>NC_136265.1:190791933-190874433 GCF_964187855.1 Myxine glutinosa
TCCCACCGCCCTCCCTCCCTCCCCACGTCTTATTCCCACCCGCCCTCCCCACGTCTTATTCCCACCCGCCCTCCCTCCTCCCCACGTCTTTTTCCCCACGTCTTTTTCCCCGCCCTCCCTCCCTCCCCACGTCTTATTCCCACCCGCCCTCCCTCCCTCCCCACGTCTTATTCCCACCCGCCCTCCTCCCTCCCCACGTCTTATTCCCACCCGCCCTCCCTCCCTCCCCACGTCTTATCCCCACCCGCCCTCCCTCCCTCCCCACGTCTTATTCCCACCCGCCCTCCCTCCCTCCCCACGTCTTATTCCCACCCGCCCTCCCTCCCTCCCCACGTCTTATTCCACCCGCCCTCCCTCCCTCCCCACGTCTTATTCCCACCCGCCTCCTCCCTCCCACGTCTTATCCCCCGCCCTCCCCACGTCTTATTCCCACCCGCCCTCCTCCCACGTCTTCCCAGCGCCTCCCTCCTCCCACGTCTTATTCCCACCCGCCCTCCCTCCCTCCCCACGTCTTATTCCCACCCGCCCTCCCTCCCTCCCTCCCACGTCTTATTCCTACCCGCCCTCCCTCCCTCCCCACGTCTTGTTCCCACCCGCCCTCCCTCCCTCCCCACGTCTTGTTCCCACCCGCCCTCCCTCCCTCCCCACGTCTTGTTCCCACCCGCCCTCCTCCCTCCCCACGTCTTGTTCCCACCCGCCCTCCCTCCCTCCCCACGTCTTGTTCCCACCCGCCCTCCCTCCCTCCCCACGTCTTGTTCCCACCCGCCCTCCCTCCCCCACGTCTTGTTCCCACCCGCCCTCCCTCCCCACGTCTTGTTCCCACCCGCCCTCCCTCCCTCCCACGTCTTATTCCCACCCGCCCTCCCCTCCCCACGTCTTATTCCCACCCGCCCTCCTCCTCCCCACGTCTTATTCCCACCCGCCCTCCCTCCCTCCCCACGTCTTATTCCCACCCGCCCTCCCTCCCTCCCCACGTCTTATTCCCACCCGCCCTCCCTCCCTCCCCACGTCTTATTCCCACCCGCCCTCCCTCCCTCCCCACGTCTTATTCCCACCCGCCCTCCCTCCCTCCCCACGTCTTATTCCCACCCGCCCTCCCTCCCTCCCACGTCTTATTCCCACCCGCCCTCCCTCCCTCCCCACGTCTTATTCCCACCCGCCCTCCCTCCCTCCCCACGTCTTATTCCACCCGCCCTCCCTCCCTCCCCACGTCTTATTCCCACCCCCCTCCCTCCCTCCCACGTCTTATTCCACCCGCCCTCCCTCCCTCCCCACGTCTTATTCCCACCCGCCCTCCCTCCCTCCCCACGTCTTATTCCCACCGCCCTCCCTCCCTCCCCACGTCTTATTCCCACCCGCCCTCCCTCCCTCCCACGTCTTATTCCCACCCGCCCTCCCTCCCTCCCCACGTCTTATTCCCACCCGCCCTCCCTCCCTCCCCACGTCTTATTCCCACCCGCCCTCCCTCCCTCCCCACGTCTTATTCCCACCCGCCCTCCCTCCCTCCCCACGTCTTATTCCCACCCGCCCTCCCTCCCTCCCCACGTCTTATTCCCACCCGCCCTCCCTCCCTCCCCACATCTTATTCCACCCGCCCTCCCTCCCTCCCCACGTCTTATTCCCACCCGCCCTCCCTCCCTCCCACGTCTTATTCCCACCCGCCCTCCCTCCCTCCCCACCCACCCGCCCTCCCTCCCACGTCTTATTCCCACCCGCCCTCCCTCCCTCCCCACGTCTTATTCCCACCCGCCCTCCCTCCCTCCCCACGTCTTATTCCCACCCGCCCTCCTCCCTCCCCACGTCTTATTCCCACCCGCCCTCCCTCCCTCCCCACGTCTTATTCCCACCCGCCCCTCCCTCCCTCCCCACATCTTATTCCCACCCGCCCTCCCTCCCTCCCCACCCGCCCTCCCTCCTCCCCACCCGCCCTCCCTCCCTCCCCACGTCTTATTCCCACCCGCCCTCCCTCCCTCCCCACGTCTTATTCCCACCGCCCTCCCTCCCTCCCCACGTCTTATTCCCACCCGCCCTCCCTCCCTCCCACGTCTTATTCCCACCCGCCCTCCCTCCTCCCCACGTCTTATTCCCACCCGCCCTCCCTCCCTCCCCACGTCTTATTCCCACCCGCCCTCCCTCCCTCCCCACGTCTTATTCCCACCCGCCTCCCTCCCTCCCCACGTCTTATTCCCACCCGCCCTCCCTCCCTCCCCACGTCTTATTCCCACCCGCCCTCCCTCCCTCCCCACGTCTTATTCCCACCCGCCCTCCCTCCCTCCCCACGTCTTATTCCCACCCGCCCTCCCTCCCTCCCCACGTCTTATTCCCACCCGCCCTCCCTCCCTCCCTCCCCACGTCTTATTCCCACCTGCCCTCCCTCCCACGTCTTATTCCCACCCGCCCTCCCTCCCTCCCCACGTCTTATTCCCACCCGCCCTCCCTCCCTCCCCACGTCTTATTCCCACCCGCCCTCCCTCCCTCCCCACGTCTTATTCCCACCCGCCCTCCCTCCCTCCCCACGTCTTATTCCCACCCGCCCTCCCTCCCTCCCCACGTCTTATTCCCACCCGCCCTCCCTCCCTCCCCACGTCTTATTCCCACCCGCCCTCCCTCCCTCCCCACGTCTTATTCCCACCCGCCCTCCCTCCCTCCCCACGTCTTATTCCCACCCGCCCTCCCTCCCTCCCCACGTCTTATTCCCACCCGCCCTCCCTCCCTCCCCACGTCTTATTCCCACCCGCCCTCCCTCCCTCCCCACGTCTTATTCCCACCCGCCCTCCCTCCCTCCCCACGTCTTATTCCCACCCGCCCTCCCTCCCTCCCACGTCTTATTCCCACCCGCCCTCCCTCCCTCCCCACCCGCCCTCCCTCCCTCCCCACCCGCCCTCCCTCCCTCCCCACGTCTTATTCCCACCCGCCCTCCCTCCCTCCCCACGTCTTATTCCCACCCGCCCTCCCTCCCTCCCCACGTCTTATTCCCACCCGCCTCCCTCCCTCCCCACGTCTTATTCCCACCCGCCCTCCCTCCCTCCCCACGTCTTATTCCCACCCGCCCTCCCTCCCTCCCCACGTCTTATTCCCACCCGCCCTCCCTCCCTCCCCACGTCTTATTCCCACCCGCCCTCCCTCCCTCCCACGTCTTATTCCCACCCGCCCTCCCTCCCTCCCCACGTCTTATTCCCACCCGCCCTCTCTCCCTCCCTCCCCACGTCTTATTCCCACCCGCCCTCCCTCCCTCCCTCCCCACGTCTTATTCCCACCCGCCCTCCCTCCCTCCCTCCCCACGTCTTATTCCCACCCGCCCTCCCTCCCTCCCTCCCCACGTCTTATTCCCACCCGCCCTCCCTCCCTCCCCACGTCTTATTCCACCCGCCCTCCCTCCCTCCCTCCCTCCCCACGTCTTATTCCCACCCGCCCTCCTCCCTCCCCACGTCTTATTCCCACCCGCCCTCCCTCCCTCCCCACGTCTTATTCCCACCCGCCCTCCCTCCCTCCCCACGTCTTATTCCCACCCGCCCTCCCTCCCTCCCTCCCCACGTCTTATTCCCACCCGCCCTCCCTCCCTCCCCACGTCTTATTCCCACCCGCCCTCCCTCCCTCCCCACGTCTTATTCCCACCCGCCCTCCCTCCCTCCCCATGTCTTTTTCCCACCCGCCCTCCCTCCCTCCCACGTCTTATTCCCACCCGCCCTCCCTCCCTCCCCACGTCTTATTCCCACCCGCCCTCCCTCCCTCCCCACGTCTTATTCCCACCCGCCCTCCCTCCCTCCCCACGTCTTATTCCCACCCGCCCTCCCTCCCTCCCCACGTCTTATTCCCACCCGCCCTCCCTCCCTCCCCCCCTCCCTCCCCACGTCTTATTCCCACCCGCCCTCCCTCCCTCCCACGTCTTATTCCCACCCGCCTCCCTCCTCCCCACGTCTTATTCCCACCCGCCCTCCCTCCCTCCCCACGTCTTATTCCCACCCGCCCTCCCTCCCTCCCCACGTCTTATTCCCACCCGCCCTCCCTCCCTCCCCACGTCTTATTCCCACCCGCCCTCCCTCCCTCCCCACGTCTTATTCCCACCCGCCCTCCCTCCCTCCCCACCCGCCCTCCCTCCCTCCCCACGTCTTATTCCCACCCGCCCTCCCTCCCCACGTCTTATTCCCACCCGCCCTCCCTCCCTCCCCACGTCTTATTCCCCACCCGCCCTCCCTCCCTCCCCACGTCTTATTCCCACCCACCCACCCTCCCTCCCTCCCCACGTCTTATTCCCACCCGCCCTCCCCCCCTCCCCACGTCTTATTCCCACCCGCCCTCCCCCCCTCCCCACGTCTTATTCCCACCCGCCCTCCCCACGTCTTATTCCCACCCGCCCTCCCCCCCCTCCCCACGTCTTATTCCCACCCGCCCTCCCTCCCTCCCCACGTCTTATTCCCACCCGCCCTCCCTCCCTCCCCACGTCTTATTCCCACCCGCCCTCCCTCCCTCCCCACGTCTTATTCCCACCCGCCCTCCCTCCCTCCCCACGTCTTATTCCCACCCGCCCTCCCTCCCTCCCTCCCCACGTCTTATTCCCACCCGCCCTCCCTCCCCACATCTTATTCCCACCCACCCTCCCTCCCTCCCCACGTCTTTTTCCCACCCGCCCTCCCTCCCTCCCCACGTCTTATTCCCACCCGCCCTCCCTCCCCACGTCTTATTCCCACCCGCCCTCCCTCCCTCCCCACGTCTTATTCCCACCCGCCCTCCCTCCCTCCCCACGTCTTATTCCCACCCGCCCTCCCTCCCTCCCCACGTCTTATTCCCACCCGCCCGCCCTCCCTCCCTCCCCACGTCTTATTCCCACCCGCCCTCCCTCCCTCCCCACGTCTTATTCCCACCCGCCCTCCCTCCCTCCCCACGTCTTATTCCCACCCGCCCTCCCTCCCTCCCCACGTCTTATTCCCACCCGCCCTCCCTCCCTCCCCACGTCTTATTCCCACCCGCCCTCCCTCCCTCCCCACGTCTTATTCCCACCCGCCCTTCCTCCTCCCCACGTCTTATTCCCACCCGCCCTCCCTCCCTCCCCACGTCTTATTCCACCCGCCCTCCCTCCCTCCCCACGTCTTATTCCCACCCGCCCTCCCTCCCTCCCCACGTCTTATTCCACCCGCCCTCCCTCCCTCCCCACGTCTTATTCCCACCCGCCCTCCCTCCCTCCCCACGTCTTATTCCCACCCGCCCTCCCTCCCTCCCCACGTCTTATTCCCACCCGCCCTCCCTCCTCCCCACGTCTTATTCCACCCGCCCTCCCTCCCTCCCCACGTCTTATTCCCACCCGCCCTCCCTCCCTCCCCACGTCTTATTCCCACCCGCCGCCCTCCCTCCCCACGTCTTATTCCCACCCGCCCTCCCTCCCTCCCCACGTCTTATTCCCACCCGCCCTCCCTCCCTCCCCACGTCTTATTCCCACCCGCCCTCCCTCCCTCCCCACGTCTTATTCCCACCCGCCCTCCCTCCCTCCCCACGTCTTATTCCCACCCACCCGCCCTCCCTCCCTCCCCACGTCTTATTCCCACCCGCCCTCCCTCCCTCCCCACGTCTTATTCCACCCTCCCTCCCTCCTCCCCACGTCTTATTCCCACCCTCCCTCCCTCCCTCCCCACGTCTTATTCCCACCCGCCCTCCCTCCCTCCCCACGTCTTATTCCCACCCGCCCTCCCTCCCTCCCCACGTCTTATTCCCACCCACCCGCCCTCCCTCCCCACGTCTTATTCCCACCCGCCCTCCCTCCCTCCCCACGTCTTATTCCCACCCGCCCTCCCTCCCTCCCCACGTCTTATTCCCACCCGCCCTCCCTCCCCACGTCTTATTCCCACCCGCCCTCCCTCCCTCCCCACGTCTTATTCCCACCCGCCCTCCCTCCCTCCCCACGTCTTATTCCCACCCACCCGCCCTCCCTCCCTCCCCACGTCTTATTCCCACCCGCCCTCCCTCCCTCTTCACGTCTTATTCCCACCCTCCCTCCCTCCCTCCCCACGTCTTATTCCCACCCTCCCTCCCTCCCTCCCCACGTCTTATTCCCACCCGCCCTCCCTCCCTCCCCACGTCTTATTCCCACCCGCCCTCCCTCCCTCCCTCCCCACGTCTTATTCCCACCCGCCCTCCCTCCCCACGTCTTATTCCCACCCGCCCTCCCCTCCCTCCCCACGTCTTATTCCCACCCGCCCTCCCTCCCTCCCACGTCTTATTCCCACCCGCCCTCCCTCCCTCCCCACGTCTTATTCCCACCCGCCCTCCCTCCCTCCCCACGTCTTATCCCACCCGCCCTCCCTCCCTCCCCACGTCTTATTCCCACCCGCCCTCCCTCCCTCCCACGTCTTATTCCCACCCGCCCTCCCTCCCTCCCCACGTCTTATTCCCACCCGCCCTCCCTCCCTCCCTCCCCACGTCTTATTCCCACCCGCCCTCCCTCCCTCCCTCCCCACGTCTTATTCTCACCCGCCCTCCCTCCCTCCCTCCCCACGTCTTATTCCACCCGCCCTCCCTCCCTCCCTCCCCACGTCTTATTCCCACCCGCCCTCCCTCCCTCCCACGTCTTATTCCCACCCGCCCTCCCCCCTCCCCACGTCTTATTCCCACCCACCCACCCGCCCTCCCTCCCTCCCCACGTCTTATTCCCACCCGCCCTCCCTCCCTCACCACGTCTTATTCCCACCCGCCCTCCCTCCCTCCCTCCCCACGTCTTTTTCCCCACGTCTTTTTGCCCGCCCTCCCTCCCTCCCCACGTCTTATTCCCACCCGCCCTCCCATCCCTCCCCACGTCTTATCCCCACCCGCCCTCCCTCCCTCCCCACGTCTTATTCCCACCCGCCCTCCCTCCCCATGTCTTATTCCCACCCGCCCTCCCAACGTCTTATTCCCACCCGCCCTCCCTCCCTCCCTCCCCACGTCTTATTCCCACCCGCCCTCCCTCCCTCCCCACGTCTTATTCCCACCCGCCCTCCCTCCCTCCCCACGTCTTATTCCCACCCGCCCTCCCTCCCTCCCCACGTCTTATTCCCACCCGCCCTCCCTCCCTCCCCACGTCTTATTCCCACCCGCCCTCCCTCCCTCCCCACGTCTTATTCCCACCCGCCCTCCCTCCCTCCCCACGTCTTATTCCCACCCGCCCTCCCTCCCTCCCCACGTCTTATTCCCACCCGCCCTCCCTCCTCCCCACGTCTTATTCCCACCCGCCCTCCCTCCCTCCCCACGTCTTATCCCACCCGCCCTCCCTCCCTCCCCACGTCTTATTCCCACCCGCCCTCCCTCCCTCCCCACGTCTTATTCCCACCCGCCCTCCCTCCCTCCCCACGTCTTATTCCCACCCGCCCTCCCTCCCTCCCCACGTCTTATTCCCACCCGCCCTCCCTCCCTCCCCACGTCTTATTCCCACCCGCCCTCCCTCCCTCCCCACGTCTTATTCCCACCCGCCCTCCCTCCCTCCCCACGTCTTATTCCCACCCGCCCTCCCTCCCTCCTCCCTCCCTCCCCACCCGCCCTCCCTCCCTCCCTCCCCACGTCTTATTCCCACCCGCCCTCCCTCCCTCCCCACGTCTTATTCCCACCCGCCCTCCCTCCCTCCCCACGTCTTATTCCCACCCGCCCTCCCTCCCTCCCCACGTCTTATTCCCACCCGCCCTCCCTCCCTCCCCACGTCTTATTCCCACCCGCCCTCCCTCCCTCCCTCCCCACGTCTTATTCCCACCCGCCCTCCCTCCCTCCCCACGTCTTATTCCCACCCGCCCTCCCTCCCTCCCCACGTCTTATTCCCACCCTTCCTCCCTCCCCACGTCTTATTCCCACCCGCCCTCCCTCCCTCCCCACGTCTTATTCCCACCCGCCCTCCCTCCCTCCCCACGTCTTTTTCCCACCCTCCCTCTCTCCCATCCTCCCTCTCTCCCATCCTCCCTCTCTCCCATCCTCCCTCTCTCCCACCCTCCCTCTCTCCCACCCTGCCTCTCTCCCACCCTCCCTCTCTCCCACCCTCCCTCTCTCCCACCCTCCCTCACTCTCCCACCCTCCCTCTCTCTCCCACCCTCCCTCTCTCTCCTACCCTCCCTCTCTCTCCCACCCTCCCAACCCTCTCCCCCCACCCCTCCCCTCCCCTCCCAACCCTCTCCCCCCACCCCTCCCCTCCCCCACCCCCACCCCTCTCTCTTCTCCCCCCCCATCCCTCCCTCTTCTCCCCCCCCCACCTCTCCCTCTTCTCCCCCCCCACCTCTCCCTCTTCTCCCCCCCCCACCTCTCCCTCTTCTCCCCCCCCCACCTCTCCCTCTTCTCCCCCACCCCACCCCTCCCCTTCCCCCCCACCCCTCCCCTTCCCCCACCCCCACCCCTCCCCTTCCCCCCACCCCCACCCCTCCCCTCTTCTCCCCCCCCCCACCTCTCCCTCTTCTCCCCCCCCCAACCCTCCCTCTTCTCCCCCCCCAACCCTCCCTCTTCTCCCCCCCCCCAACCCTCCCTCTTCTCCCCCCCCCCCAACCCTCCCTCTTCTCCCCCCCCCCAACCCTCCCTCTTCTCCCCCCCCAACCCTCCCTCTTCTCCCCCCCCCAACCCTCCCTCTTCTCCCCCCCTCCCTCTTCTCCCCCCCCAACCCCTCCCTCTTCTCCCCCCCCCAACCCTCCCTCTTCTCCCCCCCCCCCTCCCTCTTCTCCCCCCCAACCCCTCCCTCTTCTCCCCCCCCAACTTCTCCCTCTTCTCCCCCCCCAACCCCTCCCTCTTCTCCCCCCCCCCAACCCCTCCCTCTTCCTCCCCCTCACACCTCCCTCTTCCTCTTCCCCTCCCCCACCCCTCCCTCTCTCTCCCACCCTCATCTCTCTACCCACAAATGTTTAATGGGGAGTAGCAGCACAAAGATGAAAACAACCCAAATGTTTACACAGTAACCTTACGGGACTGTGCACCGATATCTACTAATCTCTGTCCTGAATCTGATACAGTTAGGTACAAGCTCCTCCACAAACCTTAGATCAATGTCACAAAAATAGTGCCACGTCCTGGGATTTGGAACGTGATCCATCTTCGGTAAAGATACAAACGCTCCGGAATCAATGCTTCATGCAGTCGCTTGCCCTCTGTCCCTTGGCATTTTGCAGTGCTGAGATGAATGATCCTTCCTGAGTATGGATGCAATTATCAAAAGGGCCTCATAGCCTGGAATTACAAAGACTACATGTCAGGGCAAGGAACTATGTACCTGCCCTCGCATGGATACTCGTGACGTCAATGAAAGATCTCGTTACCAGCTTACAAATGACACCCATGGGTGCAAGTGCAGCGCTGTAGCTGAATGCTTTTATCGCACCACAATGGGCCGCACCCGGTACTATGGGCAATGATCTTTGCTCGGAATGTGGGCATGCAGGTTTTTAATGGTTATCATAGTGGTAATTGGCGTGTCTTATTTACATTATACATGTCACAGCAAATGTATGCATTGTCATTTTATGCTGCTTAAATGGAATTACTAACTTTAAAAAAAAATTTTTATACATGGTCGAGGCTTATGGAAGAGCTGGAGCAAAATGGAAAGGGGCAACACCAACAGCAGAGTAGAAGTGAGAGCGAAATGAGGGGGGGGGGGGGGAGTGGGGGGAGAGAAGGATACATGGGGTGAACAAGCTGAATGAAACCAAGCAAGAAGAGGAAGAGGAAGGTGGGGATGGAACAGAAAAGGAACAAACCAGCTGACAACTAACAAACGAGAAGTGGTGGGGAAAATCACAATAACCTGGAAAAAGGGAGTGCTTGGGAATGTGATTATTGTGGATAGAAGATATCACAATGCAAAAGTAACAGGGCTAGATGCTCAGCTTTGTTGTGGTTTTTAGGGCCTTACTTTGCATGCCATCAAGCAGGGCAGGATATGAGGCAGGGTTGCCAGCACAAAGGGGAGAGCAGTACTCCATCAAGCTGCATATGAAGGCCTTGTATGTTGTCAAAAGTACAGATTGGCCAATGAAAGATTCCCAGACAGCGGCTGGCTTATGCTCTGCCTAAGAAAGATCATGGCTGATGGTGAGGCCTAAAAGTTTTGTGACTTAACCTCTTGAAGTGGTTTATTTCGGATGTGGGATGGTTTGTCAGACGGTCCTTCGTGGGAGACATGGTGAGTGTGTGGCATTTGGCAGGGTAGAAAAATATACTAAGTGGTGGACCAACTCCTGATTCGATGAAGGTATGCAGAGAGGGACGAGTGCTGCCTGGCTTTCTAAAGGATGTTATGGCAGAGTGTTGAGCCATCAGCAGAGAGATAGGCAGGATTTTCCAAGGAATCAAAGATCATCCATGAAGATGAAGAGCAAGACTGGGCCCAAGGCACTCCCTTGGAGAACTCCAGCCTTGACATGGAGAAGAGATGAAACGGTCCCTTTGAGAGCCACCCGTTGGCTACAAGAGCAGAGGAAGTCAGTGTTGTAAGAAATCAAGATATACAAAACTGTCCCAATGGTAGGTTTAATTCAGTTTCGATCTCTGGCAACACCTGTAAGACATCATCAAGCATTGTATCAGTATTCCGTAATCATGGAAGTAGCAATCGATTAGCAATTAGAGCAAGCAAGCCTGGATCATCTAGATATACGCACCATTCGAGTATCCACTATCAAACAGAATAAATGTCACAGGAATGTCTCGGAGCGATGTTCGTCCGAGTTCTTATAGAAGCCTCTCAGTGGTTGGAGACAGCATAACACCTGGGTTCAACTTAGACACAGTTTCATTACATTCTCCCTGCCGTTAGAACTACACTTTCACGACAGCAGAAATCAAGCTAGCAGTACATAGCAGCAGAGTAATTTCAGGGGCGGCAATTGCCAGTCCATGTCAGTCAGTCCATCCATAGCGGTCGGGGCGGCGAATCTCTTTCCCGGCGCGGGTCCGGTAATTACCGGGTACTACATCCCCAAGACCAGAGTCCCCCGCGTCAGAGTAGCCGCCGAAATCGGATGACGGCGGTGGCCCCACAGGGCCAGCCGGATCGGGTGCATGTAGCGGTGAGGAAGCCGGCAGATACTCCATAGGCGGATCATCGGGCGGATCAACGGGATCGTAAGCTGGTTCGTCAACTTCCCCGCATGGGGCTAGGTGGCGTACTGAGACCGTCGATTCGCGTCCATTGGACAACACGAGCGTGCTCGGGGTTAGCTTGGAGTACCTGTACCTTGTACACCAGCATGTCATATTTACTCATGCGAACGGCACGTTTGAGAAAAGCCGGTCCCGGCTCAGCAAGCCAACCCGGTAAAGGTCGGGTCCGACCCGAACTCTTCGGGTGACGAAACACCCGTTCATGGGGAGCTTGGTTCGCCACACAATAAAGTCCTGATCGAGTTTAATGCCACCAAGTAGCGACCAAGCCCATTTGTCTAATCCCCAGCCGAGGGACTTAAGACTCAGAGTAACGGCCCTCCATATAATGCCATGAAAGCGTTTGACCTGTCCATTCGCCTGTGGCCAATACGGAGTAGTGTAGCTAGAAGCGACATTATGCTGGAGTAAGAAGTTCCTCACCTCCTGGGACAAGAACACGGCGCCTCGATCGGTATGCACATAGGCCGGATTCCCAAACATAGAAAACAAGTTCAGCAGACACCGGATAACCGTAGCGGCCGACATATCTACGCACGGGAAAGTAAAAGGGAATCTAGAGAACTCATCAACAATCGTGAGTAGATAACGAGAGTTACTCGAAGCCGGTGACGCCGGCAGTGGTCCTTTGAAATCCATCGCCAATCTCTCCCACGGCCTAGTGGCTCGGCCTAGTGTTCCCATAGGAGGATTGTAGAAGCGAGGTTTGAGTTCAGCGCATACGGAACAAGTGCGACAGAGCTGACGAATATCCTCAACGGAATAGGGCAAGTTACGACTGCGCACGTAATGAGCGAAACACGTCACGCCGGGATGGCACAAGGTGTCATGAAGAACGCGCAGGTCCTCAAAAGAGGTGAGGCTCGCACACATCGCCGGCCGCGATAAAGCATCGGCAACCAGATTATCCCGCCCAGGGTGATATTTGATTGTGTAGCAGAAATCGGCGAGCTCAATCCGCCAGCGAGTGATTTTCTCATTCTTAATGCGTTGAGCATGCTGTGTGTCGTACATAAAAGCAACGCTCTGTTGATCTGTGATAATTTGGAAGCATCGTCCGAGCAAATAGGGACGCCATCACCTGATCGACTCGATGATGGCATACGCCTCCTTTTCGACAGACGAATGTCTCCGTTCCACGGAGGAGAGAGTCCGTGAAAAGAAGGCCACAGGGCGCCCCCCTTGAGAGAGGGTCGCAGCTATCGCATGATCCGACGCATCGCTTTCCAAAACAAAGGATTTATTTTCGTCAATCGTCGCCACAGCGGCACCAGCGATGTCGGACTTAAGTCCATGAAAAGCAGCCTTGGCAGCGTGACTCATGGGGAACGCATCGCAATCCACAAGTGGGCGGAGCTTTGCAGAGAAATTTTGAACCCACGTGGAATAATGAGCAAACAGCCCGAGAGCACGCTTCAATGAAGCACGATCGCCGGGCGGGGCCATGTCGAGCAAGGGTCGCAGACTCTCCTTATCCTGAGCGACAGAGCCATGGGTCATGGTGTACCCCAGGAGATCTATCGTGCGAGCAGAGTAGCGACATTTAGCCTCATTCTTAGTCGAGCGATACCTGTGTGCGACCTCGAGGAATCGTTTCAGATTAGCATAATGATGTTCTTGTCATACCCGCAGACCGTGAGATTATCCAGATAAACGAAGACATCGGTCAAGTTCTCCTTAGCGATGAGGTCGTCCATAGCCCTTTGAAAACACGCGACCCCATTCGAGACCCCGAAAGGTAGACGGGTGAACTGGTACAACCTCTGGTCTGATTCAAACGCAGTATAAATGCGGTCTGCCTCGGAGATGGGGATCTGATGATACGCACTACATAGATCGAGAGTGCTATAGACCGAATACTGTGCCACCTGTCGAACCAGGGAGTCCATTCCCGGAAGTGGGTACGCATCCAGTTGGGTAAACCGATTAATTGTCTGCGAATAGTCGATTACCATGCATTTGCGATGCGACTCGCTTCGTACCACCAGAACTTGGGCCCGCCAAGGCAATCGACTAGGTTATATGATACCTTCCTTTAGTAGCTGCGCAGTCTCTTCCGCAATGAATTGCATGTCAGCTCGTGAGTGGCGCCGCGATTTAACCGTGACAGGTATACAGTCCGTGGTCATATTGGGGAACAGCGACAGTGGCTCAATTTCCATCCCTGCAAGAGCACACACAGCAAGAGTTTCAGTACCACCAAATTCCATTTCCAAGCGCCCATGTCACTTAAGAAAATCATGTCCTAACAAAACTTCTGCACATAATGCTGGTAAGACCATTAAATGCACATCCGGAAACATTCGACCCTTAATTACAAGCTTCAGTCGACATTCCCCCTTTGTGCTAAGCCACAGTCCCTGAGAAGCCATGAAGATTCTGCGTCTTGTCCCAAGAATCGGCCATCTATGTTTCTGTACAAGTCGAAGATCAACATAACTATTAGTGGATCCCGTGTCAATTAAAGCATCAGCAAAAATTCCTTCAATCATGAGTGGGATAATAGCACGGGACAGGCCAGGTGGCCCTGTAGATATCGAATCGTCGAGGGGAGGCGCTCGAGCCTCACGTGTGGATCCGACGCCAGCTAATGTCTTTCGTGCCGTTGAATTCGCTTGTAGGCCAGTCGTGCCACCACTAGAGGGCACTCGTGCCACGCGCGAAGATCCCAGCTTTCGTGTTGTCAAAGCGGATTGTAGATCGATCGTGCCGCCTCCAGAGGGCGCTCGTGCCTCGTGCGGGGTTTCGTAGCCAGCGTTCACCGATCGGGTGGCCGGTCCCGGAAGTTGGCAGGGTGTCGAAAGAATTCCTGTCAAGGACGGTCGTGCTGCGTACTGAAGTGATTGCAACACTTGTTTAGTCGGCGCGGCGAGTCTCATCAAGGTCGAGCTCTCAGCTCGGGGCCCACGGAGAGGGGCGATCCCAATCAAGGTCGGCGAGGCACGCCGTGCGCCGTTTGTACCGTGGGCGCGGAGATAAGCACATTCATCGTCGAGCGAGCTCGCCGGCCTCGCGACGCTCGACAAACTTTTGCAAAGTGCCCAGTCTTTGCACACAAATGACACCGCTTCCTTAGCCGGACAAACTGACCTGAGATGGTTCCGGTTCCCGCAGAAATAGCACTTAGCGTTACTTCCTGACTTGGGTCCAGCAGCAGCAGCCGCCGTCAATCCCGGATCGGGATCATCGAGCGTATCCGTTGTCTCAGATTCCGGCGGAGGTGCAGGTGCAGCATCCTCTAGCTCGGCGGTAGCTCTCTCCGGTCGTGTCTGTCGATATATCCCCGCAGTGACGTATGGGCGTTCATACGCGTTGGATTGCTCCCGCGCTTCGGTGTACACGTGAGATAACCGAAGGGCTTCTTCTAGCGTCAGGTCGGGTTCTTCAAGTAGTCTTTGTCTGACGACCGGCGATCTTAGACCTGAGACGAAAGCATCGCGGACAAGGTCATCACAGACTTGTTCATGGGTGCATACTGTAGGGGTACTGTCCTTCAGTAGCCGTCGGAGGTCTTGAGCGAATTGGTCTAAGGTCTCCGTGGGCTGTTGTCGACGAGACGCAAGCAAATGTCTGGCGTAGACCACGCTTGGTTTTTTTTTATGTAGATGCGTTTCAGCTCGGCCACAGCAGCATTGTACGTCGCGCACTGTTCAATGGACATGTACACCGTATGGTGCACCTTGGATTGCAGCACGGCGAGCCGCGTGTCTGTAGTGATTCCCTCCTGGGAATTGAATTGATTAGTCAAGAATTTCAGCCAATGTGTCAGCTGAGCGGTCGCCTGCGGATCTGCGCCGAAGACTGGAACTTGGATTAGCTTATGAGCCATGTCGTACTCGTTCGAGACGAAGAGAGGAAACTGAATTAATTGTTGTAAGAAATCAACATATACAACATTGTCCCAATGGTAGGTTTAATTCAGTTTCGATCTCTGGCAACACCTGTAAGACATCATCAAGCATTGTATCAGTATTCTGTAATCATGGAAGTAGCAATCGATTAGCAATTAGAGCAAGCAAGCCTGGATCATCTAGATGTATGCACCATTCGAGTATACACTATCACACAGAATAAATGTCACAGGAATGTCTCGGAGCGATGTTCGTCCGAGTTCTTATAGAAGCCTCTCAGTGGTTGGAGACAGCATAACACCTGGATTCAACTTAGACACAATTTCATTACAGTCAGTCAGTGATTTCCAAGAGGCTGTGGCCTTTGATGCTATAAGCAGAGAGTTTGGAGGGGTAAGGCAGGATGCCAGACTGCATAAAATGCTCAACATATTGTCTTCAGAAAGTATTCACACCCCTTGACGTTTTTCACATTTTGTTGTGTTACAACCTGAATTTACAACCTGTTGTAAGTTGTGTTACAACCTGTTGTGTTACAACCTGAACGCTTTGGATTAAATTGAGATTTTTTTTGACACTGATCTACATATAATACCCCATAATGACAAACTGGAATTCCTTACAAACTATTTAAAAATGAAAAGCACAAATGTTTTGAGTCAACAAGTATTCAACCCCTTTGCTATGACACTCCAAATTGAGCTCAGGTGCATCCAATTTCCTTTGATCATGTTTGAGATGTCTACAACTTGAAGTCCACCTGTGGCCAATTAAATTGCTTGGACATGATTTAGAAAGAAACACACCTTTCAATACAAGATTCCAGTTTTTTTTTGTTGTTGTTTTTTTTTGTATACTGAATCGAGGCTCGTGAAAGAGCTAACATTTACTTCACAAACAAATCACCCAGACAAACAAAATACAGACTTGGCATTTAATAAATAAATAAAAACCACCTTTAGAAGCCATTTTTCCCCGCAAGCGGGGGTTGGCCTTTTCGGGAACTGTGGTTGTTGTTGTTTTTTGGTCCCCTTTTTGAAGCAATGTTTTACGGCCGGATGCCCTTCCTGACGCCAACCCTTTTTGCCGCCTTTAACGACGAGCAGGGAATTACCAGTGAACTGGTACTCAATTTGCCGACCTCGGAAGGATGACAGGCTGAGTCAACCCCCCTGGCGTTAATTCAGCGATTAACCGGGATTCGAACCCAGGATCCTAGGATCCTAAGCCGGCACCCTAGCCGCTAGCCCAACACCAGACTTGGCATTTAATATGGAATATTAATTTTTTTCATGACTTGGGTTTACTTTCTTAACTCAGTATATCAATCTGGTGAGTTTCTTTTACACTTTGGTGATTTATTTGTTAAAAGAACCATGTCACTGATTGTCTGTCGCAGCAAGAATTCAACAACAGGATTATATCACAGGTGGCGTGGCAAAATGTACGGACAGGTGCATTTGATGATTGGCTTCATAGTCGGGTATACAAGGGTTGTTGCATTCTGTATTAGTGGAAAACAACTGCTGCACGTCTCCAAAAGTTATTGCCGCTTCCTCTGGAGATGGTCCGTCAACTCGACAATGCTGTTTGTCATGGAGTGTTGGCTTTACGAAATTACGGCATGAAACAGCGTGCTATTGCTCGGCAGTATGGCATCACTCAAGGTCAGGTGTCAAATATCCTGAAACGAAATGCTCAGAGGGGTGTCCCTACTCCAATACCGAGGCCAGGACGTCCCCGCAAACCAGAAGGAGGGATGATCGCCAGCTGCACCGGTTAGTCCGCAATGGCCATACCAAGTCATCTAATCGGCTTAGAGCTGAGTGGCAGCAACTGACAAATGTGCCTGTATCCAGAAGGCTAGTCAACCAACGACTGGTTCAAGCATGCTATCGTGCCAGGCGTCCCCTGAGAAAGCCACGCCTGACCAGACAACACCGCCAGCGCCGATTGCAGTGGGCCAGAGAGCACCGTCAATGGCAGCCAGGACACTGGAATCACGTGATCTTCAGTGACGAGTCTAGATTTCTGGTCTATTGTCAAGATGGCCACGTCCGAGTGCACAGACAAGTGCATGAAGCCTACAACAAAGATTGTATAGTGCCAAGAGTCCAAGCTGGAGGTGGTGGGGTGACCGTTTGGGCTGCTTTTCATGCAGGGGGCAAAACTGACCTGGTTGTTCTGAATGGAAACCTGAACCAGTTCAAGTACAGGGCCATTCTGGAAGAAACATTGCTTCCATTTGCTCGTGCAGCCTTTCGAGGAAACGTTGTCTTCCAAGATGACAATGCACGGCCTCATCGTGCTCGCATGATCCAACACTTTCTTGCTGACCGTGGTGTAGAGCATATGGAGTGGCCTGCCATGTCCCCGGATATGAATCCGATAGAGAACTTGTGGGCAGAATTAACGCGTCAAATCGACCACTTGGACCAGCAGCCGACCTCTGTGCGTGAATTGCAGCAGGCTATTGTCACTGCATGGCAAGCGATTCCTGTCCAAACCTTGGCAAATCTCGTGAACAGCATGCCTCAACGTGTACGTGCTCTCCTGAATGCTCGTGGGGGTTACACGAAGTACTGAACTGTAATTTTACTGTCCGTAATCCCAGTCGTAATTTAACTTTTGTTTTTGTTAAAAAAAATTTTGGCTAATGTGCAAAAGAAAGAGATACTTCTGGAAAACGTACAGAAGTTGAACACAGTACTGTCCACGAATTGAGTTAGATATCAGTTTACATCACTTTCAAGGATCAATTTATTTGTTTCGAAATGTCAAATGTGGTTCTTGTTTCTTTTAAAGGTCACATTAACAAAATCTAGATTAATTTCAACATAATTCCAATGAACTTTTGGTTCTAAGACATCTTGAAAAGTAAGTTCACCCCCACAAAAAAAATATTCCATATTAAATGCCAAGTCCGTATATAAAAAGAGGGAGCGGAAGACAAGATGGGGAGAGAAGGGGAAGCACACAAACACAACATTTGAAAGCAGGGAGATGAGGGAGAGGGCTTGGGGGGAGGAGGCGTGGGAAGGGGGGTGGGGAGGGTGGGAGAAGTATAAAACACAAGGACACCAAGGACTTCCAGGAAAGAAGTTGGTATTTCAAAAAAGTGGAATTGCGGTGAAATTAGCGGGGGTAGAAAAGATCAAGGTTTTGGATGGGGGAAGATAAGAGATGGTGGTGAACAGCTGTTGGAAAGACCTGGAGGGTGGAGTGGGATTGAAGAGAGTGAGGGAGTTTGTTCCAGAGGCGGGAGAAAAGAGGAATGAAGGAGTGAAGGTGAGCAGAGAGTCTTGATTTTGGCAGTTTAACCATAAGAGGGTTGCAGGCAGATCTTGTGTGACCTGTAGGAATATTTGCGGGACAGAGCCCAGAGAGAGCTGGGGGGGGCAAGGCCAGAGAGGAGTCCATAGAAGACGGAAAGACGACCAACCTGCCTACGGTGAGTGAGTGAGAGGCCCTTGGAGTTGGCTTCATCGCGGGAGATTCCAATGATTCTGAACACTTTGGTTTCAACAGCGTGAAGACGAGCTAGGTGTGAGGCAGGAGCAGTATTCCATTGAGCTGCGGATGAAAGCCTTGTATGTGGTGAGGAGCTCAGGTGTGCCAAGGAAGGACTTCACACGACGGAGGATGCCCAGTTGGCGACTGGCTTTGGAGGGCAGATTTGAAATGTGGTTTTCCCAGGAAAGATCATGGCAGATAGTGAGACCCAAAAGCTTGAGTGACAGAACTTCTTGGAGAGGATTATTCAGAAAGTGGTTGGGAGGGTTGTCCAATCGGTCTTTAAATGACAGTGAATGTCAGAGCAGACACTCTACCATCAGGTCCAAGGAGCTGTCCGTACCGTAGAACTCCGAGATACAATTATGAGGATGAATACATCTGGTGAAGGGTATAATACAATTTGTAGTGTTGAAAGATTCCAAGAGCACAGTGAACTCCATCATTAGGAAATGGAAAGAATATGGAACTAACCAGACTCTTCCTAGAGCTGGCCATCCGGCCAAGCTGAGCAACCGGGCAAGAAGGACCTTGGTCAGGCAGGTGACCAAGAACCCAATGACCACTCTGACAGAACCACAGAGTTCCTTGACTGAGATGGGAGAACCTGCTGGAAGGACAACAGTCTCTGCAGCACTTCACAAATCTAGGCTTTATGGGAGAGTGGCCAGATGGAAGCCACTCTTGAGAAAAAGGCACGTGACAGCACACCTGGAGTTTGCAAAAAGGCACATGAAAGACTCTCAGAGCACGAGGCAAAATATTCTGTGGTCTCATGAGAAAAATTGAACTCTTTGGCCTGAATGCAAAGTGCTACATCTGGCGGAAACCGAGCACAGCTCATCACCAATCTAACACCATCCCTGCCGTGAAGCATGGTGGTGGCAGCATCATGCTATGGGGATGCTTTTCAGCGGCAGGGACTGGGAGACTTGTAAGGATAGAGGGAATAATGAATGGAGCCAAACACAGGCAAATCTTTGAGGATAACTTGCTTCAGAGTGCAAAAGACCTTTGACTGTGGTGAAGATTTATGTTCCAACAGGACAATGACGCCAAGCATACGGCCAAACCAACACTGGAATGGCTTCAGAACAAGAACGTGAATGTCCTTGTGAGGCCCAGCCAAAGCCTAGACTTGAATCCCATTGAGAATCTGTGGAAAGACTCGAAGATTGCTGTTCATCGACGCTCCCCATCCAACATCACAGAGCTTGAGAAGACCCGAAGCTGTAATCGCTGCCAAAGGAGCTTCTATGAAGTATTGACAGAGGGGGTTGATATTTTATATCGGGTTGTAAATTCGATACTTCTGTATTTAATCCATTTTAAATTCGGGCTGTAACACAACAAAATCTTAAAGTCAAGGGGTGTGAATACTTTCTGAAGGTGCTGTATGACCAGAGAGACAGCCCTGATCACATGTCTGAGATTAAGGGCTTCCATCCAATGTTGGGAGAGTAGAAGTTGCCTCTGTGCTTTTTAATTGGTTGACTTACAACTCACGTAAACAACCCTGTAAAGGGAGATGAAATATCTGATTCGACTTGGGATTTGATCCAGGATTTCCTGAGATTGGTTACCTGTTATGGTTTATCTTAATTTGGGCGTTTGGTACACTTCCATGAAATGTTTCTCAATAACCCATGTCGACGTCAGAACCTTGTGCTGTGGTGACTTCATCTTGTGCTTTGTTTCTCGCACAGATCGACGTAAGAAAACCACCGTTCCAGAAACTGGGAATTTAGATGGAGATGAAATGTGCACGAGAAGGTAGCTTTATTACCTCTGCCACTGAAGGTAGATAGAGGTTATGCTTTCACCCCTGTATGTGTCTGTTTATCTGTCTGCGAACAAGACGTCACAAAAAGTTGTGGACGGATTGGGACAGGTTGAAAGTGTGACAAGGAAGAAATGATTCAATTTTGGTGAAATTCTGGATCCGGACACGAGAATTTTTTTCTTGAAGTGATTCTTGTGCAAAACAACTCAAACAACCTCCATATTTCCATATTTTACAACTTAAAGGCTGGAAATGAGGAGCTTACAAAACTCCAGTGAATGCTGGAGTTTTGTATTTAAATAATAGCAAATACCACCTGTCGCTTCACAGAGGGGAATACAAAGAGATGGGGGAGAGATGAGGAGAGACAGAGAAGAGGGGAGAGCAGAGAGAGGGGAGGGGGAGAGAGGCGAGGCGGGGGGGGGGGGGGCAAGGGGTGTGGAAGAGACAGACAGAGAAAGAAAAAGAGAGAAAGAGTTAGAAAGGAGGAGAGCAGATGACATCAAATCGGATATAATAAAAGCAGATCGCGCAAAAAGGTCAAAAATGCGATCTCATTAAAAAAAGGCAACATTTTCAGCAGGCTGACCGGATGGCACCGCACCACACCACAGGCATGTGGGGCCTAAACTTTGTACTTTGATCCATCGGCCATTTATTACAAAGGAGAATAGGATGCATGTTTGGTTGTGTTTAGCAGAGTGACAGTGCGTGGCACCTGCTGTATGTAACACGAGGTAGCGCAGGAGACTGAACTGCATACGTAATACCTCGTCGGTCACTTCACTCGAGATATCCTTCACAACGTTCACGTCGTCGAGATATCCTTCTATGTATCGGTTTTAGCCCCATCACTCAATGGTGAAGAATCAATTCTAAATTAAATAATTCTCATATCTGAAGCCAAATTCAGATGTTCACCAAAATCGAATCGATTCTTCCTCGTCACACACACAACCTCTCCACCAAGTTTCGCCCAAATCAGTCCGCAATATTTTGAGATATCTTGTTCACAGACAGACAGGGGTGAAAACATAACCTCCATCCACCTTCGGAGGTAACGAACAATGCAGTATGTACAACGATCACTTGTATTATTATTCTATCCTTTGGAGAAAAACTTGCTGCACTATCTTGTTCTTTTCTCTCCCTTCAGTGAAAGCAAAAGGCCTAAGGATTCAGAACCAGAAACCACGGTGCCGTGTGATGGAGAGGTACCCATGCCATCGGAATCCCAAGCGCTTGAAGACGAAGGAGAAATTTCACAGCCACCTGAGCCAGGTAGTTACTTCCTGCCTCTAATATTTCCTGTTAAAAACAAGCGTTACACCTAGGTCCCCCGTCGGGGAAGTGATGTGAGTTGACAAAGTGGAAGACGCAGAAAACATGCCATGATATGATATTTTGCTCACACGGTTCAGACATACATGGAGGCGGCCATCTTGGTTTTTGACGTGGCGACCCAATTTTCAATAGCGTTCTCCCTTATGCCTAGATACACCATCACACCAGAGTAGAAGTTGTTACTTCGCTTATTTTTCAAGATATTCCGCTCACAAGGTTCAGACCTACATGGCGGCGGCCATCTTGGATTTTGACGTGGCGACCCAATTTTCAACAGCGTTCTCCCTTACGTGTAGATACACTCACACACCAGATTAGAAGTTAGTAGTTCGTTTATTTTTCAAGATATTTCGCTCCCAAGGTTCAGACATATATATGGTGGTGGCCATCTTGGATTTTGCCGTGGCGGCCATCTTGGATTTTGACGTGGCGACCCAATTTTCAATAGGGTTCTTCCTTATGCCTAGATACACCCACACACCAGATTAGAAGTTGGTACTTCGCTTATTTTTCAAGATATTTCGCTCACAAGGTTCAGACATATATATGGTGGTGGCCATCTTGGATTTTGACGTGACGACCCAATTTTCAATAGAGTTCTTCCTTGTGCCTAGATACACCCACACACCAGATTAGAAGTTGGTACTTCGCTTATTTTTCAAGATATTTCGCTCACAAGGTTCAGACATATATATGGTGGTGGCCATCTTGGATTTTGACGTGACGACCCAATTTTCAATAGAGTTCTTCCTTGTGCCTAGATACACCCATACACCAGATTAGAAGTTGGTACCTCGCTTATTTTTCAAGATATTCCGATCACAAGGTGCAGATATACATGGCATCAGACATACATGGCGGCGGCCATCTTGGATTTTGACGTGGGTTGCACCCACACACCAAATTCGAATGCGGTCCTTCGCGTACGCACGCACGCACAGACGGACGGACACGGACGGAGGGGGAAAACCATAATCCCCCTTTCGCTCCACGGTGCGACGGGGGACAATAAAGGAACGAACACTGGGGTTTATAAGCATTGCGATGTATACAGGAATAGAGTGATTCATAGGTGTGGAGATCAGCAATATTACAATATTCGTAGATATGAACCTTTATTGTAAAGAACCCGACCTGTTCTGAGCAAGGAATATTTTAGCTGAGCGGACAAAATGGCGGAAATAAGACCCCGAGCTGAACACAGGCAAATTTATAAGAAAGGTAAGCCTGTTTCTAGTTTTAGTGTAAATGATCTTCAAAAGGGATGTTTAAACACCTAAAACCTGGTTTACACTCATGCGCTCCTAGGTTTACCATTTTCCCCCCTGGAAATTTGCATCGATACACGATGAATATAAGGGGAAAGTCAAAAACTTTTTCCCCTTTTCAAAAGGTCTTGTTAACATGACTTGGAATCCAATGACATCACGAAACACACCCACTCCTGGAAAAATTGTTACTGTCTGGAAAGTACATAGGGGAGAGCAGGGTTAACATCTTCATGGTTGGAGAGGGGGAAACCTTTTAACCGTGCGGGAGTGCAAATGGCTTCGGCACGTGCGCAACAAGAGCAGAATTCTTCAAAGATTAAAATTTTGTGCAAGGATCGGATCACACGACCTGCAAGCTTCCTTTCTTCCAATAAAAGTGCAGAGACCTCCAAGGAGTATTGTCGGACTGAGGATAACACTCCTTGGAGATAACATTATTGCTTTAACCTTAATGTTACTCGGGAAGGGTCAGTCGCGATTGAAGTAACCCTTGTGCATTTTTCTTTCAGAAGTTTGTACACAGACAACACACGAAAACTCATAGTCGGCACAAGCGCTACTTGAGAACCCAGAGCTACGAGGTAAATGGCCTTCACGATCAGATCGACGATTTCGAATATTGTGCTTTTTTATTTCACTGTTGAAACATCCCATTTCAAAAAGTTTACATCACTTATTTGGCTGAACTATGTGGACGTTCAATATTGTAAAGTCTCTCATCCCAAATGTGTGTGGGACAATTGTGGT
Organism: Myxine glutinosa; assembly: GCF_964187855.1. Classification (NCBI taxonomy): domain Eukaryota; kingdom Metazoa; phylum Chordata; class Myxini; order Myxiniformes; family Myxinidae; genus Myxine; species Myxine glutinosa. The sequence continues at coordinate 190,815,537 of NC_136265.1, forward strand.
TTGGATGAATGATGTTGCCTCACTTTGCATGCACAACACCACCTGGTCATGTTATATGTACGTGTCACTGAGGCTTTATTACTTGCAAAATCGAAGATTTTTCAAGTATATTGGTCGGTTGTGTTTGTGACTCTGTCTGTTTGTCACCGGCCTACAGGTCACAATTTTCAACCGATCTTCACCAAACTTCACCAAGTGGTAGAGTTGGTCAAATGCCAGAAGCCTATTGTTTTGGGGTCAATAGGTCAAAAGGTCAACATAGGCCAAAGGTCACCAACTTTGCTAAATTTCTAAAATCCTCAATTTTCATCCGATTGACTTGAAATTTGAAAACCACTTGCATATCTGGTCATTGAATTCAACCACCAATAATTTTTGAGGTCAACATAGGCCAAATGGTCAACATAGGCCAAATTTCTAAAATCCTCAAATTTCATCCAATTGACTTGAAATTTGAAAAGGACTTGCATATCTCGTCATTGAATTCAACCACAAATTATATTTTAGGTGAACATAGGCCAAAAGGTCAACATAGGCCAAATTTCTAAAATCCTCAATTTTCATCCAATTGACTTGTAATTTGAAGAGGACTTGCATATCTGGTTACTGAATTCAACCACCAAGTATTTTTGAGGTCACCATAGGCCAAAAGGTCAACATAGGCCATCATGTATCATTGGAAAACTTTTGGGGGAGGGTGGATTTTGCAAGTATCGTGCTATGCATGACGTTTTCTTGTTTGTTTGTTTGTTTGTCACCGGCCTACAGGTCACAATTTTCAACCGATCTTCACCAAACTTCCCCAAATGGTAGAGTTGGTCAAAAGCCAGAAGCCTATTGTTTTTGGGGTCAATAGGTCAAAAGGTCAACATAGGCCAAAAGTCACCAAATTTGCTAAATTTCTAAAATCCCCAATTTTCATCCGATTGACTTGAAATTTGAAGACCACTTGCATATCTGGTCACTGAATTCAACCACCAAGTATTCTTGAAGTCAACTTAGGCCAAAAGGTCAACACAGGCCAAATTTCTAAAATCCTCTATTTTCATCGAATTGACTTGAAAATTGAACAGCATTTGTTGAGTCACTAAATAGGGAAAATAACTATTTTTGAGGTCAAAAGGTCAAAGGTCAACTCAAGGTCAACCTTCCAAAATCATCATTTTTCATCTGAAAAATCGTCACTTTTCATCCTGTTGACCCGAGCTTTGATCAAGATTGTAAATTTTAATCTTCATGAAATGGACAATTTGCTGTATCAATGGTAAACTTTTGGGGGAGGGCGTATTTTGCAAGTATCGTGCTACGCATGACGTTTTCTTGTTTATTTATTTGCGAAGTATCACTTATTTATTTATTATTTGCGAAAATCGAATATTTTTCTAGTACTCGTATATCGGTTGGTCTTGTGTGTTATTCTGTTCGTCAGTCGCCTACAGGTCACAATTTGTAACTGATCTTCACAAAACTTCACCAAATTATAGAGTTGGTCATAAGCAAGAAGCCTATTGTTTGGGGTCAAAAGGTCAATAGGTCAATAGGCCAAAGGTCACCAACTTTGTCAAATTTCTAAAATCCTCAATTTTCATCCGATTGACTAATATTTAAGAGGATTTGCATACCAGGTCACTGAATTCAACCATCAAGTATTTTTGAGGTCAACATAGGCCAAAAGGTCAACATAGGCCAACAACTTATTTTAGGGATTTCGCAAGAATCGTGCTATGCACGACATATGTCTTGTTTATTTATTTATTTGTTCTTAATTGTAAGTAGTTGCCTCTCAACATGTATTCACGCGGTTGTGGGCAGGGCAGACGCAACTTGTGATATTGGTCATTTGCTTTTAAAATAAACACTCAGTGAAATATGTTTTGGTGGTATAATATATAAATAATGCACTGTATTGGGGTACAGAGATAGTCTGGTGGTAAGGACATTGGGCTGGTAGTACAAGTACCACGTTCAAATCCAGTTTAGGTGGGAATTTTAAGGATCTGGATTTGAAGCTTCCAGATTAGGCTCGGGAGGATTTAGCCGAACACTAATGAGATTGTCAGGAACAACCCAACTGCTTTGCTGATGACTTTCAGGCTTCAACCTCTGGCTAGACCTCTAAAAACAGCGTCAAGACTGACACAAGGATCCTCCCTCTTCAGACGATGACAAATTGTTCAGGAATCTGAAAAAAGGGAGAGAAGAAAGGAGCGTGCTCAAACTCGACAAAATCGCTTTCAAACTCTCCCTCTGGAAAGACCTGCCAAAACGTGGTTTCAAGTCGCATCCGAACACATCAATGATTTCCATAGAAAGACCACATCTTCAACACAAAGGGACAACCATTAAGCTATAATGATAATGGAGGGAGGAGGTGAGTCTCCAAGTACTGGAGATGTCACACAACCTTGGATTTGGCTGCGGTATGTTTCAGCAGTGGAAAAGTTTGAACTGAATCAGGATAAACTTGCGCCATTGATGGTACAAGTTGTTTGCTCAATGGAGTATTGCTCTCCCCTATGGGCTGTGGCCCCAGCATCTCATCTTTTTTCTGGAATCTGTCGAACCTAAAGCTCTCGACATTATTGGAATGTCTGGCAATGATGTCGATGCACAAGGCCCGTTTCTGTGACATCACAGACAGGTTGGTGGCCTCTTGTTTGAGACCTCGACTCCTTTATACCTCCCTCTGTCTTCTCTCTCAGCCCTCAAAGCCTCCCCAGCAATTCCAGAAAGCAAAGAGTTGGCAAACTGCCATCTCATTCCATCCCTCAACCATACCCACAATCTTTCTATCCCCATTAACCCTGCCTAATGTAACCCAACCCTATACTTGCAGGTTACCGTGTTTTTCCCTCCCTCCCTCCCTCTCCCCACTCCTTCTCCTCCTCTCTCTCTTCCTGTTCATCAATTCCCTTGTTTATTGTCCGACTGTTCCTCACTGTCAGTTTGGTTGCCATTTTACCCTTCATCACTTGGCTCTTCCATGAGGCTCGATTTTATATTGAAAAGGAAAGACCTTTTTCTGTTGTATAGAGTAGAGGCTCACAGAAGACCTAGAAAACTAAACGGATCAGGATGCAGTTGAACAAAAGGAACAGTAAAGAGAGGGAAGGGGTAAACACCAACAGCAGAGTTGAAAGCCAAAATAGAGGGAGACTTGGACAAGCATTGAGTGTGGGGAGGAATGAGGGGCAGGAGAAGATGTATGGGATGGACAAGATGGATAAGGAAGCAAACTCTCAGGAAGGAAAAACTGGAATTTGGAAGGAAGTCGGCTTGGGAATGGAGGAGCAGATGGGAATTCATGGGGTGGGGGAAGGGGGAGACTAGGAGGGGGGGGGGGGGGGATAAGAGATCAGGGTTTAGATTGGGGATGATCTGAGATGGTGGCGAAAAGCTGTCTTGAAGACTTGGGGGGTGGAAATTAAGAATGTAGAAGTTGGTTCCATAGGTGGGGAAAAAGGATGAAAAAAATGAGTGGAGGTGAGCAATTGTTCGGGATATAGATAGTTTCACCATAAGGGGGTCGATGATGGACTGTGTGCGCCCTGCAGGAACCCGGAGTGGGGGGGAAGTGAAGGGAAGGGAGCACGGAAAGATCATAGGGTGCAAGACCAGAAAGGAGGCGGTTGAACACAAACCCTGACCTGTCTGCGATGGCGAAGTGACACTCGGTTTCAACGCGGGAGATTCCAATTATCTTGAAAGCCTTGGTTACCATGGCATCAAGCTGAGCAAGGTGTGAGGCAGGGGAGCCGGCCCAGAGGGGAGAGCAATACTCCAAGCAATGGATTAAGGCCTTGTAGGTAGAATATGAACTCAGGTATGCCAAGGAAGGACTTTGTATGACGGAGGCTGCCCATCCGATTATTTACGAAAACTCAGGCTTATTACATTGTCAGAGTTTGGGAACACTGGAGGTTTAATTTCGGGATTTCTCTCGCGCAGTCGTGTTAACGTGAAATTGTTGCCTGTGCACTCACAATATGTGATGTTTGTTGGCGTGCGATCAGGTGCCACATGTGGTACATGGTGCTGCCGATTCATCGCGTGTTGACTGCCCTCGTACACCGCATCGGATCAAGCCACGCACGTGGCGGAGTTTTGGAGCCACGGCTGCCGTGCCGTCGGGAAGTTTCGCTCACGGGAGAACTCTCCGACCGCCCCCAACACACCAATACAAGTTTCATTCCACATTTCTAATCGACCGTGAGCACCTGTTTTATTACGGTGTGTTTTCATACTCAGGGTTAAGGTACACATTGTGTTTGAGTTTGAATTTCTTTGCCGAGGTGGCTTTATAACTGCTGAAGCAACAATGACACGTTCAGATTATGTGCATTCATATTTTACCGCCACTGTGCAAATAAGGTAAAATATTCCATTCTGGAATCTTTGTGTTTTGTTCCGCCTGGAACCGCCTGGAACCGCCTGGAACCGCCTGGTTTTTATTCCATTCTGGAATCTCTATTCATCGGCAGAGATGCAGTATAAAGCCAGCTACCATGCTTACCTTTGCAAGTATGCTGTAAGTTATCTTTATCTGAAATTGCCTTGAATCTTCATGGTCTTGGCCCCACTTGTGGGCCTGTAATAAATAGGTCTCGATATTCCTAGGTGCACACGGCGGATGAGCATCTCCGTCTCTGGAAAGACGTTCATTCCTTCTCGGTGTTGTGTTCACGTCACAAGTTCACATCTGCTTGTGTGACGTTTGTAAGTACTGCTTCAACAGTGCTGGTTAAGCCGCCTTGTTTTAAACTCGCACAGGCCTCAATTTCTTACATGGTTCTTTACTGTTGAGGTCGCATTTGGCACGGACGTCATCGTTGCCGTTCACAAATTTGCAGTCGTAACCGTTTGAAAGCCGCCTGTCGTTTTTGGTAAAATGATTCCGTACACAATTTGATGGCCAGCTGTGCTGTGCATGAATGATGTTCTGTTGCATAATAAAGGCCATGGTAGATCTTTCGTGGAGCTTTCGCCACGTGACCGCATCGCTACATGTGTACAATCTAAAAATTATGCTGTAGTGCCGCAGACGTACCGAGCGGCTGCGCAGTCGTTTCTCTATGCCGGTCTCTCTAGGAGCAGGGAGGTTTCGTGCATTAACCCTTTATCAAGGAGCACTTCAGGGCCTGGCATACAGGGTGCCACCGTAGAAACATAGAAAGCTGGTTTAATTTTTACAGACAAAGTCCCATTTATCAAAATATAGACGCAGCAAATCAACTGTTATTAAGAGTTGCATCGCACAGCCACCTCCAACAACATCCGATAAGGCTCCTCTTCTTTTTTCAAACCAAGATTATTTAATCGATCCATTTGCACTCAGGGTTCAGCCAAGTGTGGTCCAAAACTTGATTTAATGCACAGGTTCAAACAACAAAGCAGAACTCGATACATCGGCGCTGCACTTGATAATGTGGTACTTTACCTAGTAAAAGGTAACTGGCTTGCTCTTATCTTTTACCATTCTTACCCTCACATCCCACGACCCATCCATTCTCCCGCTCCATGACTCCTCCCACCCCATGGCCCCCCACACACTCCCGCCCCACGACCCCTTCCGCCCAACGACCGCTCACAACCTCCCATCCCACACCACCACACTCCCCACCCCACGGCCCCTCCTGCCCCACGACCCCTCACACAGTCCCGCCCCACAACAGCTCACACCCTACTGTCCATGACAGTTCGCAACCTCCCGCCCCATGACCCCTCTTAACCTACTGCCCCACAACCCCTCACACATGCCTGCCCCACTACACCTCACACTCCCCGCCCCACGGCCCCTCCTGCCCCACGACCGCTCGCACACTCCCACCCCACGACCCCTCCCACCCCACCCCACGACCGCTCGCAACTTCCTGCCCTATGACCCCTCTTAACCTCCCGCCCCACAACCCCTTACACCCTTCCGCCCCACCACCCTCACACAGTCCCACCCCATGACCACTCGCAACCTCCCGCCCTATGACCCCTCTTAACCTCCCGCCCTATGACCCCTCTTAACCTCCCGCCATATGACCCCTCTTAACCTACCGCCCCACAACCCCTCACATATTTCCGCCCCACCACCCTCACACAGTCCCACCCCACGACCACTCGCAACCTGACACCTCACACACTCCTCCTCCACGACCCCTTCTGCCCAACGACTGGTCACAGCCTTCCGCTCCACACCCCTCACACCCTCTTGCACCACAATCTCTCACGCACAGACGTTTGAGAAAGCCCCTCCCTCAAGAAAACACTCAGATACTAGATGTTTCCAAACCTCGAAGCTTCCAGAACTCACACGAACACTCCAAATCCTTGTATTGGTCATAAACACCTGTTTACTAACTAACCTGTCACCGAGCCTCTAGTAAACCATTAATAACATGCATCATATTTTACTTTATCCTATATGTACAGCTCGTGAATGACATAAAACAAAACCTTGTACAACGCTGGTTTATTCATTCCACAATCAACGAGCATGAAAATGAACAAAACATTACACTGTTTAACAAAACGATTCAAACAATTTGTGAGTAGAGCATCAAGGAAAACTTACACAAGTTATTGTGACGTCAACAATTTCAATCAAAACGAGTAAAATGAGTGAAGTTTATTTGAAAAATAAAAATAACGATCACACTCACACTCACATGACTGTGTGTGGATCCCAACAGTAGTGTTTGTGAACGTCCAGCGAGTTCAAACATTCCATGTCCTCGTCACTCAGTGTGAAGTTGAAGATGTCTACGTTTTCGGCAAGGTGATGGACGTTTGTCGATTTGGGAATGACTCCAATGCCTTGCTGCACCGCCCAGCGTAGCAGTGTTTGTGCTGGCCTTCGTCCACACCGCAAGGACACTTCCACCACAGTGGGGTCTGACACCAGGTCTCCTGTCCCTAAAGAAGAGTACGCCTGCAAATGAAGAGGTGAATTTAGTCACAAGGAAACATTGGATTTGTTTTAAGAACAGGTTGTTCATCTGAGGGTACGAGAGTAGAATGTGCTTGCAGTAGTGTGGTGCATGAGGTGAGATAACCTCACACCATTTGTTGGGTCTCAGCCTCAGGTGGGTTTGTTACATACACCAAATAAATTAGGATACATCAGAAACGAGAATACACCAAATAAATTACCATGTATCAGAAACGAGAATACACCAAATAAATTACCATGTATCAGAAACGAGAATACACCAAATAAATTACCATATATCAGAAACGAGAATACACCAAATAAATTACCATATATCAAAAACGAGAATACACCAAATAAATTACCATATATCAGAAACGAGAATACACCAAATAAATTACCATATATCAGAAACGAGAATACACCAAATAAATTACCATATATCAAAAACGAGAATACACCAAATAAATTACCATATATCAAAAACGAGAATACACCAAATAAATTACCATGTATCAGAAACGAGAATACACCAAATAAATTACGATATATCAGAAACGAGAATACACCAAATAAATTACGATATATCAGAAACGAGAATACACCAAATAAATTACGATATATCAGAAACGAGAACACACCAAATAAATTACCATATATCAGAAACGAGAATACACCAAATAAATTACGATATATCAGAAACGAGAACACACCAAATAAATTACGATATATCAGAAACGAGAATACACCAAATAAATTACCATATATCAGAAACGAGAATACACCAAATAAATTACGATATATCAGAAACGAGAATACACCAAATAAATTACCATATATCAGAAACGAGAATACACCAAATAAATTACGATATATCAGAAACGAGAATACACCAAATAAATTACGATATATCAGAAACGAGAACACACCAAATAAATTACCATATATCAGAAACGAGAATACACCAAATAAATTACGATATATCAGAAACGAGAATACACCAAATAAATTACGATATATCAGAAACGAGAATACACCAAATAAATTACCATGTATCAGAAACGAGAATACACCAAATAAATTACGATATATCAGAAACGAGAATACACCAAATAAATTACCATATATCAGAAACGAGAATACACCAAATAAATTACGATATATCAGAAACGAGAATACACCAAATAAATTACGATATATCAGAAACGAGAACACACCAAATAAATTACCATGTATCAGAAACGAGAACACACCAAATAAATTACCATATATCAGAAACGAGAATACACCAAATAAATTACGATATATCAGAAACGAGAATACACCAAATAAATTACCATATATCAGAAACGAGAACACACCAAATAAATTACCATGTATCAGAAACGAGAATACACCAAATAAATTCCATATATCAGAAACGAGAATACACCAAATAAATTCCATATATCAGAAACGAGAATACACCAAATAAATTCCATATATCAGAAACGAGAATACACCAAATAAATTACCATATATCAGAAACGAGAATACACCAAATAAATTGCCATATATCAGAAACGAGAATACACCAAATAAATTACCATATATCAGAAACGAGAATACACCAAATAAATTCCATATATCAGAAACGAGAATACACCAAATAAATTGCCATATATCAGAAACGAGAATACACCAAATAAATTACGATATAACAGAAACGAGAATACACCAAATAAATTAGGATACATCAGAAACGAGAATACACCAAATAAATTACCATATATCAAAAACGAGAATACACCAAATAAATTACCATATATCAGAAATGAGAATACACCAAATAAATTACCATATATCAGAAACGAGAATACATCAAATAAATTACCATATATCAGAAATGAGCATACACCAAATAAATTACCATGTATCAGAAACGAGAATACACCAAATAAATTACCATATATCAGAAACGAGAATACACCAAATAAATTACGATATATCAGAAACGAGAATACACCAAATAAATTACCATATATCAGAAATGAGCATACACCAAATAAATTACCATGTATCAGAAACGAGAATACACCAAATAAATTACCATATATCAGAAACGAGAATACACCAAATAAATTACCATATATCAGAAACGAGAATACACCAAATAAATTACGATATATCAGAAACGAGAATACACCAAATAAATTACGATATATCAGAAACGAGAATACACCAAATAAATTACGATACATCAGAAACGAGAACACACCAAATAAATTACCATATATCAGAAATGAGCATACACCAAATAAATTACCATATATCAGAAACGAGAATACACCAAATAAATTACCATATATCAGAAACGAGAATACACCAAATAAATTACCATATATCAGAAACGAGAATACACCAAATAAATTACGATATATCAGAAACGAGAATACACCAAATAAATTACGATACATCAGAAACGAGAACACACCAAATAAATTACCATATATCAGAAATGAGCATACACCAAATAAATTACCATATATCAGAAACGAGAATACACCAAATAAATTACCATATATCAGAAATGAGCATACACCAAATAAATTACCATATATCAGAAACGAGAATACACCAAATAAATTACCATATATCAGAAATGAGCATACACCAAATAAATTACCATATATCAGAAACGAGAATACACCAAATAAATTACCATATATCAGAAACGAGAATACACCAAATAAATTACGATATATCAGAAACGAGAATACACCAAATAAATTACCATATATCAGAAACGAGAATACACCAAATAAATTACCATATAACAAACGAGAATACACCAAATAAATTACCATATATCAGAAACGAGAATACACCAAATAAATTACCATATATCAAAAACGAGAATACACCAAATAAATTACCATATATCAGAAACGAGAATACACCAAATAAATTACCATATATCAGAAACGAGAATACATCAAATAAATTACCATATATCAGAAATGAGCATACACCAAATAAATTACCATGTATCAGAAACGAGAATACACCAAATAAATTACCATATATCAGAAACGAGAATACACCAAATAAATTACGATATATCAGAAACGAGAATACACCAAATAAATTACCATATATCAGAAATGAGCATACACCAAATAAATTACCATATATCAGAAATGAGCATACACCAAATAAATTACCATGTATCAGAAACGAGAATACACCAAATAAATTACCATATATCAGAAACGAGAATACACCAAATAAATTACCATATATCAGAAACGAGAATACACCAAATAAATTACGATATATCAGAAACGAGAATACACCAAATAAATTACGATATATCAGAAACGAGAATACACCAAATAAATTACCATATATCAGAAATGAGCATACACCAAATAAATTACCATATATCAGAAATGAGCATACACCAAATAAATTACCATATATCAGAAACGAGAATACACCAAATAAATTACCATATATCAGAAATGAGCATACACCAAATAAATTACCATATATCAGAAACGAGAATACACCAAATAAATTACCATATATCAGAAACGAGAATACACCAAATAAATTACGATATATCAGAAACGAGAATACACCAAATAAATTACCATATATCAGAAACGAGAATACACCAAATAAATTACCATATATCAAACGAGAATACACCAAATAAATTACCATATATCAGAAACGAGAATACACCAAATAAATTACCATATATCAGAAACGAGAATACACCAAATAAATTACCATATAACAAACGAGAATACACCAAATAAATTACCATATATCAGAAACGAGAATACACCAAATAAATTACCATATATCAGAAACGAGAATACACCAAATAAATTACCATATATCAGAAACGAGAATACACCAAATAAATTACCATATAACAAACGAGAATACACCAAATAAATTACCATATATCAGAAATGAGCATACACCAAATAAATTACCATATAACAAACGAGAATACACCAAATAAATTACCATATATCAGAAATGAGCATACACGAAATAAATTACCATATATCAGAAACGAGCATACACCAAATAAATTACCATATAACAAATGAGAATACACCAAATAAATTACCATATATCAGAAATGAGCATACACCAAATAAATTACCATATAACAAACGAGAACACACCAAATAAATTACCATATATCAGAAACGAGAATACACCAAATAAATTACGATATATCAGAAACGAGAATACACCAAATAAATTACCATATATCAGAAACGAGAATACACCAAATAAATTACGATATATCAGAAACGAGAATACACCAAATAAATTACCATATATCAGAAACGAGAATACACCAAATAAATTACGATATATCAGAAACGAGAATACACCAAATAAATTACCATATATCAGAAACGAGAATACACCAAATAAATTACGATATATCAGAAACGAGAATACACCAAATAAATTACGATATATCAGAAACGAGAATACACCAAATAAATTACCATATAACAAACGAGAATACACCAAATAAATTACCATATATCAGAAACGAGAACACCATTTTGGCAAAATAACAAGACTGCATTGAAGACCCTCTTAACACCTCCACAAAACGACCTGCTCAACATATTAACACTTCCCATAAATCCTGTGACACAGACGTGACATAAGCTCCATTCACATGTCGTGAGGGGCCATGGGGCGGGAGTCTGAGGTCGTGGGGCATTGGGCATTGGAGACGGCACCTTCGGGCATTAGAAAGGGCACCTTCGGGGATTGGAGACGGCACCTTCGGGCATTAGAAAGGGCACCTTCAGGGATTGGAGACGGCACCTCCGGGCATTGGAGACGGCACCTTCGGGCGTCGGAGACGGCACCTCCGGGCGTCGGAGACGGCACCTCCGGGCGTCGGACACGGCACCTCCGGGCGTCGGAGACGGCACCTCCGGGCATTGGAGACGGCACCTTCGGGCATTAGAAAGGGCACCTCCGGGCATTGGAGACGGCACCTTCGGGCATTAGAAAGGGCACCTTCAGGGATTGGAGACGGCACCTCCGGGCGTCGGAGACGGCACCTCCGGGCATTGGAGACGGCACCTTCGGGCATTAGAAAGGGCACCTCCGGGCGTCGGAGACGGCACCTTCGGGCATTAGAAAGGGCACCTTCGGGCATTGGAGACGGCACCTTCGGGCGTCGGAGACGGCACCTCCGGGCGTCGGAGACGGCACCTCCGGGCGTCGGAGACGGCACCTCCGGGCGTCAGACGGCACCTTCGGGCACTAGAGCCAGCACCTTTCAATGAATTCATCAATGTCTGAAAACACCACCGGTACTGATGATGGCCCAAGCAGGTTGGTGAAGTTAATTTGTGAGGGCGGGCACGGCTCTGCGTGTGTATTCCTTGTGTAATCTGATTTTAGCTGTAAAAAGTGTTTTTGCAACAATGAGGTCGCACAGATGTCTTCAGTTTGCTCCGAACTGGGAAAGTCGTTTTTTATAATTCGTTTTCAAGGGTAAAATGTACTAACTTTTGTTTGGACAAAAATTCAGGTAAATTGCACAAATAAGTGTAGGACGGAAAATGGGAATAACGAAAATGCTTAATCGATTGTCTTTGGGGCTGATAAACTTGTGTAGGCCCTTGTATTGCACCGCTTCCTCAAAATGACGCTTTGTAGCTTTACCCTGTACGTGGACCTTTTCATCTTGGTGAAACCACACCTAGGTCAATGGATGGGATCGAACAGGACGTCGATCCAGGTATGCCGACCACCGTGGGTAGCAAGAAGCTGACGTTTCGGGCATCAAGCCTTTGTCGAAGCAAACGAGGGATCAATGCTCACCTTCACGAGCAACACGAGTCCTTTGTTTATACCTGGGCCAGCGTGCCTGAATGCAGTGTGTGGTGCTCCATAATGCATCACGTACTTCGAGTTAACAACAAACGTGGTGCTTTAATTATTTTTTTTTTTTATCGCCACACCGTAAAGGTAACCCCACATTTTCCGGCTCCGCTCATACAAACTGTTGGAAGATTTTCTCGAGGCAAAATCAACTCGGAACGAAACACACACGTCGGGCTCCATCTTTGTCACCCATTATTCCCACACGATCGGTTTTCAAACCTGCAAGTGGATCCCATGTGTCCGACAAACGTCCAGTAGCTGCCTTTGCACAAGCTTGGGATGGAATTCCACCTAAAAAAAAAAAAAATGGGGATTTGGGAGGGGAGAGTGGGAAATCGATGAAAAATTGAACCCACAGCATGACAACGTTACATCAGCATTGGAACAAAACTTTGCCATCGTTTGGTGGAGGTTTTGATATTTGTTAGGCCATCTCAGGTCGAGTTGCTTTGGCCGAAAGTGCGACTACAGTGGTTGTAGTTGTAGCTCAAGTGCGAATTCTATGAACATGGCAGTGGGGAAGTCGATAAAGGAATACGAAATGTAGTCAATCTCGATATTTATTTAAATTTTCACCACATTTTCCTTTCCAAGCATTCTGTGACTCTCAGTGTTCACACATACCTGGAGCACAGCAGGTGGAACACGACAGCGTGACAGCAGGTCGTGCATGTGAACCAACGTGTAGTTGCTGATGCCGACAGCGTGAAGCTCTCCGCTCTGTCGTAAGCCCTCCAATAGGTTCCAGGTCTCTTGACGTATCCCTGGGTTTCTTCCCACGAGGTGATAAAAGAATGCAATAAGTGTACAAAACGCAGATTCTGCTCGAAGCAGTCGTTCAATTATCGATTGTTAACAATCTAGTGTGCCTCGTAAGCCTGGTGTTGGCTTGGGATCCTAGGATCCTGGGTTCGAAGGTTAGGGAGCTGGCTTGGGATCCTGGGTTTGAAGGCTAGGGTGCTGGCTTGGGATCCTAGGATCCTGAGTTTGAAGATTAGAGTGCCGGCTTGGGATCCCAGGATCCTGGGTTTGAAGGTTAGGGTGCCGGCTTGGGATCCTAGGATCCTGAGTTCGAAGGTTAGGGAGCTGGCTTGGGATCCTAGGATCCTGGGTTCGAAGGTTAGGGAGCTGGCTTTGGATCCTGGGTTTGAAGGTTAGGGTGCTGGCTTGGGATCCTAGGATCCTGAGTTTGAAGATTAGAGTGCCGGCTTGGGATCCCAGGATCCTGGGTTTGAAGGTTAGGGTGCCGGCTTGGGATCCTAGGATCCTGAGTTCGAAGGTTAGGGAGCTGGCTTTGGATCCTGGGTTTGAAGGTTAGGGTGCCGGTTTGGGATCCCAGGATCCTGGGTTTGAAGGTTAGGGTGCTGGCTTAGGATCCTGGGTTTGAAGGTTAGGGTGCTGGCTTGGGATCCTAGGATCCTCAGTTCGAAGGTTACGTTGCCGGCTTGGGATACTAGGATCCTGAGTTCGAAGGTTACGGTGCCGGCTTGGGATCCTAGGATCCTGGGTTCGAAGGTTAGGGTGCTGGCTTGGGATCCTAGGATCCTGGGTTCGAAGGTTAGGGTGCTGGCTTGGGATCCTAGGATCCTGAGTTCAAAGGTTAGGGTGCTGGCTTGGGATCCTAGGATCCAGGGTTCGAAGGTTAGGGTGCTGGCTTGGGATCCTAGGATCCTGAGTTCGAAGGTTAAGGAGCTGGCTTGGGATCCTAGGATCCTGAGTTTGAAGGTTAGGGTGCTGGCTTGGGATCCTAGGATCCTGGGTTCAAAGGTTAGGGTGCTGGCCTGGGATCCTAGGATCCTGAGTTCGAAGGTTAGGGAGCTGGCTTGGGATCCTAGGATCCTGAGTTTGAAGGTTAGGGTGCCGGCTTGGGATCCTCGGATCCTGAGTTTGAAGGTTAGGGTGCCGGCTTGGGATCCTAGGATCCTGAGTTTGAAGATTAGAGTGCCGGCTTGGGATCCTAGAATCCTGAGTTTGAAGGTTAGGGTGCCGGCTTGGGATCCTAGGATCCTGAGTTCGAAGGTTAGGGTTCCGGCTTGGGATCCTTGGATCCTGAGTTTGAAGGTTAGGGTTGCCGGCTTGCGATCCTAGGATCCTGGGTTCGAAGGTTAGGGCGCACACTTGGGATCCTAGGATCCTGGGTTCGAAGGTTAGGGTGCCGGCTTGGGATCCTAGGATCCTGGGTTCGAAGGTTAGGGTGCCGGCTTGGGATCCTAGGATCCTAAGTTCGAAGGTTACGTTGCTGGCTTGGGATCCTAGGATCCTGAGTTCGAAGGTTAGGGTGCCGGCTTGGGATATTAGGATCCTGAGTTCAAAGGTTAGGGTGCCCGCTTGGGATCCTAGGATCCTGGGTTCGAAGGTTAGGGTGCCGGCTTGGGATCCTAGGATCCTGAGTTCAAAGGTTAGGGTGCCGGCTTGGGATCCTAGGATCCTGAGTTCAAAGGTTAGGGTGCCGGCATGGGATCCTGAGTTCAAAGGTTAGGGTGCAGGCTTGGGATCCTAGGATCCTGAGTTCAAAGGTTAGGGTGCCGGCTTGGGATCCTAGGATCCTGGGTTCGAAGGTTAGGGTGCCGGCTTGGGATCCTAGGATCCTGAGTTCGAAGGTTAGGGTGCCGGCTTGGGATCCTAGGATCCTGAGTTCAAAGGTTAGGGTGCAGGCTTGGGATCCTCGGATCCTGAGTTCAAAGGTTAGGGTGCCGGCTTGGGATCCTAGGATCCTGAGTTCAAAGGTTAGGGTGCCGGCTTGGGATCCTAGGATCCTGAGTTTAAAGGTTAGGGTGCCGGCTTGGGATCCTTGGATCCTGAGTTCGAATCCTGGTCAATCGTTGAATTAACACCAGGGGGGTTGATTCAGCCTGTCATCCTTCCTAGGTAGGCAAATTGAGTACCAGCTTGCTGGGATGAATGATCCTGGTGTGTGCCCCGGTTTAGAATAGGTATACCGTATCCCTGCGCATCATAAGAGGCGACTAAAGGGTTGGCGTCAGGAAGGGCATCCGGCCATAAAAACAATGCCTAAAAAAGGGAACCATGAAGATTGTCATGGGGCCCGTAAGGCTAACCCCCACTCTCGCAGGGAAAAATGGCCTTAAAAAGGGCTGGTTTTTTTTCTTTTTCCCCTAGTGTGCCTCATCCCCGGTGTGTTACCTTTTGTCTTCACTGTGCCAACCCTGCTTTCCTGGCCAGTGCACCAAATAGAGATCCAGGTATGAGAGGCGCAGAGAGGTGAGAGAGCGTTGCACCGCGTCGAGTGCTCCTCCGCCATGATCTGCGGGACTAAGTTTGCTCGTTAAAAAGACGTCACCACGTGTCAGTCCATGCTTGGGCAACAGCTCGACGAGTGCAAGTCCTATGTCGGCCTCGTTTCGATAAACCGACGCAGTGTCAAATGAACGGTAACCCAAAGCCAGTGCCTCGTCCAGTGTGCAGTACACTTCCTTGTATCCACGCAGTCGGAATGTGCCCAGGCCTACGAGCGGCATGTTCTTCCCATTGTTGAGTAGTACACTCTTGCTGCAACATGCTGCAGGATGCTGTGGCAGAGGGCAGCCATTAAGGCAAAGCATCAAAGACAAGAACAGTTTACATTTTATATCTTAATGATAGGCCGGATCTGCATCTGGACGTGAACCAAAATGGAATCATTTTGGTCCTTGTCACACACAAATGGTCCACCGACTTTCGTCCGAACCCTATCCACAACCTTTTGACATATGCTGCTCACAGAGAGATAGACAGGGGTGGAAACATAACCTCTGTCAACCTTCGGCGGAGGTAATTAGATTGTATCAATCATGTCGAGTCTCCTCGGGCTATGATGGCGTGCCAGACTCCGCGATTCTCCATACTGGAGGATCTCCATACTGGAGGATCTCCATACTGGAGGATCTCCATACTGGAGGATCTCCATACTGGAGGATCTCCATACTGGAGGATCTCGATACTGGAGGATCTCCATACTGGAGGATCTCCACACTGGAGGATTTCCATACTGGAGGATACGACTGGAGGATCTCCATACTGGAGGATCTCCATACTGGAGGATCTCCATACTGGAGGATCTCCATACTGGAGGATCTCCATACTGGAGGATCTCCATACTGGAGGATCTCCACACTGGAGGATTTCCATACTGGAGGATACGACTGGAGGATCTTCATACTGGAGGATCTCCATACTGGAGGATTAGATTGTATATCCGTTTGAAGTGTGAGCTTGTCTCTTAAATACACCCACATGGAGGTTGAGCGGAAGGGGGAGGTGGGATGGGGAGAAGTTGGAACGTTCTGTCATATTTGCAGATGACAACAAATAGATGGCCCACTTGAAAGTCATAATTTGCAGGTGATATATCACTTAAAACCCAATTTACTTTGAGAAAGCATGTTGGAATAAATCTTCACATTTTCATAAGTCAAATAGTGGGGGCTGGCAGGATGGCCTAAAGGTATGTAAACTCGCCTCTGAACGGTCTAGCCTGGGTTTGATGCTGACCCAGCTTTAAACTGCCACCCTGGTATTTTGCTGGCAGGGTGAGGCATCAATGTGTGTGCCTTATGTCCACAGGTATATGTCATAAACACATCGGGTGGTCATCTGAATATGACGAGGCAAGGTGGTGTCATCAGGGTGGGTGTCATTCCCGGCATTGTAAAGACGAATGCTGAAGAATTCCTGCTCCTTAAATGTTCACCCACCAATCGTGAGCTTGGTGCCAATGACTGTCACCTTTCAGCAAATCCAAGCAGCTTCGAAAATGACACTTGCGGGATTATGGCTTTTAGTGTAAAATCTCGAGGTCTTTTGAAAAGAGCTGCTCACGCTTCCCAAGCTTAGCCGATCAAAGCAGGGTTATTGCTTGCAACAGCTTGGATTATATCATTAAAAATGTATCAGTATAATTATCTCCAGCACGTGTGTGTGTGTGTGTGTGTGTGTGTGTGTGTGTGTGTGTGTGTGTGTGTGTGTGTGTGTGTGTGTGTGTGTGTGTGTGTGTGTGTGTGTGTGTGTACGCACACGCACGCCTGTGCGTATGTGTGCGCACCTGCTTTCTCACCTCAACACGTGTCATGCTGTTGGAACATCGATGATCTCACACATACACTTGCACCTCACCAGTTTATATTGCTGAATACTTTAGCCATCAGTCCAAAGCAGTCGTGAGCAAGACACCTGGAATAACAGTGGAAGAAAACAAATATCAGACAAGTCATGCAGCCATTAAATTATTTATAAACTCCACCAAGGCTTAGCGCGATGTTAAGATAACCTCGGATTGTATTGGGAACTCTAATCAGCAAGTCGGTAGGACTTCCATTGGAGGGATTACACGGACACTCCATACGTTTAATAAAATACAAATCCTCAAAGAAACGGACCAAGATACAAAACTTATAAACCTATAAAGTACCGACCAGGATTTCACATCCGACAACAATCATGAAACTTTCGACAGCATCGCTGAGCGACAAAAATGACAAACCCAGCAACAAAAATGACAAACCTGACAAACCCAGCAACAAAAATGACAAACCCCGCAACAAAAATGACAAACCCAGCTACAAAAATGACAAACCTGATGAACCCAGCAACAAAAATGACAAACCTGACAAACCCAGCAACAAAAATGACAAACCCAGTGTTATGGATTCGTCACTTCCGTTGTTGTGGTTTTGCATCCACTGTAAATATTTCTGATTCCATGTACTATTATTGTGTTCAAAAGGTTTATTGTTCATGAACTGTTTTCAAAAGGAAAAAAAGTTAATGTTAAAAGAAGCAGGAACCCGGATCGGGAACTGGACGACGAAGAGGAAGGTGAGGAGAAAAGAGGGCGGAGTGAGAGAGGTCGGACAAGAAGCATAGCGGCTGCTTGGTCTGGAGTGAACGTTGGCGAGCCAGAGTCACTAGCGAACTTTCGGGTTTCCGGGAAAGGGATTCCTACGACAGAGTTGTCATCGCTGTGACCGGTCAAACTGCGTGTCAGGTTTTGCGATCGATTCAGGAGAGAATCATCGCCGTGCCGTGCGCCACGAGACCGGGTCGTCGGCCATTTTGACTCGTGCAGGACTTGTGCTTCGCTCGCGGTTTCGTCGCTTTTCGACCATCTCCACCGCATTCAGACGTCGATCTGGGGCGTGTGTGTGATGTGGCAATTTGAAGGTTAATTCGTCCACACCCGAGGGTGTGATCTCTCAGTCGCCTGTAGGGCGCCTTTGGATTTCCCAGTCGCCTTGAGGGCGCCTTTGTGCAGCTTCGGCTGTGTGACTGTATTTGCCATCCGCACGGGATTCTGGTCTCGATTGGACCTCGCTCTGGCGATCGCTGGAGCGAATCAATTTCGATCTCGAAGCCGGGAATAAGAGACATTGGGGGAATGTTCGTGTTTCACCCACTTGGAGCACAGTGAGTTAAATATTACAAAACTGATGGTACCATCATAGGACATATTGATTGTACTTTTGAAAACGATTATTGTTGTACTGTTATTCTTGTGTGATCCTAATATAATATTTGTTGGTGAGTAACAATTGGGGTGGCTTCTCCCTTGATCTTTGACATACAAAATAACACATTTTTCTGCCATGACTCCTCTCGGGGCTCGGAGGTACACCGTGACCAGGGGGTCGGGGAGGAGCACGTAAGAAACTCGGCTACAAAAATGACAAACCTGATGAACCCAGCAACAAAAATGACAAACCTGACAAACTCAGCTACAAAAATGACAAACCCAGCAACAAAAATGACAAACCTGACAAATCCAGCTACGAAAATCACAAACCCAGCAACAAAAATGACAAACCTGACAAACCCAGCCACAAAAATGACAAACCTGACAAACCCAGCTACAAAAATGACAAACCTGACAAACCCAGCTACAAAAATGACAAACCTGACAAACCCAGCAACAAAAATGACAAACCTTGACAAACTCGGCTACAAAAATGACAAACCTGACAAACCCAGCTACAAAAATGACAAACCTGACAAACCCAGCTACAAAAATGACAAACCTGACAAACACAGCTACAAAAATAACAAACCTGACAAACCCAGGAACAAAAATGACAAACCTGACAAACTCAGCTACAAAAGTGACAAACCTGACAAACCCAGCCACAAAAATGACAAACCTGACAAACTCAGCTACAAAAGTGACAAACCTGAAAAACCCAGCTACAAAAATGACAAACCTGACAAATCCAGCTACAAAAATGACAAACCTGACAAAGCCAGCGACAAAATGACAAACCTGACAAAGCCAGCTACAAAAATGACAAACCTGACAAACCCAGCAACAAAAATGACAAACCCAGCTACAAAAATGACAAACCTGACAAACCCAGCAACAAAAATGACAAACCCAGCTACAAAAATGACAAACCTGACAAACCCAGCAAGAAAAGTGACAAACACAGCGACAAAAATGATAAACCTGACAAAGCCAGCTACAAAAATGACAAACCTGACAAACCCAGGAACAAAAGTTACAAACCTGACAAACCCAGCGAAAAAAATGACAAACCTGACAAAGCCAGCAACAAAAGTGACAAACCCAGCGACAAAAATGACAAACCTGACAAACCCAGCGACAAAATGACAAACCTGACAAAGCCAGCTACAAAAATGAAAAACCTGACAAACCCAGGAACAAAAGTGACAAACCCAGCAACAAAAAGGACAAAGCCAGCTACAAAAATGACAAACCTGACAAACCCAGGAACAAAAGTGACAAACCTAGCAACAAAAATGACAAACCCAGCGACAAAAATGACAAACCTGACAAACCCAGGAACAAAAATGACAAACCCAGCAACAAAAATGACAAACCCAGCAACAAAAAGGACAAAGCCAGCTACAAAAATGACAAACCTGACAAACCCAGGAACAAAAGTGACAAACCCAGTGACAAAAATGACAAACCCAGCGACAAAAATGACAAACCTGACAAACACAGCAACAAAAATGACAAACCTGACAAACCCAGCAACAAAAATGACAAACCCAGCGACAAAAATGACAAACCTGACAAACCCAGCGACAAAAATGACAAACCTGACAAACCCAGCAACAAAAATGACAAGACTGATGCGAGTTAGCAAAGACAGTCGACACTGATACGGGTTATCAAAGACACTGATGCGGGTTATCATAGACACTGATGCGGGTTATCATAGACACTGATGCGGGTTATCATAGACACTGATGCGTGTTATCATAGACACGGATGTGGGTTATCATACACACTGATGCAGGTTATCATACACACTGATGCAGGTTATCATACAGACTGATGCAGGTTATCATACAGACTGATGTGGGTTATACAGACTGATGCGGGTTATCATACCCACTGATGCAGCTTATCATACAGACTGATGCAGGTTATCATACACACTGATGCAGGTTATCATACACACTGATGCGGGTTATCATACACAATGATGCGGGTTATCGTACACACTGGTGTCGGTTATCGTACACACTGATGCAGGTTATCGTACACACTGATGCAGGTTATCATACACACTGATGCGGGTTATCGTACACACTGATGCGGGTTATCGTACACACTGATGCGGGTTATCGTACACACTGATGCGGGTTATCGTACACACTGATGCGGGTTATCGTACACACTGATGCGGGTTATCATACACACTGATGCAGGTTATCATACACACTGATGCGGGTTATCGTACACAATGATGCGGGTTATCGTACACACTGGTGTCGGTTATCGTACACACTGATGCAGGTTATCGTACACACTGATGCAGGTTATCATACACACTGATGCGGGTTATCGTACACACTGATGCGGGTTATCGTACACACTGATGCAGGTTATCATACACACTGATGCGGGTTATCATACACACTTATACAGGTTATCATACACACTAATGCGGGTTATCACACACCCTGATATGCATTACCGTACACACTATTGCGGGTTATCACACACCCTGATATGCGTTACCGTACACACTCATACGGGTTACATCATCATGTGCATTTTACAATTATTACTAAATGTTGCAGCAAGTAAGTTTGGGAACTTCAAGAGCGTGTTCAAGGTTTTGAACACGTGTAAATGTTATTATATTGTTATCAAGGAATCCCATCATTGAGTACTACAGAGAGAAATGTAACATAGTGTAGGTGGTAGTGTAACATAGTGTAGTTGGTAGTGTAACATAGTGTAGTGGTAGTGTAACAGTGTAGTGGTAGTGTAACAGTGTAGTGGTAGTGTAACATAGTGTAGTTGGTAGTGTAACAGTGTAGTGGTAGTGTAAGTGTAGTTGGTAGTGTAACATAGTGTAGTTGGTAGTGTAACATAGTGTAGTTGGTAGTGTAACATAGTGTAGTTGGTAGTGTAACATAGTGTAGTTGGTAGTGTAACATAGTGTAGTTGGTCGTGTAACATAGTGTAGTTGGTAGTGTAACATAGTGTAGTTGGTAGTGTAACGTAGTGTAGTTGGTAGTGTAACAGCGCAGTTGGTAGTGTAACAGTATAGTTGGTAGTGTAACAGCGTAGTTGGTAGTGTAACAGCGTAGTTGGTAGTGTAACAGTGTAGTTGGTAGTGTAACAGTGTAGTTGGTAGTGTAACAGTGTAGTTGGTAGTGTAACAGTGTAGTTGGTAGTGTAACAGTGTAGTTGGTAGTGTAACAGTGTAGTTGGTAGTGTAACAGTGTAGTTGGTAGTGTAACATAGTGTAGTTGGTAGTGTAACAGTGTAGTTGGTAGTGTAACAGTGTAGTTGGTAGTGTAACATAGTGTAGTTGGTAGTGTAACATAGTGTAGTTGGTAGTGGAACAGTGTAGTTGGTAGTGTAACATAGTGTAGTTGGTAGTGTAACAGTGTAGTTGGTAGTGTAACATAGTGTAGTTGGTAGTGTAACAGTGTAGTTGGTAGTGTAACATAGTGTAGTTGGTAGTGTAACAGTGTAGTTGGTAGTGTAACAGTGTAGTTGGTAGTGTAACATAGTGTAGTTGGTAGTGTAACAGTGTAGTTGGTAGTGTAACATAGTGTAGTTGGTAGTGTAACCGTGTAGTTGGTAGTGTAACAGTGTAGTTGGTAGTGTAACAGTGTAGTTGGTAGTGTAACAGTGTAGTTGGTAGTGCAACATAGTGTAGTTGGTAGTGGAACAGTGTAGTTGGTAGTGTAACAGTGTAGTTGGTAGTGTAACAGTGTAGTTGGTAGTGTAACAGTGTAGTTGGTAGTGTAACATAGTGTAGTTGGTAGTGTAACATAGTGTAGTTGGTAGCCGATTTATTACCACGCGGCCCGACACGCCCAGCCTATCATCCAATGTGACTCTTACCTCTTCCAGATTGCTTCGTCGGCCACACAAAAGAGCATGGACTCGAGGTATCCAAAAGAGACTTAAAATGAATACATTTTATAATATCATGCAAGAACGAACTATACTTACAGACGAGATCGATACAATACATTTTGCTCGATGTTAAAACAGCACAAACAACGTTTGAAAATGGCCGAATACACAGCCGCCAACTCCTCTGCCCTGGCGCCTACAAACTGTACAGAACGAGAAAACAAAATGTTCTGTTTACGTTCACAGCGTCAGCACATGGGTCTCCCTCAGACTAATATAGAATAACATCGGCTCTCTCCAAACCTTATTTTGCTTTGTAAGCCTCCCCATTCCGCTGTATTATCCATAATTGTGTAGTATTAGTAACGTGAGCTGTGGTGTTCGCGCTGTCCCGATGTTGGCTTTACCGAGGGGATGATTCGGTGGTCAAAACGACCTTCGGGATGTGATTCAATCACAAGGATTAGCCGTTTAGCCCATCAAGGGGTTTTCTCCTCAAATGTTATGCACATAAGAAGGAAGTTTGTCTAAACAAATCCAAGCACATTCGGTACTAATTTATTTATTTACAACGGAATCTTCATGGTAAAATAATTAATATTCATGCATCCACACCTTAAACAATCAAATCTGAACTACAATCGCAATTAAAGAGCACAGCTGGTTATATAAGGCCAAGTAAAATAAATTATTCGTTTATCGTTTGGGTTTTTGCTTTTTTTTAAGGAGGAGGGGACACCTTACTCTGATATTTTCCAGATTTTTGATATTTTTTTCCATATGAAAAAAGTAGGGAATTTCTCATAAGTGGACTGCTTGGTGTCTCCATTGTCTATACAGTGCGTATCAAAAAATAGGTAATCCGAATTCAAGGGGTTAATATGCAAAGGTTATTTAGTTTGACAATTTACATGTGGTTTACCAATTTAGAGGAGATCCTCAGCTTTCCATTGATGCCTTCCATGCATCATTGCTGTCACACATGACCGAGTACACGTTCATTGAAAGTGACAAGTTCAAATCGCATTTTTACAAGTTTGGCTAATCGGTGCAAGACAGTTTGAAATGGACGCATTACTTGTCGACTGCCAACTTGATTATGTAAAATTGTTAAGCTGGTCTGGTAATCGTCGGTTGCGTCATCCTTTGTTTAAGATGGGTATTTAAGATGGGCCTACAGTGTATGGGTTTAGAGACAGTCTGAGTCATTGAAAAGATGGTTCAACTTACGACTGAACAGCGGACCTTCGTGGTTACAACCTTTCACCAAACTGGAAGTTTGCAGCGAACTCGTGATGCGTTCAGGGAATGTTTCCCAGAAAGGGAACCTCCAGCAGCCAAAGCCATCCAGGCGAATGTTAGAAAATACCAAGAGCATGGCACTAGCCTCAACCGCAACAAGGAGAATTCTGGTAGGAGGCGCACTGGACGATCGGAAATGAACATTGCAGCAGTAATGCAGCAAGTTTTGGAGCATCCTAGGGATACCAGCGCAAGACGAAATGGGATGGGATTGCCATCGGCAACATTCAACCGAATCACAAGGCTGGACCTCCACCAACATCCATATCGGATTCACATCCGGCATCAACTTACGCCAGGGGATTTTGTAGTTGGTTGCTAAACCAACTACAAAAATTACTAAAACAAATATCATCGAACCTGTCATATATCACAATCGCCAGGCTCTACCTTTATGTTTTTCATTTAGTGTGAAACACAAACAAACCGATTGTTAAAATGATCATAAAATATCGAAAGAATAGAAGTTATGGGTCTTTCAACGACACAGTATGAACAGGCCTTAGGCTTCATGCCTTCATGTCTCACCTTCAGGCCGTTTAAGACAAATTAGCCCAGGTTTCGTAATACAGTATCGTTTTCGTAATAACATCAATAATAATAATAATAATAATGTATTAAATATAATCATAACAATGCAATCCCTTTGGCGTGACTGCAAAGGTACATGGTTCATTGATGACTCGAAACATGTAGAGCAAGAAGAAAAAGACGTAAATGTCATCACCCCCGCCGTGGTTTTAGTAATTTTGCTGTACGGAATTAAAGGCCGTCAGTCAGCCATCTTTGGTGAGATGACAAAACAAAATCTTCTGCATATGTATACTCTTATGTATTGTCTTTGTGCCAAGTTTGAAGAAAATCGGTGTATGCATGTCCGATAAATTGATGGGTACACGTTTAAGTACCAAAATGGCCACCAGTGGGCCATCTTGGATCTGATCTCCAAAAAACTGACATGAGCATCATTCCTTTTCTGTGTGTCAAGATTGAACAAGATCGGTAAATGCATATCCGATAAATGGTTGAGGACGTGGTCAACATCTGTTTTTTTACAACTAAAATGGCCGCCAGTCTACCAGTCGGCCATCTTTGATCAGATTGCAAAATAATGTGAGGTGCACGTGTATGCCATCATGTGTTGTGCTTATGCCAAGTTTGAACAAAATCGGTCCATGCATGTTCAGTAAATGGTTGGGGACACGTTTAAGTAACAATATGGCCGCCCGTCGGCCATCTTGGATGTGATTTCAAAAAGAAATGATGTGCTAAATGATGTGCTATATTTTCAAAAGAAATGAAATGAAATGATGTGGTCATCATTTTTGATATGAAGGTCATCATTTTTTATCTGTGTGCCAAGTTTGCACAAGGTCGGTAAATGCATGCCCGATAAAAGGTTGAGGACGTGTTCAATATCGAGTTTTTTTACAGCTAAAATGGCCGCCAGTCACCATCTTTGATCGTATCGCGAAACAAAATGATGAGCATATGTATACCGTCATGTATTGTCGTTGTGCCAAGTATGAACAAAATCGGTGCATACATCTCCGAGGTATAGTTGCAGACACACAGACGGACGGACGAGACCAAATCCATAAGCCCCCATTTCGGACTCAGTTATAAACCAGTGACTCAATGCAATCTCTTCTATTCCATGGTGACAGACAGCTAGCTTAGAGACTTGGAGTACTTCAAAATAATTTAATACTTACTTTCTTTGCTAACAGGTATCTCCACCCAGGTCATACTATCCTCTTCAACTAAAGTATCAAACAAACTCAGCTACGTCGCTGCTAGACTTTCTTTTCTTTTTTTGTATACAGAGTCGAGGCTCGTGAAAGAGCTAACATTTATCAAACAAAAAAATCAAACAAACAAGCAAACAAAGTATATAAAAAGGGGAGCGGTCGACAAGTTGGGGAGAGAAGGGGAGGAAGCACACAAACACAACATTTGAGAGCAGGGACATCGGGAGATGTGTGGGAGGGAGAGGGCCTGGGGGGGGGGGGCAGGATAGGTATAAAACGCAAGGACACCAAGTACTTCCAGGAAAGAAGTCGGCACCTCAAAAAGTGGATTTGGGGTGAAATTAGCGGGGGTAGAAAAGATCAAGGTTTTGGATTGGGGAAGATAAGAGATGGTGGTGAACAGCCGTTTTAAAGACCTGGAGGGAGGAGTGGGATTGAAGAGAGTGGGGGAGTTTGTTCCAGAGGTGGGAGAAAGGAGGAATGAAGGAGTGCAGGTGAGCAGAGAGTCTTTATTTTGGCAGTTTAACCATAAGAGGGTTGCAGGCAGATCTTGTGCGACCTATAGGAATATTTGGGGGACAGAGCCCAGAGAGAGCTGGGGGAGCAAGGCCGGAGAGGAGTCGGTAGAAGACGGAAAGACCACCAACCTGCCTGCGGTGAGTAAGTGAAAGGCCCTCGAGATAGCGTCATCGCGGGAGATTCCAATGATTCTGAATGCTTTGGTTTCAACAGCGTGAAGACGAGCTTGGTGTGAGGCAGGAGCACCAGCCCAGAGGGGAGAGCAGTACTCCATTGAGCTGCGGATGAAAGCCTTGTATATGGTGAGGAGCTCAGGTGTGCCAAGGAAGGACTTCGCACGACAGAGGATGCCCAGTCGGCGACTGGCTTTGGAGGCCAGCTTGGAAATGTGGTTTTCCCAGGAAAGATCATGGCAGATAATGAGACCCAAAAGCTTGAGTGACAGAACTTCTTGGAGAGGATTATTCAGAAAGTAGATGGGAGGGTTGTCCAGTCGGTCTTTTCGGAGACCCATCGTAAGAGTGTGAGATTTGTCAGGATTGAAAGACATGTTCCACTTGTTTGCCCAGTCTGTGATTTTGTCCAGGTCTGCAGAGAGTGAGGAGGCTGCAGACTGCCGATCTGAGGGATGAGGAATGGAGCGGCAGAGAGTGGAGTCATCAGCAAAGAGATAGAGAGGATTTTCAAGAGAGTCAGAGAGATCATTGATAAAGACCAGAAAAAGCACAGGGCCCAGAACACTGCCTTGGGGAACTCCAGCCTGAACAGGAAGAGGAGATGAGAGAAACCCATTCAGGGCCACACGTTGACTACGACTCGAGAGGAAGTCCGCCAGCCATGCGTGGAGATTTCCATGGATACCAAAGGAGGAGTGTTTGGTGAGCAGAGCGGGGTGCCAGACCGTATCGAAGGCACGTGATATGTCGAGGGAGACAGCTCTAATTTCCTGTTTGGCATTGAGGACCTCCATCCATTGTTGAGACAGCAGAAGCAGCATGTCCAGAGTAGAGTGACCTGGTCTGAAACCAAATTGATGATCAGAGATCAAGCCATTGGAGAAGAGGAAAGATTTCATATCCGAAGCAATGATGGATTCCATGACTTTGCTGATAATTCGGCGAAGGCTTCCGGTCTTGTTTGTTTTAAAAAGTGTACTCGTACGAGACCTGTGGTCCCCAACGTTTATAGTATGATCGTGTATTCTGGCCCTGTGGATGTCGGTGTATGCGTTTTTGTATGACCAAGACTTCTCGAGATTGGGGTCTTCTCGCGAGATCTTGGAGACGGTTGCTGGGGTTTTCGACGGTCCACACGGTCTCCACGTTTTTCAAAGTTAAGTCTGTTCACAATTGTATTTTGTCGAAACTGTATTTATCGTTCGGTGTGTGAACTTATTGTATCCCCCTTGGAAGTTTCTCGGTGTTTATCTTTTATATATTAATCGTTTGTTTGCCGCGTCGCGAGCAAGGCCTTGCAGCCTCAGGCTTCCCCCGTCGAAGGTTGTTCCTTCCTTCGCTGTTTTGCTAGCTTTTTTGATTTCCCCTTCTCCACCAAGCTTCACCAAACATCTACTATTTGTCTAACGTTGTAACCCCCACACCCCCCCCCCCAAAACAAACAAAAAAAACAACAAAAAAAAACTTCTATTTCCCTTTCTCCTCGTGTGCTTTTGCCTCTGCCCACGTGCGCTGTCTCGCCCCGCCCCCATTTTCCCCTTGCCTTCCACCTTTTGCCCTGTTCAAGTGACTCGTGGTCGTCGCTCTAGGCTTCCTCTCCCCATTGGTATTTTTGTGAATATAAGATTGTTCTTCACAGTTCTGTTTAAATATGTTTCAACTATCCCCTTCAGTGTTTTATTCAGTGGTTTATTACAACACGCTGTTTTTCTTCTTATTTAAAAGGCTCCTTTCAATTTCCTCTTCAACTCATTCCATTTCAAAAAAATATTCAATCTCTTATGATTCCAAATCACTCCATGCTCTAAATTCTCATTCATTCCATCCCTCCTCCATCGTTCTTAAATGAATCGCGAACTTGAAAATCACAACAAACCCAATTTGTTATATATGTTCATCTTTCATTAATCATCCACTTTCTAAACTCCCCCCTTGCCCCTCCCCTTCAAATCTCCCCCCCAACCATCCCTCCCAAATTCTCCCTCCTCCCACCTCCTTCTCAAAGCTGCCTCCTCCCCACTTCCTCTCCCTCCTATGTCATACCTCCACCTCCCCCAACCTTCTACTTTCCTCTGCCCCCCCTCAAACAAACTCTCACTGTGCCTCATTCCATCACCATCAAACCTTTCGTCCTCCTCATCCTTCCCTTTGTTGTAACTCTTCTGTAATCTCTGACACACTATCAACTGCTCTTCATACATCCCCCTCTCACTCTCACCCTTCATCTGACCCTACCCCTCCCCTCCCCTGTCCTGCACCCGATGCTCCCCCTCTCTCCTCACTAACGGTATGGACCTCAAACATCCGGGGCTTCGCTCAAACCTGATTGATCTCTCCATTCAGGTTGCTTCTGAAAATCCAGACTTGATCTGCTTGACAGAAACTTTCCTCCTTCAAGATGTCTCTGATTCCTTAATATCTCTTCCTGGTTACTCCCTCCTCCGGTACGATAGACCTGAGCCTCGTCCTGGTGGTGGGGTGGCTATCTTTATCAAAAACTCTCTTCCTCACTCTCCCTGCACTGCCCTCTCTCCACCCCACCCACAGGAGTACCTCTGGCTATGGCTTCCTCTCCGCTCCCACCTGTTGTTCATATGTGTTCTGTACCGTCCTCCAAACAGTGATGACTCCATTTACATTTCTCTGTCGGACAACATGGACCAACTTCTATCAACTCATCCAAACTCTCTCTTCCTCATATGTGGCAACTTCAACTGTCATCATGCCAGCTGGCTGGGTGTGGGTTCATCTCTCACCAGCCATGGCACCTCAGCAAAGGCCTTCTGCGACTCATTGGGACTGACACAATCTGTCAATTTCCCGACCCGGATCTCAGTCAATGGAGTATCTTCTCTTCTGGACTTGGTTATGACTAACTTCCCTGCAAATGTCTGCTGCTCTTCTTCTGCTCCAATCGGCTCTTCTGATCATGTGCTTGTTAAAGTGGACATCTCTCTGGCCATTCTCAGAGAGCCTCCTCAGCGTCGACGAGTCTGGCATTTCACTCAGGCCGACTGGCACGGTCTGCAAGCAGCCATTAATCAACTGGACTGGTCTCCCATCTCTAATGCCTCTGACATCAATTCTTCCTGGGAATTCTTCCAAAGCAAACTGCTCTCTCTCATGCACAGATTTATCCCATCTCGTCTTCAGTTGTCTTAACCTTCCTCCCGTCCATGGTACACTGAATCTTGTGGTGAAGCAGTTGCCCTGAAACAACTTGCCTTTGCATCTTGGAAGGCAAATCCAACTGAAGGCAATCTCAGTTCCTTCCAGCAAGCTCGAAACAAGTGTGTTTCTTCCCTCAGGAGTGCCAGGAAGCACTATCTCTCCACACTCAAGATTGAACTCTCAAACCTGTCTCCTTCCTCCAAATCCTGGTGGCGTCTGGTCAAATCCGTTTCTGGTGTTTGTTCCCCCTCCATCCCCTCCCTTACCTCAAATGGCTACATAGTTGACACCGCACGTGACAAAGCCGAATGCCTCAAATCTGTGTTTGCCTCAAAATCTTGTGTCCCAAACCAATCTCTCTCTGTTCCCACCTTTCCCAGTCGAACCCAACTGCTCCTGGACTCTGGGTCCTTCTCTCCTGACAAGGTGGAGAAGTTTTTATCAAACCTCGACTCTGATTCTGCAACTGGACCAGATGGCATCAGCCCTCGGGTCCTAAAATCCTGCTCTGCCGCTCTATCTCACCCTCTCTCTGTTCTTTTCACCCTCTCTTTTGCTCAAGGTCATCTGCCAGCATCTTGGAAATCAGCAAACATTACCGCTTTACACAAAAAAGGTGCAAAAACAGATCCTTGCAACTACAGACCAATCAGCCTGCTCCCAATTATCAGCAAAGTCATGGAATCCATCATTGCTTCAGATATCAAATCCTTCCTCTCCTCCAATGGCTTGATCTCTGATCATCAATTTGGATTCAGACTAGGTCATTCTACTCTGGACATGTTGCTTCTGCTGTCTCAACAATGGATGGAGGTCCTCAATGCCAAACAGGAAATCAGAGCTGTCTCACTTGACATATCACGTGCCTTCGATACGGTCTCGCACCCAGCTCTGCTCACCAAACTCACCTCCTATGGTATTCAGGGAAATCTCCACTCATGGCTTGCGGATTTCCTCTCTGGTCGTAGGCAAAGTGTGGCCCTGAATGGATTTCTCTCATCTTCCCTTCCTGTTCTGGCTGGAGTTCCCCAAGGTAGTGTTCTGGGCCCTGTGCTATTTCTGGTCTTCATCAATGATCTCTCCGACTCTCTGGAAAATCCTCTCTATCTCTTTGCTGATGACTCCACTATCTGCCGCTCCATTCCTCATCCCTCAGATCGGCAGTCTGCAGCCTCCTCACTCTCTGCAGACCTGGACAAAATCACAGACTGGTCAAACAAGTGGAACATGTCTTTCAATCCTGACAAATCTCACACTCTTACAATGTCTCTCCGAAAGGACCGACTGGACAACCCTCCCATCTACTTTCTCAACAATCCTCTCCAAGAAGTTCTGTCGCTCAAGCTTTTGGGTCTCACTATCTGCCATGATCTTTCTTGGGAAAACCACATTTCCAAGCTGGCCTCCAAAGCCAGTCGCCGACTGGGCATCCTTCGTCGTGCGAAGTCCTTCCTTGGCACACCTGAGCTCCTCACCACATACAAGGCTTTCATCCGCAGCTCAATGGAATACTGTTCCCCCCTCTGGGCTGGTGCTCCTGCCTCACACCTTGCTCGGCTTCACGCTGTTGAGGCCAAAGCTTTCAGAATCATTGGAATCTCCTGTGATATAGTCAGCTCCGAGGGCCTTTCACTCACTCACCGCAGGCAGGTTGGTGGTCTTTCTGTCTTCTACCGACTCCTCTCCGGCCTTGCTCCCCCAGCTCTCTCTGTGCTCTGTCCCCCCAATATTCCTTCACGTCGCACAAGATCTGCCTGCAACCCTCTTATGGTTAAACTGCCAAAGTCTAGGCTCTCTGCTCACCTTCACTCTTTCATTCCCCTTTTCTCCCGCCTCTGGAACAAACTCCCCCACTCCCTTCAATCCCACTCCTCCCTCCAGGTCTTTAAAACAGCTGTTCACCACCATCTCTTATCTTCCCCCATCGAAAACCTTGATCTTTTCTACCCCCGGTAATTCACCCCAGAGTCCTTGCAGTGTTCATATGTTTTATTCCTCTCCCACCTCCCCCCAAGTCCTCCCGATGTCCCTGCTCTCAAATGTTGTGTTTGTGTCCTTCGCCCTCTCTCCCCATCTTGTCTGCCGCTCCCCTTGTTTTTTGTGTTTTGTGTGTCGGTTTGTCTTTTTGTGTGATTAATGTTAGCTCTTTCACGAGCCTCGATCTTGTATACAAAAAAAAAAAAAAAAAGACCATGAACCTCGACCTTAGGGCCAAGGTGTATTTGTATTAGTTTGGCAAGCTTTGTTTGATCGTGTACTTTGGTTTTGATGTAGTTTGCACAAAACATGTCCTTAGCTTTGTTATAATGTTTAATATTTTACTTTATTATATAACAAAGCATCTCCACATAGATAATGTCCTGGAAGCCAGAAACGTTTCTGTGGATTGATTCTTCTCTCCAGGGGTGGGTTGACGACCTGCAGGTAGGCTGACAGAGACTGTGGTTAGCGGTGTCGCAGCTGGTACCGCATTAAGCAGCAGGTGGTTGTGCGTTTGTTATTCCAGCTGCAGCTTAAAGTTCTTGTTTACTGGTAATGGGTACCTGAATAAGCTGGATGTGTGTAAGTCACCCCCTGTTGGTCAGGATCCCTAAAGCAAGTGTTGGTGTGGCACAGGGGTTCATGGTCACCATTCTAAGTATGTGCGTGTTTGTGTCTGTGTGTGTGTGTTTTGCATGGTATTGTTCACATGTTGCATGGCATGTTGTTTGCAAGTGTTACCGTACATGTTCTTTTGTATGGTGTGCTGTTTGTAAGTTGTTTGAGTGTGTTGCATGATGCATGATGTGTATTGCATGGCATAACGCATGGCTTATTGTTCGTGTGTCGCAAGCTACGTTTGTGTTACATGTTGTTGTCATTGTTGTTGGTGTTGTGTTGCCCCAATCAGTTCTGGTTGAACAGACAGACCAGCGGCACGGAGATAGCCGATCGATATCACAGGAGCAACCCAGAGATCCCTCACATCCAAGATGTTGTGCTCTTGCCCACGTGAAGCCAGGACCACACAGTCTTCCATGATATTGTCGTGTCCCCGGGGTTAAGACCCCAAGAGGACGAATGGCCAAAAGGAGCTTTAACTCCGAGGCGTATACCCAACTTGGTGGTAGTGACACGCGTGGGAAGGTTCGAGGTCTTACCTGATTGGGAACACACGCAGGGGTTATCCGATCCCCACAGACAGAGACGGGACAGCAAAACCCACAATACAAGGAAAGTAAAATTAAAATTAGCATAGCTCCACCCCATAGCATTACCCGGACAGTCGGCCTAACTTAATTTACAACGAGGTGGGTTTTTATTCTTCGCGACACTCGGAGCATTCTAAACCTACACCATTCTATCTCGACTAAGGTATTTCATCCCTACCTCAAAAAAGAACAATATGTTTTATTGTGTGTGGATGTGTGGAGTGACCTGGCAGTGGTTGCAGGTGTCGTCAATGGTGTCATCAAGTCTATGTTTGTAGTGTAAAGGTTGTGGGTGGTGTCCACAGCGAAGGCGTGAAAGGTGAACACCATCAGACCTGGGGAGTAGTTTCTCTGTGCCATTGATGGGTGGGGTTTTTGTACCCAAGATACTGTTCGGGCCCTGGTTGTTTATTGCGTTTATGGTGATGTGGGCGTGGATGCGTTTTTTGTAGTTTCCATTGTTTGGTTGGGGGCATGTTACAAAGCATGTCACCGTTGTGTCTTTGTGGTGTAGTTTTAATGTGTCTGGGGGCGTGTGTGTGGTTGTACATGTAGTAACATGGGTGATTAGGGTTGGCATTTGCTGTTGCACGGAACTGTGCACCTCATGCCTAAGTGGTCATTGATTTTTAGCATTTTTACCTCCTCCACCAAAGGTGGATGGATGTTACGTTTTCACCCGTCATAGCTTATTGTTTGTGTGTTGCAAGCTATGTTGTCTGTCTGTCTGTCTGTCCGTTTGTGAACAAAATATCTCAAAAGGTTGTGGACGGATTCGGATGAAATTTGGCAGAGATGTAGCGTATGTGACGAGGACGAAATGATTACATTTTGGTGAAGATCCAGATCCGGCTACTAGAATTTTAAAAGTGATTCTTCACCGTTGGGAGATCGGGCCAAAAACGATACACAGCAGGATATCTCAAAAAATTATTGACGGATTTGGACGAAACCTGGTGTACAGGTTGTGTGTGTGACAAGGAAGAATCGATTCGATTTTGGTGAAGATCCGGCTACTAGAATTTTGAAAGTGATTCTTCACCATTGAGTGATATGGCCAACCAGGCGGAGGTATGCGCTCTACTGAGTGTTACCTTTGTGTAGTTTCTCGATGGGTGTTGTTAATGTGTAACCTGTGATGATGCTAAAGGCTTTGTTTTGTATGGTCTGCAGGAGTTTGGATGTGTGTTCGATAGGCTGGAGGCCCAAGATGAGCTGGCATAGTTGATGTACTGTTTGCATGTTAGCGATGTCGTTTCTTTGTGCTGTCCGAAGTTAGTACCTGTGAGTGCCCTAATTGTGTTCAGCCTGGGTGTGCATGTTTATTAACGCACAGGTTGTAAACCTGGTGCGTTATAGCGTTTGCCTGGGAATTTCGGGCGCTCAAAAGTGAAGCTAGTTTCTGTCACTCATTTCTGTCGCTCATTTCTGTCGCTCAGATGTGTAAACATGACGTCATCAAATCTATATTTATAGGATAGGTTATAGGAGATATATATGTTATAGGATAGGAATATAGGACCCAAATGACCCAGAGGACCCAAATGACCCAGAGGACCCAAATGACCCAGAGGACCCAAATGACCCAGAGGACCCAAATGACCCAGAGGACCAAAATGACCCAGAGGACCCAAATGACCCAGAGGACCCAAATGACCCAGAGGACCCAAATGACCCAGAGGACCCAAATGACCCAGAGGACCCAAATGACCCAGAGGACCCAAATGACCCAGAGGACCCAAATGACCCAGAGGACCCAGAGGACCCAAATGACCCAGAGGACCCAGAGGACCCAAATGACCCAGAGGACCCAAATGACCCAGAGGACCCAAATGACCCAGAGGACCCAAATGACCCAGAGGACCCAAATGACCCAGAGGACCCAAATGACCCAGAGGACCCAAATGACCCAGAGGACCCAGAGGACCCAGAGGACCCAAATGACCCAGAGGACCCAAATGACCCAGAGGACCCAAATGACCCAGAGGACCCAGAGGACCCAGAGGACCCAAATGACCCAGAGGACCCAAATGACCCAGAGGACCCAAATGACCCAGAGGACCCAAATGACCCAGAGGACCCAAATGACCCAGAGGACCCAAATGACCCAAATGACCCAGAGGACCCAAATGACCCAAATGACCCAGAGGACCCAAATGACCCAGAGGACCCAGAGGACCCAAATGACCCAGAGGACCCAAATGACCCAGAGGACCCAAATGACCCAGAGGACCCAAATGACCCAGAGGACCCAAATGACCCAGAGGACCCAAATGACCCAGAGGACCCAAATGACCCAGAGGACCCAAATGACCCAGAGGACCCAAATGACCCAGAGGACCCAGAGGACCCAAATGACCCAGAGGACCCAGAGGACCCAAATGACCCAGAGGACCCAGAGGACCCAAATGACCCAGAGGACCCAAATGACCCAGAGGACCCAGAGGACCCAAATGACCCAGAGGACCCAAATGACCCAAATGACCCAAATGACCCAGAGGACCCAAATGACCCAGAGGACCCAAATGACCCAGAGGACCCAAATGACCCAGAGGACCCAAATGACCCAGAGGACCCAAATGACCCAAATGACCCAAATGACCCAGAGGACCCAAATGACCCAGAGGACCCAAATGACCCAGAGGACCCAAATGACCCAAATGACCCAGAGGACCCAAATGACCCAGAGGACCCAAATGACCCAGAGGACCCAAATTCTATGTATGTTTCTATGATGATGTATGTTTTGGTGAAAGTACATAATGTGAATACTAGTAGCAATTTTACAAAAACCATGGCATAATTTCAAATCTTGACCCGAGATGATAATTATGCTACATCATAATTTCCATGTGCCAACCTGGGCGGAATCCAAGTGGATTCACTTGACTTGTTACCTTCGCAAAAGCGGAAGGTTATGTTTTGATCGCTGTGTATTTATTTGTATGTCTGTGTGTGTGTGTGTATGTTATTCGCATAACTCAAAAAGTATTCAACCGAATTGCATGAAATTTGGTGGGATGATTGGTTATTATACGGGACACATTTGATTAGATTTTGGGAGCAATCGGGTCAAAGGTCAAGGTCAAGGTCACGAAAAGGTCCAAATCGTATTTTTGTTGTTCTGTTCCCTACACTCCCATGCCAAGTACAGAACAGTAGCTGCGGCGAAGGTATGCGCTCTACCGAGTGCCCGTTCTAGTTAATGTTTGCGATGTGATCTGAGAATGACATGGATGTGTTAAAAGTGACGCCAAGTATTTTTGTTTGGGGTGTGTGTGGAATAGGAATGTTGTTCAGTGTGATGTGTGGTGCACCGCTATGTTCCTCAGTGTAATTTGTTAGAAGAGCAACTGCTGAAGAGCAACTACTTTTAGTCTGTTGATGGTGAGCCAGGTTTGTAGGGTGCTGAGGAGGGGTTGAAGTTGTGCTGTGGTGGTGCTGATGTTGCTACGAGTGGAGGTGATGCTTATATCGTCCGCATACGAGGCTAATTGTATGTTCTCGGGTGGCTGTGGAATGTCGTGCATGAACGGATTAAAGGGTGTGAGGGAGAGGACTGAGCCTTGAGGGACAGCACCGTGTGTGCGATGCCGTGCCGTTAAAAAAAGACGAATGACTGCATGTTGCATGTTGTGTTAAAGTGTTACATGTTGTTTGTAAGTTGTTCGAGTGCGTTGTGTGATGCATTACGTGCGTATTGCATGGTGTATTGCATGGTATATTGTTTGTGAGTGTTCCATGTTGGTTTTTATAAAGGAAATTGTCCATTCCAAAGAGCTGAATACCAACAATATTTCCCACTTGGCCCAACTGGTTCCAGATCAATGAAAGCAGGTACGATACAGGTGTTTCATTCATGCAAGCAATTCCAAAAATGCAAGACTATTCTAGAATCCTTTTCAGCTTTCATCATTAATTGGTAAATCGTCACCAACAGTGCGGAATCGATTACAAAATGTCAAAGGTACAAACATCATTCAATGTTCAGAGGCCTATTGTGAGCAAAACAGCTTCTGTAATTATAAATTTATGAGACATTTTAAAATAATTTCAGCTCTGCCAGCCAGCTTCCTCCTGCCACCCCCTGCAGAGGGATCTGCAGTGCTAAAGGATGACTTGGTCGTCAATTTAACACCGGCTCACCTGGGGGAGGCATACATTTTGTAGAGGTGTTTCTCGATATTGTCCCTCATCAGCACGGATCAGATCCACCACCAAGCTTTGAGTCTTGGCAGAACCAAAATGGAGAAGATAAATTAATGCTTCAGACAGACCTTCTGGTAATAATGAAAAAAAACAACTGGGACAGACGAGAATTCATGAGGGGACAAGGATACAAACTGGTAACCTGGAGAAGGCCCTCTAAGATGCAAAGGTGTAAGATGCAAAGATGCATTATCTTAAACAGAGATCAGATCAGAAAGATCAGATGGAGAGATGGAATTGAAATATTTACTGGAGTACAATGACCTCAAATTGTATTGAATACGATTTCATCATGAATAGGCTGATCAAGTGACGTTGTCTATCTGTATTACTATATACTAGGGCATGCCCGTACGTGGGTGCCCGTTCCTTGCCAAAAAAAAAAAATAACGCTACCCGTACGCTCTACCCCGCCCATACGCCCGTAAACAAAAAAAACAACGCTCTTCGCTTCCGCCCTTCGCTCTGACTGAATTGGGAGAAATAATGCGCATAAGAAATCGAGAAATTATTATTTTCTCCGGAAGAAATCGAATTACGAACCGTAATGGCGCACGCGCTCGGCTCGGCTCGCTCTCACATCGGCCACGCCTACGCAACAACGCGTTCTGTGATTGGCTGCCGGAAGTGCAGTCTTCACTGTCCGGAAGGTCGCAAATCGCAGTTACGATGAATCGCAAATTAGTTTTAATTAGTTTTAAAACATAGTTTAACGGCAACATAGTTTTCCAACGTGAAATAAATGAATACGCTCTCAAATGTGCCGTCCGAGGCAGAGTCTGTTCGCCACGTTCGGCACACGTGATAGCTCGCTGCTCTCTGATTGGTTGAATCGTTTTTTGGACATAGCTCGGTAACTACTTCTCCGATTAATATGAAACCTTGAAAAGGCACATCCTCGGGTCCCCAGCAATATACCTGGCAAGTTTCAAGTATATCGGACCCGTGGTTGTCGAGAAACAGCGGTCACAGACATACAGACATACAAACATACAAACATACAAACATACAAACATACACACAGAGATTACTGGAATTATAGATAGATGTATATGAGCGCACACATGCGTACACACACACACACACACACACACACACACACACACACACACACACACACACACACTTTTATTTTATTTTTATTTAATTAAATAATTTTTTATTTTAAGTTTAAGTTTTAAAAATTTGCATATTAGGTCACTGAATTGGTTCACTAATCAAAAGGTAGGAGCCGTTTTTTTTTTTGTTTTTTTTTAGATCAACAGATCAATAGTCAAGGTTGCGTTAAATTGCCAATTTTCCCCCGATTGACCCGAAATTTAAAGAATTTGCATATTAGGTCACTGAATTGGTTAAATAATCAGGAGGTAGGAGCCGATTGTTTTTTTTCTTTTAAATCAAAAGGTCAAAGGTCAAGGTTGCATAAAATCGTCAATTTTCCATCCCATTGATCTGAAATTTAAAGAATTTGCATATTAGGTCACTGAATTGGTTAATTAATCAGGAGGTAGGAGCCGATTGTTTTTTTTCTTTTAAATCAAAAGGTCAAAGGTCAAGGTTGCATAAAATCGTAAATTTTCCGTCCCATTGATCTTAAATTTAAAGAATTTGCATATTAGGTCACTGAATTAGTTAATTAATCAGGAGGTAGGAGCCGATTGTTTTTTTCCCTTTTAAATCAAAAGGTCAAAGGTCAAGGTTGCATAAAATCATCAATTTTCCGTCCCATTGATCTGAAATTTAAAGAATTTGCATATTAGGTCAATGAATTGGTTAATTAATCAGGAGGTAGGAGCCGATTGTTTTTTTTCTTTTAAATCAAAAGGTCAAAGGTCAAGGTTGCATAAAATCGTCAATTTTCCATCCCATTGATCTTAAATTTAAAGAATTTGCATATTAGGACACTGAATGAGTTAATTAATCAGGAGGTAGGAGCCGATTGTTTTTTTCCCTTTTAAATCAAAAGGTCAAAGGTCAAGGTTGCATAAAATCGTCAATTTTCCGTCCCATTGATCTGAAATTTAAAGAATTTGCATATTAGGTCACTGAATTGGTTAATTAATCAGGAGGTAGGAGCCGATTGTTTTTTTTTCTTTTAAATCAAAAGGTCAAAGGTCAAGGTTGCATAAAATCGTCAATTTTCCGTCCCATTGATCTGAAATTTAAAGAATTTGCATATTAGGACACTGAATTAGTTAATTAATCAGGAGGTAGGAGCCGATTGTTTTTTTTTCCTTTTAAATCAAAAGGTCAAAGGTCAAGGTTGCATAAAATCGTCAATTTTCTGTCCGATTGATCTGAAATCTTACTATAATTCACCAAATGTCCGTCCGTCCGTCCGGCCGTCTGTCTGTTCGAAGGTACCGTAAAAACTGCTGAACCGATCGCAACGATATTTTGGGTGGATAATCCTGGGATCCCCAGGAGTAAAATAGGCTATTTAGTTTTCCCAATTTCAGCTTTAGTCTCCAGCATTCTCAGGTTTGGACTCCCGCATAACATTCGCGTTCGCATAACGTTCATTGTTCTCATTGTGACGATGTTGCTTTCCCGGGTGCCGCGTGATCGGTGCGGCCGTTTGATCGGTGCGGCCGTTTGATCGGTGCGGCCGTTTGAGCGGTGCGGCCGTTTGATCGGTGCAGCCGTTTGATCGGTGCAGCCGTTTGTGCGGCACCCGGGAAAGCAACATGTCTCCATCGATCGCCAACAGATCGCTGTCTCGATCCTGCCAAGGCCGTAACAGCGATCGGCTCAAAATCCTTTTAACTGTTGATTTGGTACAGTTACACATATCGGGAATTTGGTACACGTATCGGGAGTACATACGACATAGCGATTGTGAACACGATTATCGATCACGATTCACGATCACGATCACGATCATCACGATCATAGTGTATCGATCACGATTTGAAACACGATGGAATAATATTTACCGATATGAACACTGAACAGTGATGTGGCTTTTATTGAAATTCGAAAGATACTGTTTAGATTTTGATGATTTGTGTGTGATATGATTCAATGGATGTTTATATGAATCGTTTAAAATTAAAAAAAACCTTCAATTTCTGATATTTTGCCTTTTCATTTGGGCCTCCCAATTGAAGCCCCGCCCATAGGGCGGGTACCGTTGCTAGTTTAAAGAATTTGCATATCGAGTCACACACACAATTGGTTCACCAATCAAAAGCTAGAAGGTGATTATTATTTATTTTTGATTAAAGGTCAAGGCTGCATAAACAAATTGCCAATTTTCATTTTGTATTTGTTTGTTTTTTTACCTTATCGTTTTCGTTACGTTTAGCATACGGAGAACAAAGAAGACGTCTCAATACAAACGGATGCTTTCTAGTTCTCTTAATTTTATTGTTACAGATGTTGCCGCCATTTTGTGTGTTGATTAAAGCCGCCCGAAAGGTTTACTCGTCATCTTCTTCCTCTGTTCTGCTACACCGCACGAACGTGGGACTTCAAGCAAAGCATAAAAGGTGATCTTTCACTGCCCATGACTCTCCATTGATGCAACGATGTGAGGACACCAGATGAGGGGTTTCGCTGTACCATACTGTTAAAGAAATTCCGGGAGAGCCTTAGGCCCACAAACGCACCCCGGGGCAGCGAAGGCCCTGACCTCCCCTCTCATTGCCCTGATAGGCGCCCGTGGAACTACGTCACTTCCGGTTAGTGCACCCTTCGCGACAACAGTCACGTGATTGGATACGTTGAAAACAAACCACAAAAGGGCACGTGTTACAGCTTACTTCCGGTAGTCTCGCCCTCACCTATACCGGCCACCATTAGCCCCAGTCAATCAAATGCAATCACAGTCCCACTGGCTTCCATACAATCAGCAGTGTTGACAATAATAGCCACTAGGCCTACCTAGTTGTAGGCCACCAACGTAGGTGGACGGTGGTGCCTCAATGAATAAATCATACAAATCAATCTCATAACGAATCATCGTACAAATTATGAATCATCACTACTCACTCGTGGAAGCTTAGACCGCGTTCTTATGCCCCGGCTTGATCGTTTGTGCAGTTAATCGCAAAACATTCATTCACCCCCATTGCTGCAGCACCACTTCCTGGAAGGCGCCGTCATCACACATATTCCAAGATGGCCGCAAAACTTCTGTGGTAAACACCGGAACGTCCATTCTGTTATAAATAGATTTTTACCTTTCAGGGGAGACCATGACATGCATAAAACACTCTATGACTGAAAGACGCCTGCCTTATTGCTGTCGACTCCGAACTCTTCTTCTTTACCCACAAGCTTTATGGCTCCTATTCCGATCACTGTCCACTCTGCCGAAAAACTCCACTTCACGGATCTTGTCCAATTCGTTCATTATCTTAAACATCTCAATAAGATCCCCTCGTAATCACCTCCTTTCCAATGTATTATTTGTCTCTGAATCATTCCTCATAGCTGAGACCACCTTGGCCTGAAATCAAGCTGGTAGCCCAACACTGACCCCGGAATCAATCTGGTAGCCCAATAATGAACCCCGGAATCAATCTGGTAGCCCAACACTGAACCCCGGAATCAATCTGGTAGCCCAACACTGACCCCGGAATCAATCTGGTATCCCAATAATGAACCCTGGAATCAATCTGGTAGCCCAACACTGAACCCAGGAATCAAGCTGGTAGCCCAACACTGACCTTGGAATCAATCTGGTAGCCCAACACTGAACCCAGGAATCAATCTGGTAGCCCAACACTGACCCTGGAATCAATCTGGTAGCCCAACACGCACCCTGGAATCAATCTGGTAGCCCAACACTGACCCTGGAATCAATCTGGTAGCCCAACACTGAACCCAGGAATCAATCTGGTAACCCAACACTGACCCTGGAATCAATCTGGTAGCCCAACACTGACCCTGGAATCAATCTGGTAGCCCAACACTGACCCTGGAATCAATCTGGTAGCCCAACACTGACCCTGGAATCAATCTGGTAGCCCAACACTGATCCTGGAATCAATCTGGTAGCCCAACACTGACCCTGGAATCAATCTGGTAGCCCAACACTGACCCTGGAATCAATCTGGTAGCCCAACACTGATCCTGGAATCAATCTGGTAGCCCAACACTGAACCCAGAAATCAATCTGGTAGCCCAACACTGAACCCAGGAATCAATCTGGTGCCCAACACTGACCCTGGAATCAATCTGGTAGCCCAACACTGACCCTGGAATCAATCTGGTAGCCCAACACTGAACCCAGGAATCAATCTGGTAGCCCAACACTGACCCTGGAATCAATCTGGTAGCCCAACACTGAACCCAGAAATCAATCTGGTAGCCCAACACTGACCCTGGAATCAATCTGGTAGCCCAACACTGATCCTGGAATCAATCTGGTAGCCCAACACTGAACCCAGGAATCAATCT
Source organism: Myxine glutinosa (assembly GCF_964187855.1). Taxonomy (NCBI): domain Eukaryota; kingdom Metazoa; phylum Chordata; class Myxini; order Myxiniformes; family Myxinidae; genus Myxine; species Myxine glutinosa. The sequence continues at coordinate 190,858,448 of NC_136265.1, forward strand.
GGTAGCCCAACACTGATCCTGGAATCAATCTGGTAACCCAACACTGAACCCAGGAATCAATCTGGTAGCCCAACACTGACCCAGGAATCAATCTGGTAGCCCAACACTGATCCTGGAATCAATCTGGTAGCCCAACACTGAACCCAGGAATCAATCTGGTAGCCCAACACTGACCCTGGAATCAATCTGGTAGCCCAACACTGAACCCCAAAATCAATGGGGTAGCCAAACACTGACACCCAAAATCAATGGGGTAGCTCAACACTGACCCCCAAAATCAATGAGGTAGCCAAACACTGAACCCCAAAATAAATGTGGTAGCCCAACACTGAACCCCAAAATCAATGGGGTAGCCCAACAGTGAACCCCAAAATCAATGGGGCAGACCTACACTGAACCCCAAAATCAATGGGGTAGCCCAACATTGAACCCCAAAATCAATGGGGAACCCTACACTGAACCCCAAAATCAATGGGGAACCCTACACTGATCCCCAAAATCAATGGGGTAGCCCTACAGTGAAACCCAAAATCAATGGGGAACCCTACGCTGAACCCCAAAATCAATGGGGTAGCCCTATACTGAACCCTCTCTGTGGCAGCGAAATGTCCTTCTTGAGTTGTGGTGACGAAAACCTGCGCAGAATATTCCAGATGAGGCCTCACTAAATTCCAATAAAATGGTAAAACTAGAACGGGCACTCGGTAGAGCGCATACCTTCGCCGCAGCTACTGTTCTGTACTTGGCATGGGAGTGTAGGGAACAGAACAGTGAACAGTTTGGTGCTGATTTCATGCAAATCGGATAAGAATTGACCGAGTTATGACAAACAAGATCGGGCATTGAATTCTGAACATTTTGGCATTAGTTGCATGCCAATTGGATAAACATTTTGGCATTAGTTGCATGCCAATTGGATAAACATTTTGGCATTAGTTGCATGCCAATTGGATAAAAATTGACCGCGCTATGGTAAAAATACGATTTTGACCTTTTCGTGACCTTGACCTTGACCTTTGACCCGATTGCTCCCAAAATCTAATCAAATGTGTCCCGTATAATAACCAATCATCCCACCAAATTTCATGCAATTCGGTTGAATACTTTTTGAGTTATGCGAATAACATACACACACACACACACACAGACATACAAATAAATACACAGCGATCAAAACATAACCTTCCGCTTTTGCGAAGGTAACTACCTCTTTTCATTTATAAACTTATCCCCTACAAATACAGCCCCGTTTGCTTTACCTGTAGCTACCTGGAATTGTCCTGCATGCTTACCTCCTGTATGTATTACCACTCCCACATCCTTCACCTGTGTGACTCAAGAAGTATCTGGGTGGGTGTAAAAATGATGAGGATATGACATGGATGAGGATGGGACAGTGATATGGATGTGACAGCAACGAGGATGTGACAGAAATGTGGATGTGACATCAATATGGATGTGAGATCAATGTGGATGTGATAGTGATGAGGATGTGACAGCGATGAGGATGTGGCAGCGATGAGGATGTGACAGCAATGTGGATGTGACATCAATATGGATGTGAGATCATTGTGGATGTGATAATGATGAGGATGTGACAGCGATGAGGATGTGGCAGCGATGAGGATGTGATAGTGATGAGGATGTGACAGCGATGAGGATGTGACAGAAATGTGGCTGTGACATCAATATGGATGTGAGATCATTGTGGATGTGATAGTGATGAGGATGTGACAGCGATGAGGATGTGGCAGCGATGAGGATGTGACAGCGATGAGGATGTGACAGCAATGTGGATGTGACAGCGATGTGGATGTGATAGTGACGAGGATGTGACAGCAATGTGGATGTGATAGTGATGAGGATGTGACAGCGATGAGGATGTGATAGTGACGAGGATGTGACAGTGATGAGGATGTGATAGTGATGAGGATGTGACAGCGATGAGGAGGTGACAGCAATGTGGATGTGATAGTGACGAGGATGTGACAGCGATGATGATGTGACAGCGATGAGGATGTGATAGTGACGAGGATGTGACAGCGATGAGGATGTGACAGTGATGAGGATGTGACAGCAATGTGGTTGTGATAGTGATGAGGATGTGACAGCGATGTGGATGTGACAGCAATGTGGATGTGATAGTGATGAGGATGTGACAGCAATGTGGATGTGACAGCAATGTGGATGTGACAGCAATGTGGATGTGATAGTGACGAGGATGTGACAGCGATGAGGATGTGACAGCAATGTGGATGTGATAGTGATGAGGATGTGACAGCGATGAGGATGTGACAGCGATGTGGATGTGATAGTGATGAGGATGTGACAGCAATGTGGATGTGACAGCGATGTGGATGTGACAGCAATGTGGATGTGATAGTGATGAGGATGTGACAGCGATGAGGATGTGACAGCAATGTGGATGTGATAGTGATGAGGATGTGACAGCGATGAGGATGTGACAGCAATGTGGATGTGATAGTGACGAGGATGTGACAGGGATGCGGATGTGATAGTGACGAGGACGTGACAGCAATGAGGATGTGATAGTGACGAGGATGTGACAGGGATGCGGATGTGATAGTGACGAGGATGTGACAGGGATGCGGATGTGATAGTGACGAGGATGTGACAGCGATGAGGATGTGACAGCAATGTGGATGTGATAGTGACGAGGATGTGACAGCAATGAGGATGTGATAGTGACGAGGATGTGACAGGGATGCGGATGTGATAGTGACGAGGATGTGACAGCAATGAGGATGTGATAGTGACGAGGATGTGACAGGGATGCGGATGTGATAGTGACGAGGATGTGACAGCGATGAGGATGTGACAGCAATGTGGATGTGATAGTGACGAGGATGTGACAGGGATGCGGATGTGATTGTGACGAGGATGTGACAGCAATGAGGATGTGATAGTGACGAGGATGTGACAGGGATGCGGATGTGATAGTGATGAGGATGTGACATCAATGAGGATGTGATAGTGACGAGGATGTGACAGGGATGCGGATGTGATAGTGACGAGGATGTGACAGCAACGAGGATGTGATAGTGACGAGGATGTGACAGGGATGCGGATGTGATAGTGACGAGGATGTGACATCAATGAGGATGTGATAGTGACAATGATGTGACAGGGATGCAGATGTGATAGTGACGAGGATGTGACAAGGATGCTGATGTGATAGTGACGAGGATGTGACAGCAATATGGATGTGATAGTGCCGAGGATGTGACAGCGATGTGGCTGTGATAGTGACGAGGATGTGACAGGGATGTGGCTGTGACAGCGATGAGGATGTGACAGCAATGTGGATGCGATAGTGACGAGGATGTGACAGGGATGCGGATGTGATAGTGCAGTGACGAGGATGTGTCAGCAATGTGGATGTGATAGTGACGAGGATGTGACAGGGATGCGGATGTGCTAGTGACGAGGATGTGTCAGCAATGAGGATGTGATAGTGACGAGGATGTGACAGGGATGCAGATGTGATAGTGACGAGGATGTGACAGCAATGAGGATGTGATAGTGACGAGGATGTGACAGGGATGCGGATGTGATAGTGACGAGGATGTGACAGGGATGCGGATGTGATAGTGACGAGGATGTGACAGGGATGCGGATGTGATAGTGACGAGGATGTGTCAGCAATGAGGATGTGATAGTGACGAGGATGTGACAGGGATGCGGATGTGATAGTGACGAGGATGTGACAGGGATGCGGATGTGATAGTGACGAGGATGTGTCAGCAATGAGGATGTGATAGTGACGAGGATGTGACAGGGATGCGGATGTGATAGTGACGAGGATGTGACAGCGATGAGGATGTGATAGTGACGAGGACGTGACAGGGATGTGGATGTGATAGTGACGAGGATGTGACAGCGATGAGGATGTGACAGCAATGAGGATGTGATAGTGACGAGGATGTGACAGGGATGCGGATGTGATAGTGACGAGGATGTGACAGGGATGCGGATGTGATAGTGACGAGGACGTGACAGGGATGTGGATGTGATAGTGACGAGGATGTGACAGCGATGAGGATGTGACAGCAATGTGGATGTGATCATGACGAGGATGTGACAGCGATGAGGATGTCACAGCGATGTGGATGTGATAGTGACGAGGATGTGACAGCAATGTGGATGTGATAGTGACGAGGATGTGACAGCAATGAGGATGTCAGAGCGATGTGGATGTGATCGTGACGAGGATGTGACAGCAATGTGTATGTGATCGTGACGAGGATGTGACAGCAATGTGGATGTGACAGGGATGTGGATGTGATAGTGATGAGGATGTGACAGCAATGTGGATGTGATAGTGACGAGGATGTGACAGCGATGAGGATGTCACAGCGATGTGGATGTGATCGTGACGAGGATGTGACAGCAATGTGTATGTGATCGTGACGAGGATGTGACAGCAATGTGGATGTGACAGGGATGTGGATGTGATAGTGATGAGGATGTGACAGCAATGTGGATGTGATAGTGACGAGGATGTGACAGCAATGTGGATGTGACAGGGATGTGGATGTGATAGTGATGAGGATGTGACAGCAATGTGGATGTGATCGTGACGAGGATGTGACAGCAATGTGTATGTGATCGTGACGAGGATGTGACAGCAATGTGGATGTGACAGCAATGTGGATGTGATAGTGATGAGGATGTGCCAGCAATGTGGATGTGATAGTGATGTGGATGTGACAGCAATGTGGATGTGATAGTGATGAGAATGTGCCAGCAATGTGGATGTGACAGGGATGTGGATGTGACAGGGATGTGGATGTGATAGTGATGAGGATGTGTCAGCAATGTGGATGTGATAGTGATGAGGATGTGCCAGCAATGTGGATGTGATAGTGATGAGGATGTGACAGCAATGTGGATGTGATAGTGATGAGGATGTGCCAGCAATGTGGATGTGATCGTGATGAGGATGTGCCAGCAATGTGGATGTGATAGTGATGAGGATGTGCCAGCAATGTGGATGTGATAGTGATGAGGATGTGCCAGCAATGTGGATGTGACAGGGATGTGGATGTGATAGTGATGAGGATGTGACAGCAATGTGGATGTGATAGTGATGAGGATGTGACAGCAATGTGGATGTGATAGTGACGAGGATGTGACAGCAATGTGGATGTGATAGTGACGAGGATGTGACAGCGATGAGGATGTGATAGTGACGAGGATGTGACAGCAATGTGGATGTGATAGTGATGAGGAGGTGACAGCAATGTGGATGTGATAGTGACGAGGATGTGACAGCAATGTGGATGTGACAGCAATGTGGATGTGATAGTGACGAGGATGTGACAGCAATGTGGATGTGATAGTGATGAGGATGTGACAGCCATGTGGATGTGATAGTGACGAGGATGTGACAGCGATGAGGTTGTGACAGCAATGTGGATCTGATAGTGACGAAGACGTGACAGAGATGTGGATGTGACAGCCATGAGGATGTGACCGATGTGGATGTGACAGAGATGTGGATGTGACAACGATGATGTGACAGCAATGTGGATGTGCCAGCCATGTGGATGTGCCAGCCATGAGGATGTGACAGCCATGAGGATGTGACCGATGTGGATGTGACAGAGATGTGGATGTGACAACGATGATGTGACAGCGATGTGGATGTGCCAGCCATGTGGATGTGACAGTGATGAGGATGTGACAGCCATAAGGATGTGACCGATGTGGATGTGACAGATATGTGAATGTGACAGCCATGAGGATGTGACAGCGATGAGGATGTGCCAGCCATGAGGATGTGACAGCGATGAGGATGTGACAGCCATAAGGATGTGACCGATGTGGATGTGACAGAGATGTGAATGTGACAGCCATGAGGATGTGACAGCGATGAGGATGTGACAGCGATGAGGATGTGACAGCGATGTGGAAGTGCCAGCGATGAGGATGTGACTGCGATGTGGATGTGACTGCAATGTGGATGTGCCAGCGATGAGGATGTGACTGCAATGTGGAAGTGCCAGCGATGAGGATGTGACTGCGATGTGGATGTGACTGCGATGTGGATGTGCCAGCATTGAGGATGTGACAGCGATGAGGATGTGACCGATGTGGATGTGACAGAGATGTGGATGTGACCGATGTGGATGTGACTGCGATGTGGATGTGACAGCATTGAGGATGTGACAGCGATGAGGATGTGACCGATGTGGATGTGACAGAGATGTGGATGTGACCGATGTGGATGTGACAGCGATGAGGATGTGACAGCGATGTGGAAGTGCCAGCAATGAGGATGTGACTGCGATGAGGATGTGACTGCGATGTGGATGTGACTGCGATGTGGATGCGCCAGCGATGAGGATGTGACTGTGATGTGGAAGTGCCAGCGATGAGGATGTGACTGCGAAGTGGAGGTGACTGCGATGTGGATGTGCCAGCATTGAGGATGTGACAGCGATGAGGATGTGACCGATGTGGATGTGACTGCGATGTGGATGTGACAGCATTGAGGATGTGACAGCGATGAGGATGTGACCGATGTGGATGTGATAGCGATGAGGATGTGACAGCCAGCGATGTGGAAGTGCCAGCGATGAGGATGTGACTGCGATGAGGATGTGACTGCGATGTGGATGTGACTGCAATGTGGATGTGCCAGCGATGAGGATGTGACTGCGATGTGGAAGTGCCAGCGATGAGGATGTGACTGCGATGTGGATGTGACTGCGATGTGGATGTGCCAGCATTGAGGACGTGACAGCGCTGAGGGTGTCTACACGAAGGGCTGAGTACCCATCCCAAATACTCCTAAAAGCATCTTTCAGACATTACCACTGATAGGACAAATGCAAACATCCAACAAGGTGTTTGATGATAAACGATGGTCCATGCCTGTACCATGGACCATCATGCCTGTACCAGTGTACCATGGACCATCATGCCTGTACCATGGACCATCATGCCTGTACCAGGGACCATCATGCCTGTACCATGGACCATCATGCCTGTACCATGGACCATCATGCCTGTACCATGGACCATCATGCCTGTACCATGGACCATCATGCCTGTACCATGGACCATCATGCCTGTACCATGGACCATCATGCATGTACCATGGACCATCATGCCTGTACCATGGACCATCATGCCTGTACCATGGACCATCATGCCTGTACCAGGGACCATCATGCCTGTACCAGGGACCATCATGCCTGTACCATGGACCATCATGCCTGTACCAGGGACCATCATGCCTGTACCATGGACCATCATGCCTGTACCATGGACCATCATGCCTGTACCATGGACCATCATGCCTGTACCATGGACCATCATGCCTGTACCATGGACCATCATGCATGTACCATGGACCATCATGCCTGTACCATGGACCATCATGCCTGTACCATGGACCATCATGCCTGTACCAGGGACCATCATGCCTGTACCAGGGACCATCATGCCTGTACCAGTGTACCATGGACCATCATGCCTGTACCATGGACCATCATGCCTGTACCATGGACCATCATGCCTGTACCATGGACCATCATGCCTGTACCATGGACCATCATGCATGTACCATGGACCATCATGCCTGTACCATGGACAATCATGCCTGTACCATGGACCATCATGCCTGTACCATGGACCATCATGCCTGTACCATGGACCATCATGACTGTACAACACCAACACCAGCAGTTCGGTGTTTGGTGATAAATGGGAGGGCGTTTTCTCTTTTGAAATTCTTTAAAGAATGCAGGCGAACTTTGAACCCGCTCTTAACCAGGTCATATAAAACTCCCAATAGTTCAGGTGCATTGCAAGCAATATACCATTTATCATTTTGTACTTTGCTCCTTCACACTAATACATATGAGCAAGACAAGATGGCGGATGTATGTGAACACACACTGCTTTCTCAGAAGGTGAGCAAGACTGCTTGGTTGTCGTTCGTCGTCCATTCTTGAGACAGACGAAGAAGAGACCGACATTCATGGGATTGTTGTTTCGTATGCAGCCTGCGGCTGCTGGTTGTGAAGGAGCTGGGGCTCCCACGTCGATCGGAAGAATGGACGCGACAAAAAGCTGGAATTCATCCGAGTTGCTTTAATCAAACCAAACACTCAGGCACTCTGAAAAGCCCGTTTATCGGGCAGCAATATATATACATATTATCCCGGAGCGTTTGCCCAGGAAAGGCGAGAGGGGGCGTGGCCCAGCGTCCCGACCGAGGCCTGGCAAGTTGAGCGCGGGCCTGCCCGGGCGTCCTGGACGAGCCCGGCATGGTGATCGCTCCGCGTCCTTGATAGGTGCAAGGCGATTGTGAAAACCCAGCGGTAGCCGCTACACACGTCCCCCCAGAATCGACTTGCACCGGCAGGGTCAATTTGAGGGGGGTCCTGATGACCCGGCCGAAGCGACCCCTGGCGGGTCGTGGGAGGGGGTCCGGTGTGGTGGTGGGCGGTCGAGTGGGGGGCACCGTGGACGGGGGGCGGCCTCGCCGCGGCGGAAGGGCCACCCGTGGTGGGTGGTCGACGTCCACGTGCGCCGGCTTGAGGCGGTCCACTGCAATCCGGTCCGACCTGCCGCCGATGTCGATGACGAACGACTTGTCGTCCCGTCGCAGCACCCGGAAGGGCCCGTCGTACGGCGGCCGGAGTGGCCCCCGATGTGCGTCGTGACGCACAAAAACATACTCCGCTGTGCGAAGTGCTGGGGGGACGTAGGACTGGGGGTCACCGTGGTGGGATGTTGGCACGGGGGCAAACCGTCGGGCGGCCTCCTGGAGGTCCGAGTGCTGGTGAGCTGCGGACCAGGGACTGGTAGCGTCGGGCACGAATTCGCCCGGGACGCGTAGCGCCTGGCCATAGACCAGCTCGGCGGTGGATGCCTGGAGGTCCTCCTTGGGGGCCGTGCGGAGGCCCAAAAGGACCCAAGGCAGCCGGTCGGCCCAACCGCCGTCTTGAAGGCCGGCCATGAGCGCGGCCTTCATGGAGCGGTGGAATCGCTCGCACAACCCGTTTGCTTGGGGGTGGTAGGCCGTAGTACGGTGGAGCTTGAACCCCAGGTTGCGGGCGACCGCGCCCCACAACTCGGAGGTGAACTGTGGTCCGCGGTCTGACGAGATGTCCGCCGGTGCGCCGAAGCGGGCGACCCAGGTGGCGATGAAAGCCTGCGCCACGTCGGCGGTGGTGGTGGAGACGAGGGGAATGGCCTCCGGCCACCTGGTGGTCCTGTCCACCATGGTGAGCAGGTGTGTGAACCCCCGTGACAGGGGGAGGGGGCCCACCAGATCCACGTTGACGTGGTCGAAACGTCGTTCGGGCACGGTGAAAGGTGCCAGCGGGGCCTGGGTGTGTCGGTGGACCTTGGCCCGTTGGCAGGCCGTGCAGATGCTGGTCCAATCGCGGACGTCCCGACGAAGGCCGTGCCAGACGAATCGCGCCGACACCAGCTTCTGGGAAGCTTTCCGGCCCGGGTGGGAAAGGCCGTGGAGGGAGGCGAAGATGCGGCGTTGCCAGGTGACGGGCACGATGGGGCGAGGCTGGCCTTGGGAGACGTTGCAGAGCAGGACAGTGTCCGCGAAGGGGATGTCGGCCAGGCGGAGGCCCGTGTCCGCCGCCCGGAGGGCTTGCACCGTGGCGTCGGTGGTTTGGTCCGCCGCCATAAGCGCAAAGTCCACGCCCAGGTGGACCGCGTTCGCGCTGGCCCGGGAAAGACAGTCGGCCACGGCGTTGTTTTTGCCGGCGACGTGCCGGATGTCCGTGGTAAACTCCGACACGGCGGAGAGGTGGCGCTGTTGGTGGGCCGACCACAGCTCCGTGACCTTGGCCATGGCGTAAACCAACGGCTTGTGGTCGACGAACGCCGTGAAAGGTCGGCCCTCCAGGAGGTGGCGGAAATGGCGGACGGCCAGGTGTAGACCGAGGAGCTCCCGGTCAAACGTGCTGTATTTGAGCTCGTTCGGCCGGAGCTGCCGGCTGAAAAAAGCGAGTGGCTGCCAAACCCCGTTCACCCATTGCTCATGTACGGCGCCCACCGCGTAGTCGGAGGCATCCGTGGTGAGGGCGATGGGAGCGTTGAGCACCGGGTGAGCGAGCAGTGTTGCGTCGGCGAGGGCCCGCTTTGAGCTTTGGAAGGCCGCATCCATTGCTGCGGACCAGGCGATGTCGTGCTTGGCCGGCTTGCCCCGGAGGGCTTCGTAGAGGGGCCGCATGAGTTGAGCAGCGTGGGGCACGAAGCGGTGATAAAAATTCACCATTCCCAGGAATTCCTGCAGGGCCTTTATGGTGCGGGGACGCGGGAACGTGGTGATGGCCTCGACCTTGGTTGGCAGCGGCACGGCCCCGTTCTTGGTGATGTGGTGGCCCAAAAAATCAACGGCCGTCGTGCCGAAGTGGCATTTGGCCGGGTTGACGATGAGGCCGTGCTCGCTGAGGCGCCCGAACAGTGTTCGGAGGTGGAGGAGGTGCTCGGCCCTGGACGTGCTGGCGACGAGGATGTCGTCCAGGTAAACGAAAAGGAACGGCAGGTCACGCAGCACGCCGTCCATCAAGCGCTGGAACGCCTGAGCCGCGTTCTTGAGACCAAACGGCATCCGCAAGAATTCGAATAAGCCGAACGGCGTGATGACTGCCGTTTTAGGGACGTCGGCCGCCCTGACAGGTACCTGGTGATATCCCCGTATGAGATCAATTTTCGAAAATATGACCCGTCCCGCCAGACGGGCGGAGAAGTCTTGGATATGCGGGATCGGGTACCTGTCGGGGGTGGTAGCGTCACTGAGACGGCGGTAGTCGCCACACGGGCGCCATCCACCCCCCGGCTTTGGCACGATGTGCAGTGGCGAGGCCCACGCGCTATCGGAGCGCCGCACGATGCCGAGGTGCTCCAACGCGTCGAATTCGGCCTTCGCCACGGCGAGCTTGGCTGGGTCGAGGCGGCGTGCCCTGGCGTAGACCGGCGGGCCCGTGGTTGGTATGTGGTGCTCGATCCCATGCCGTACTGCGACGGCCGAAAACGTCAGCCGCGTGAGGGCCGGGAACTCCGTGAGCAGGCGAGCAAACTCGTTCGCCGCCGGGACGGCGCATGCCAGCTCGGTCGGCGCGGAGCTGCTCAATGTGCATACCAGGGAGCTGAAGGTTTCGGCGTTGATTAAACGACGCCGTTGGACGTCCACCAGCAGTCCGTGTGCGCAGAGGAAGTCGGCGCCTAGCAGAGCCATGGGCACGTTTGCGGTTACAAACGTCCAAGCAAAGCGTTGGCCGCCGAAGCAGAGGGTGACGTTGCGCGGGCCGAAGGTGCGGATGGTCGATCCGTTGGCCGCAACCAAGGAGGGGCCGCAAACCGCGGACTGCCTGTCCTGGTCAGAGGCGGGTATGACACTCAGTTGGGCGCCGGTGTCGCACAGGAAGCGCCGTCCGGACGCTTTATCCGTGATGAACAGTAAGTTGCCCGTGTGGCCGGCGCTCATGGCTGGTAATGAACGCCGGCCCGGCCGTTTCCCGGCCTGCCGAAGGTGCACGGGGGTCGGCATGTCCGGGCCTTCTGTCCGAACCTGGCATGATAGTAACACCACGCTTGGTCAGGTGGAGGCCCCGGTCATCGTGCTGGAGGTGGTCGGCTCGGTGTAGCGGCCGCCAATTGCGTCGGCAGTTCGGTCGTCGACCGTGCCGGGTGCTCGGGCGCCATGGGTGTTGCGTCGGACGGCGGTGGGTCCCATGTCGCCGCTGCGATGCGCTGACCTGCGGCGGAGATCTTGTCGGCTTCTCTGGCAAGGGCCCGGGGATCTGTGATCGTCGTGCTTGCCAGGGCGAGGCGTACCGGGTTAGGCAGCTGACGGAGGAACAGCTCCCGGAACAGGAATGCCGGAGAGTGCTCGCCGAGCAGTGAAAGCATGTAGTCCATTCGCTCGGAAGGGCGCGTGTCGCCGAGCTCGGGCAGGTCGAGCAGGCGCCGTGCGCGTTCCGCCGATGGGAGGGCGAAAGCGTCGAGGAGAAGCTTCTTAATCGCGCCGTATTTGTCAGCGGCTGGCGGGCTCTCGAGGAGGCTCAGGGCGCGGGCCGTGGTGGCCGAACCGAGCGCTGCTACCACATGGTGGAAGCGGGTGTCGTCGGCCGTGATGCCTCGCAGGGCGAACAGGGAATCCGCCTGTGCGAACCAAACCGCCGCATGAGCCTCCCAGAAGGTAGGCAGTTTAAGGGCGACTGCCGTTTCCATGTCGGTAGGTCACCAATGAAGGAGCTGGGGCTCCCACGTCGATCGGAAGAATGGACGCGACAAAAAGCTGGAATTCATCCGAGTTGCTTTAATCAAACCAAACACTCAGGCACTCTGAAAAGCCCGTTTATCGGGCAGCAATATATATACATATTATCCCGGAGTGTTTGCCCAGGAAAGGCGAGAGGGGGCGTGGCCCAGCGTCCTGGCTGCGGCCTGGCAAGTTGAGGGCGAGCCTGCCCGGGCATGCCCGGGCGTCCCGACCGAGGCCTGGCAAGTTGAGCGCGGGCCTGCCCGGGCGTCCTGGACGAGCCCGGCATGGTGATCGCTCCGCGTCCTTGATAGGTGCAAGGCGATTGTGAAAACCCAGCGGTAGCCGCTACAGTTGCATCATTATTTGGAAGCGCGGCAGTGCCGCTGATGCAGTGACTCCTCTATAACCAGTCCGCTGGTACCTACTCATTTTGCCGACCTCGGAAACATGACAGGCTAGGTCAACCCACCTGGTGTTAATTCAACGAAGCGATAGGAGTTCGAACTCAGGACCAAATATCTTAAGCCAGTCAACTTAACGTTAAGCAAACATTAGGCTTATTCTTGGGCTGGCTTTATATCAGTAACATTCATGACTGTTGGGTCCATCATGCCTGTGTCACACCAACACCAGCAGGTCATTGGTCCATCATGCCTGCACCACACCAACAGCAGCAGTCCATTGGTCCTCATGCCTGTACCACACCAACACCAGCAGTCCATTGGTCCATCATGCCTGTACCACGCCAACACCGGCAGTCCATTGGTCCTCATGCCTGTACCACACCAACACCAGCAGGTCATTGGTCCATCATGCCTGTACCACACCAACACCAGCAGTCCATTGGTCCTCATGCCTGTACCACACCAACTCCAGCAGTCCATTGGTCCATCATGCCGGTGCCACACCAACACCAGCAATCCATTGGTCCATCATGCCTGTACCACACCAACACTAGCAGGCCATTGGGTCCATCATGCCTGAACCACACCAACACCAGCAGGCCATTGGGTCCATCATAACTGTACCACACCAACACCAGCAGGTCATTGGTCCATCATGCCTGTACCACACCAACAACAGCAGTCCGATTGGGTCCATCATGCCTATGCCACACCAGCAGTCTGATTGGGTCCATCATGCCTGTGCCACACCAGCAGTCCGATTGGGTCCATCATGCCTGTGCCACACCAACACCAGCAGGTCATTGGGCCCATCAGGCCTGTGCCACACCAACACCAGGAGGTCATTGGGCCCATCATGCCTGTGCCACACCAGCAGTCCGATTGGGTCCATCATGCCTGTGCCACACCAACACCAGCAGTCCGATTGGGTCCATCATGCCTATGCCACACCACCACCAGCAGGTCATTGGGCCCATCATGCCTGTGCCACACCAACACCAGCAGGTCATTGGGTCCATCATGCCTGTGCCACACCAACACCAGCAGGTCATTGGGTCCATCATGCCTGTGCCACACCAACACCAGCAGTCCGATTGGGTCCATCATGCCTATGCCACACCACCACCAGCAGGTCATTGGGCCCATCATGCCTGTGCCACACCAACACCAGCAGGTCATTGGGTCCATCATGCCTGTGCCACACCAACACCAGCAGTCCGATTGGGTCCATCATGCCTGTGCCACACCAATACCAACACCAACACCAGCAGGTCATTGGGCCCATCATGCCTATGCCACACCACCACCAGCAGGTCATTGGGCCCATCATGCCTATGCCACACCACCACCAGCAGGTCATTTGGCCCATCATGCCTGTGCCACACCAACACCAGCAGGTCATTGGGTCCATCATGCCTGTGCCACACCAACACCAGCAGTCCGATTGGGTCCATCATGCCTGTGCCACACCAATACCAACACCAACACCAGCAGGTCATTGGGCCCATCATGCCTATGCCACACCACCACCAGCAGGTCATTGGGCCCATCATGCCTATGCCACACCACCACCAGCAGGTCATTGGGCCCATCATGCCTGTGCCACACCAACACCAGCAGGTCATTGGGTCCATCATGCCTGTGCCACACCAACACCAGCAGTCCGATTGGGTCCATCATGCCTGTGCCACACCAACACCAACACCAGCAGTGGCAGTAGCAGTAGCAGTGGGCTACCATCAGATCGCCCATCCACACGGAAGTCCTTCCAATCCCTGTACGTGTACCCCCCCCCCCCCAATCTCCAAAGGATCTCGGTAGACCTACCGGTCACCTGTCGAATTCCAATGTAAACCCGTCAACCCTTATAGTTATAGTTATAGTTATATAACTCAGCAAATACATTGGGATTTGAAACATTAAGCAGCGGAAGTCCTGAAATGCCCTCCATGATCCATCGTGCTATCAGAGAATTACATGTACGGTTCAAACCACCACCTGACACTCAAGCTTACGGTGAACAGGTGACCTGCGAGGAGGTGAAACGAAGAACAATAAGAATTTGAATTTGAAACGAAAATCAAAACAAAATGTCCATTTCCGAATTCATAATAAATATCAGAAATAAGCCGAAAAACTTAACGACTCTTACTGGTCTTAGCTTAAACTTACTTATAAGTTATAGTTATACTTATATGGACATTTAACTGAGAACAAGGATTTAAAGTACGAAAATGAACAGAATGAAGTGTGAAATAGTAATGTGTAAGTAGAAAGAAAAAAAATAATGAGACGTTTTAAGAGGAAGAAGAAGAAGTATAACAAGAAGAGAGTCTTTCGACTTGAGGTCCGCGGGTAAGTCCGCGTAAGGAGCTCAGATTGAGTGCTGGGTGGAGGGGAAGGGAGAAGAAAGGGCAGAGAGGAAGAGGAAGATTAGGTGAAGCCGAATGCCGAAGAGGACGTTTGGGTGAAGAGGAAGAGTAGGTGAAGAGGAAGAGGAATCCGATGACGCTCGTGGGTCGAGAGGAAGAGACGATCGCTCAAGCGAGTGGTGGCACGGGGCCTGCAGGCCTCACACACGTCTGGCTGAGGTATTTGTCGGTCCGGTGAGACCTGGAAGACACGGAGTCCGTGATTGGGACAGGCAGACGGACAAGGTGGGCGGTGAACGCGTTTCGAAGCAGGTTGCGTCGGCACAGGTAATAGGGACGTCGTATATCATTCCATATATATCGAGGAGAAGGCAAGGCGGGAGCGAGTGTGGGACAAGATCAAGGTAGGCTCATGCGATCTGGTGACGTCGACAGATAAGCAGGTAGCTCGAGTGGAATTATCAAGGGACGCGCGTTGCAGGTGGACCTGTAAAGGTGGATGCAGCCACCGCGATGATGATGACAACCACTGCGGCCGAGAAGGTGGATGGCTTCAGCCGCAAGGCGCTCCATCGGGCCAGCAGGCAGCGCCGCTCGCAGGGATCGTCACAGTTTCACACGCATGCTCAGGTGGAGCTCACGCCATTACCGCTGCTCAAAGGTAAGCACTCAGGATTCAGGTAAAGCGTTTCACGGTACGGAGCGATGGTGTTCCACCTGATATTGATTAATGAGGGTGAATAGTAGTTGTAGATAATTATGCAAAACGTGTGTGTGTGTGTGTGTGTGTGTGTGTGTGTGTGTGTGTGTGTGTGTGTGTGTGTGTGTGTGTGTGTGTGTTTGTTTGTGTGTTTATATGTATATATGTGTGTGTGTGTTTATATGTGTGTTTATATGTGTGTGTGTGTGTGTGTTTATATGTGTGTGTTTATATGTGTG
>NC_136265.1:190884433-191219433 GCF_964187855.1 Myxine glutinosa
AAATATGAAATGGTTGTTGACCTTTGGCCTATGTTGACCTTTTGGCATAGGCTGATCTCCAAAATAGTTGGTGGTTGAATTCAGTTAGCTGATATGTATATCCTCTTGAAATTTCAAGTCGATCGGATGAAAATTGAGGATTTTAGAAATTCAAAAAAAAGTGGTTTACCGTTGACCTTTTGGCCTATGCAGATCTCAAAAATAGTTGGTGGTTGAATTCAGTTCGCCGATATGTAAATCCTATTCAAATTTCAAGTCAATCGGATGAAAATTAAGGATTTTAGAAATTTGAAAAAAGTGGTTGACCTTTGCCGTATGTTGACCTTTTGACCTTTCGACCCCCAAAACAATAGGCTTCTTGCTTATGACCAACTCTACCATTTGGTGAAGTTTTGTGAAGCTCGGTTTAGAATTGTGGAAAGGGAGGAGCATGGGGGAAAGGGAGGGGGAGGGGAGGGGGGAGGGGGATGGGGAAGGGGTAGGAGGGAAAGGGAGGGGCATGGGGGAAAGGGAGGGGGAGGGGAGGGGAGGAGAGGGGAAAGGGGAGGGGGGAAGGGGAGAGGGTAGGGTGGAGGGGGAAGGGAGGGGGAAGGGTAGGGGGAGGGGAGGGGGGAAAGGGAGGGAGGGGGAGGAGGGAAGGGGAGGGGAGGGATATAGATGGTTACTGGCAATTGATCACATCCACAAATGATGTAATCCACACAATTTATGTACTTTACATAACGTTAATAGGAATACATGGCCGTGTAGATGGGAAATACAGTTTGTTTGAAATAAATCACAAATATCAGATGAAAGTGAAAAAAAACCTATGTGGTGTGAATGGCAATGTTCCTCGCTGAAATGTGAAAAAACTGAATTACATGCGAATGCATAACTGTAAGATTATGGCGGCAAAGTTGGAACATCACGTGATCGCTCTGAGCGAATCAGCGCGCTGCTCTGCGACCAGCTGAGATTCCGTGTATAATGTTCCTCGCTGAAATGCGCTGAGGTAAATATGAATTAAAAATTCGATATATTTTCACTTTTACGTTTTGGCTAACTCGCTCGCGAACCTGACGAAGATCCTGAGCAAGGATCGCTACGTTATGCTAACGCTACGTTAGCTACGCTACGTTACGCTACGTTCGCTACATTATGGCTAAAAATATGGATCTAAAGATGAAAGAAAAAAAAACCTATGTGGTGTGAATGGCAATGTTCCTCGCTGAAATGTGAAAAAACTGAATTACGTGCGAACACATAACTGTAAGATTATGGCGGCAAAGTTGGAACATCACGTGATCGCTCTGAGCGAATCAGCGCGCTGCTCTGCCATTCCGGTCATAATATTCCTTGCTGAAATGCGCGGAGGTAAAAATATGGTTAAAAAATATTATGAAATAAATTTTTAGGTCGACCATGTTCGTACTAGGCTCAATGGCCATGTTTGTGCCAAATATCAAGTTCGTGAGCCTCTCCGTTTAGGAGTCTATCGGTAACATTACACACACACACACACACACACACACACACACACACACACACACACACACACACACACACACTGTTTTATATATATAGAAGATAGAAGATATATATATATATATATATATATATATATATATATATATATATATATATATATATATATATATATATGATCTCCCCTTTCCATCGTACACAATATGTGGGAATCCTGGTGGTAAGCTACCATAGTTAAAATCAGAAAGCTGTATTTGGTCAGTCACTCGAGTTGGAGTGAAAAAAAAAAATCATATTGACTTGGAAATATCAGAAATTTGGTTTAAATCAGCAGGGATGGTCTACATTTGGATTGTAGGCCAAATTAGTGCATGTGTCGAATCTAATGTTGCGTATGACTAATTACAGCTCACACGTATGTGTCTAAATTGGACAGCCAAGGCACAGCACTGTGTATTGTTCGGTGGATTGCCCTAAGTCCTTCATCAAATTGCCATAAGTGGCACTCATTCACGATGTGAGAAAAAGTCTGATCTGGGTGACCAAAGTCACATGTTAGGCTGTCTTTGAAATTGCATTTGTGGAGGTGGTGTGATGTTATTGCCTGGAGAGTATGGATCCTGATAAGTGCAGACCACTGTTTCCGGGGGATGTCGAAACCTGGAGGCTCTTCTGTCGGATCGCTCGTCAGTTCTTTGTTAGCAATGTTGTTGTCTGTCCAGAGATTGTACCTCTTGTCTTTTGTGTTAAACCCTGCATCACTCAAAACATTTGGAGAACCCCAGAAAGGTTTGCGTGACCCGAGTCACATATTCCGTAGATTCTACAGGTCTTCATGGATTGGAAGCTCTGGGTTTGCTTTGATGCAGTCTAACTCTTTCAGCATTGTTGCCTTCTGGTGTACATCTGGGGGTGGGATGTTAGATAGGACTGGGAGACACTGCACAGGTGTTGATTTCAGTGTGCCGGCTGATTATCCACATCAGTGTATTCACGACAGTGTGTTGTGTGGCTGTTCTCTGCCTAAGTGGCTGTTCTAAGCCTTAACGGGCCCTAGGCAGACCACAGAAAAGAAA
The DNA here is from genome assembly GCF_964187855.1 of Myxine glutinosa. Classification (NCBI taxonomy): domain Eukaryota; kingdom Metazoa; phylum Chordata; class Myxini; order Myxiniformes; family Myxinidae; genus Myxine; species Myxine glutinosa. The sequence goes on from NC_136265.1 coordinate 190,886,977, forward strand.
TGACACAGGAGGGTGACGAGACAAGAATTACCATCACTGCGCTTGACGGAGCATAGCAGACCTTTATGGATGGCACGGCAGGGAACAGTCCCTATGTGCAAAGGCTCAATCACACGCGAGCAGACACAGAGAGGGAATGCGGCAGCACAGGCAGGACGTGATGGGTTGTAGACGTCTTGGTTGTGGGGGAGCATTGTAGGCAGGATTTTGTCTGTCGTGCCGAACGTGCACCAAAGCAAACCACGCAGATTCCCACATCAAGGACCATGGCACATCTCCCACACTTTCTGGTTGCCTCTACCTTTATCCTGCCCGGCTACACTCCGCCCCGAGACGTCACTCGGCCTACCTCGCATGGCCCTCATTGACCAGGCGACACAGTCCGTGAGTGGGTTCCTCCCTTCGACCACTAACCCAAAAAGAGTTATCCGTGCACTTCATGCATTGCCTGCCAAACTTTTTCCCCCAGCCATGTTTCTCCAAAAATAACAGAGGAGAGATTACAGAGGGATACAACATCATAAAGGTTAAAGGTGGAAGTAGTTGTAGACACGTACATACAGAAGGAAGATTGCTGCTTTCTATACAAATAATGAAGTATCAATCCCTGGAAGGCAATCACCAGGGAAGGCAATCCCTGGTGTTGGGCTAGCGGCTAGGGTGCCGGCTTAGGATCCTAGGATCCTGGGTTCGAATCCCGGTCAATCGCTGAATTAACGCCAGGGGGGTTGACTCAGCCTGTCATCCTTCCGAGGTCGGCAAATTGAGTACCAGTTCACTGGTAATTCCCTGCTTGTCGTTAAAGGCAGCAAAAAGGGTTGGCGTCAGGAAGGGCATCCGGCCGTAAAACATTGCTTCAAAAAGGGGACCGAAAAACAACAACAACAACCACAGTTCCCGAAAAAGGCCAACCCCCGCTTGCGGGGAAAAATGGCCTCTAAAGGTGGTTTTATACAAATAATGAATGCCACATTTCCTAATACGGTCATTTTACCTCACGTTGCGCTAAAACATGCACTAAGGGAATAACTATCGTTACCCTACTGCAGTCTTGACCTCCAGAAGGCATTCCCACAACACAACCCCCACCTTCCTTCTTGAGACTCTCCCAAGTCTGCATCCAGAGGGGGGAGCAGCATGGAATGGGGTCCATCTCCACTTACCATACATACAGCTCCCCATTGTAATATACATCCTCATACAGCAAGAAAAACACACTTCATCCTGAGTCTAATGTATTGTTGCACTACTCCTCTTTTTCTCACTAATAAATGGACGTACTCTGGTTGTGAGGCACAAGTGTGCCAGGGGTACTTTCTTCTTCTTTTTACTCAAGAAGAGTTTATGAAGTCAAGTAAATTGTTCTTTATTTATTCTCGACCCGACAACACCTACATTTCCAACACTGTTCATTGGGCCCTTGGGCCCCAGCATTTCAAGTGGCCTCGGCTGATGAGCACACATTGAGCACACAGCAAATGGTCTTACATCACCCCATGTGACTTCATCAATGGCTCATCTGGCCTCTCAAACCTCACATTGAGTTTTCTTGACCTTTATGGCCTACAAAATGCAGAACACATGCCCATTCTGCCACTCCAATACAGGAGTTGTCCTGTAGTCCAAACACATGGCTCCTAAATGTGGCAGCAGGAAAATAAACTGGTGTCATAGCTGACAGGTGGCACAGGCTGACATGGCAAACAGGTTATCTTGGGGTCAGGGCTAGGGCCTGCAGCAGCAGATAGTGAGTGCTGTCATTGTCATTTAACTTCACTGCAAATGTCTGCTGCTGTTCTTCTGCTCCAATAGGTTCATCTGATCATTTGCTTGTTAAAGTGGACATATCTCTGGCCATCCTCAGAGAGCCTCCTCAGCGTCTGAGTCTGGCATTTCACTCAGGCTGACTGGCATGGCCTTCAAGCAGCCATCAATCATCTGGACTGGTCTCCCATCTCTACCACCTCTGACATCAACTCATCCTGGGAATTCTTCCAAAGCAAACTGCTCTCTCTCATGCACAGATTTATCCCATCTCGTCTTCAGTTGTCATACCCTTCCTCCCGTCCATGGTACACGGAATCTTGTGGTGAGGCTGTTGCCCAGAAACAACTTGCCTTCGCCTCCTGGAAGGCAAACCCAACAAGGTAATCTCATTTCCTTCCACAAAGCTTGGAATAAGTGTGTGTCTACCCTCAGGAGAGCCAGGAAACACTATCTCTCTACTCTCAAGACTGAACTCTCAAACCTGTCTCCCTCCTCCAAATCCTGGTGGCGTCTGGTCAAATCTGTTCCTGGAGTTTGTTCTTCTTCCATCCCCTCTCTTACCTCAAACGGCTACACAGCTGATGGCACACATGAAAATGCCGAATGCCTCAACTCTGTGTTTGCCTCAAAATCTTGTGTCTCTCAAATCTCTCAAATCTCTCAAATCAAAATCTTGTGTTTGCCTCTCTCTGTTCCCACCTTTCCCAGTCAAACCCAGCTGCTCCTGGACTCTGTGTCCTCTCCTGACAAGGTGGAGAAGTTTCTGTCAAACCTCGACTGTGATTCTGCAACTGGACCAGAGGACATCAGCCCACGGGTCCTAAAATCCTGCTCTGCAGCTCAATCTCACCCTCTCTCAATTCTTTTCACCCTCTTTTTCTCAAGGTCATCTGCCACCTGCTTGGAAATCAGCCAACATTACCGCTTTACACAAAAAGGTGCAAAAACAGATCCTTGCAACTGCAGACCAATCGGCCTGCTCCCAATTATCAGCAAAGTCATGGAATCCATCATCACTTCTGATATCAAATCCTTCCTCTTCTCCAATGGTTTGATCTCTTATCATCAATTTGGTTTCAGACCAGGCCATTCTACTCTGGACATGCGGCTTCTGCTGTCTCAACAATGGATGGAGGTCCTCAATGCCAAACAGGAAATCAGAGCTGTCTCCTTTGATATATGTTGTACCTTCTATATGGTCTGGCATCCCACCCTGCTCACCAAACTCACCTCTTATGATAACCTTGGAAACCTCCACGCAGGGCTCGCAGACTTCCCCTTCTGTCACAGCCAACCTGTGGCTCTAAATGGAATTCTCTCTTCTCCTCTTCCTGTCCAGGCTGGAGTTCTCCAAGGTAGTGTTCTGGGCCCTGTACTTTTTCTGGTTTTCATCAATGATCTCTATGTCTCTCTGGAAAATCCTCTCTATTTCTTTGCTGATGACTCTACTCTCTGTCGCTCCATATCTCAACCCTCAGATTGGCAGGCATCAGCCTCTTCACTCTCTTCAGACCTGGACAAAATCACAAACTAGTCAAACAAGTGGAACATGTCTTTCAATCCTGACAAATCTCACACCCTCACTTTGTCTCTCCAGAAAGACAGTCTGGAAAACCCTCCATCTACTTTCTCAACAATCCTCTCGAAGAAGTTTTGTCACTCAACCTTTTGGGCCTCACTATCTGCCAAGTTTGGAACATACTACATCGACGTACAAAGCATTTACTTCTGAAATTTGCAGCCGATTTCATCCAGTAGAAGCAGAGAAACTACTTTTTCATTCCTTGTGTTAAAGTTGCATACAGAGAAACCATTCTGAAAAAAGGAGGCGTGCTTCGTGCTTCCCTTGATAATGATATATACATTGGGGGCATGTGTTCTCAAATATTTGTTCCCATTCCCATTATAGTGGGACGTGCTTTTTGGATCTTTGACGTCTTTAATATTTAATTTCGTTAATTTCCATCCGAAGGACAGCACACAGACTGATGAATCACCCTGCCTGCAAAACACCAGGATGGCAGTTTATAGCTGGGCGGGATTCAAACCCAAGCTGAACAATTAAAAGACGGGTGTGTGTACCTCCAGGCCATCCTGCCAGCACATACACAGGACTGATTGGGGCTCTTCCAACTTGCATCTTCCTGTGACTTTAAATATTTTAGAATTTATTGCAGTAAACACAAAATGAATTTCCAAGATCGGTTGATTGGTTGATATTTATTTCCACACAATAAACAATTTGATATGGTACAATACTCTAGCCTGGTGTTGGCTTAGCGGTTAGGGTGCCGGCTTGGGATCCTGGGTTCGAATCCCGGTCAATCGCTGAATTAACGCCAGGGGGGGTTGACTCAGCCTGTCATCCTTCCGAGGTCGGCAAATTGAGTACCAGCTGTACTGGGATACCAATTGCTGGGATGAATGATCCCCGTGTGTACCCCGGGTTAGAATAGGTACACCGTATCCCTGCGCATCGTAAGAGCGTGACCAAGGGTTGGCGTCAGGAAGGGCATCTGGCCATAAAAACATTGCCTCAAACAGGGAACCATGATTGTCATGGGGCCCGCAAGGTTAACCCCCGCTGTAGCGGGGAAAATGGCGTTAAAACGATCATTCATTCATTATTCATTCATATTCATTCATTCACAATACTCATAATGACGCTAAAAATCAGGTATAAGAATAAATACGTTTTATATACAAACAAATGCATTTGTTCATCGCACAAGACTTTGTTCAAGACGATATAAGAGACTTGAAAAAGTAAGGGGAAATAAATATATTCAACCCAGATGGGACTTGAACCCACAATCCCAGCTCCAGAGTCTGATGCCTTATCCATTAGGTCATTGGGTCAGCACGTCAGATTTTTGTAATTCTATATTACAAAGGTATAGAACGTTCACCCTTTGTTAACAAAGGTTAACAAAGAAGGGTTTATACCTGAAACGTCAGCTCCTCGTTGCTTCCTACGGTGGTTAGCGTACCTCGATTGATGTTCTGTTGATTTCACCCGTTCTACCTGTCAACCCATGTCGTTTGTTCACACCTAAGATTAGTTCATCGTTCGTACACATTATAGAGCAGTACTTACATTTTGTAAAGCTCAATAAGTAAAGAGTAATTTTTTATTTTTTTATTTTTTTATGTATACTGAGTCGAGGCTCATGAAAGAGCTAACATTTATTTCACAAACAAATCAACCAGACAAACAAAATATACAAAAAGAGGGAGCGGAAGACAAGATGGGGAGAGAAGGGGAAGCACACAACCACAACATTTGAGAGCAGGGAGAAGTGTGGGAGGGAGAGGGCTTGGGGGCAGGAGGCGTGGGAAGGGGAGGGGGGGGGGGGGTATAAAACACAAGGGGACCGAAATTAGCGGGGGTAGAAAAGATCAAGGTTTTGGATGGGGGAGGATAAGAGATGGTGGTGAACAGCTGTTTTAAAGACCTGGAGGGTGGAGTGGGATTGAAGAGAGTGAGGGAGTTTGTTCCAGAGGCGGGAGAAAAGAGGAATGAAGGAGTGAAGGTGAGCAGAAAGTCTTGATTTTGGCAGTTTAACCATAAGAGGGTTGCAGGCAGATCTTGTGCGACCTGTAAGAATATTTGGGGGACAGAGCCCAGAGAGGGCTGGGGGGGCAAGGCCAGAGAGGAGTCGGTAGAAGACGGAAAGACCACCAACCTGCCTGTGGTGAGTGAGTGAAAGGCCCTTGGAGTTAGCTTCATCGCGGGAGATTCCAATGATTCTGAACGCTTTGGTTTCAACAGCCTGAAGACGGGCTAGGTGTGAGGCAGGAGCACCAGACCAGAGGGGAGAGCAGTATTCCATAGAGCTGCGGATGAAAGCCTTGTATGTGGTGAGGAGCTCAGGTGTGCCAAGGAAGGACTTCGCACGACGGAGGATGCCCAGTCGGCGACTGGCTTTGGAGGCCAGATTTGAAATGTGGTTTTCCCAGGAAAGATCATGGCAAATAGTGAGACCCAAAAGCTTGAGTGACAGAACTTCATGGAGAGGATTATTCAGAAAGTAGATGGGAGGGTTTTCCAGTCGGTCTTTTCGGAGAGACATCGTAAGAGTGTGAGATTTATCAGGATTGAAAGACATGTTCCATTTGTTTGCCCAGTCTGTGATTTTGTCCAGGTCTGCAGAGAGTGAGGAGGCTGCAGACTGCCGATCTGAGGGATGAGGAATGGAGCGACAGAGAGTAGAGTCGTCAGCAAAGAGATAGAGAGGATTTTCAGGAGAGTCAGAGAGATCATTGATGAAGACCAGAAAAAGCACAGGGCCCAGAACACTACCTTGGGGAACTCCAGCCTGAACAGGAAGAGGAGATGAGAGAAACCCATTCAGGGCCACACGTTGACTACGACCAGAGAGGAAGTACGCCAGCCATGCGTGGAGATTTCCATGGATACCAAAGGAGGAGAGTTTGGTGAGCAGAGCAGGGTGCCAGACCGTATCGAAGGCACGTGAAATGTCAAGGGAGACGGCTCTAATTTCCTGTTTGGCATTGAGGACCTCCATCCATTGTTGAGAAAGCAGAAGCAGCATGTCCAGAGTAGAGTGACCAGGTCTGAAACCAAATTGATGATCAGAGATCAAGCCATTGGAGAAGAGGAAAGATTTCATATCTGAAGCAATGATGGATTCCATGACTTTGCTGATAATTGGGAGAAGGCTGATTGGTCTGTAGTTGCTGGGATCTGTTTTTGCACCTTTTTTGTGCAAAGCGGTGATGTTGGCTGATTTCCAAGCAGATTGCAGATGACCTTGAGCAAAAGAGAGGGTGAAGAGAACAGAAAGAGGGAGTGAAAGAGCGGAAGCACATGATTTTAGGACCCGTGGGCTGATGCCGTCAGGACCAGTTGCAGAATCAGAGTCGAGGGTTGACAGAAACTTTTCCACCTTGTCAGGAGGAAAGGACACAGAGTCCAGGAGCAGCTGGGTACGACTGGGTACGGTGGGTACAGAGAGGGATGGGTTTGGGACACAAGATTTAGAGGCAAACACAGAGTTGAGGCATTCAGCTTTTTCACGTGCGGAGTCAGCCGTTAAGCCGTTTGAGGTGAGGGAGGGGATGGAGGGGGAACAAACACCAGAAACAGATTTGACCAGACGCCACCAGGATTTGGAAGAGGGAGACAGATAAGAGAGTTCGGTCTTGAGAACGGTGAGATATTGTTTCCTGGCTCTCCTGAGGGAGGACACACACTTGTTTCGGGCTTTGTGAAAGGAAATGAGATTTCCTTCCGTTGGATTTGCTTTCCAGGAGACGAAAGCAAGTTGTTTCAGGGCAACAGCCTCACCACAAGATTCCGTGTACCATGGACGGGAGGAAGGGTATGACAACTGAAGACGAGATGGGATAAATCTGTGCATGAGAGAGAGCAATTTACTTTGAAAGAATTCCCAGGATGAGTTGATGTCAGAGGCGCTAGAGATGGGAGACCAGTCCAGATGATTGATGGCTGCTTGAAGACCGTGCCAGTTGGCCTGAGTGAAATGCCAGACTCGTCGACGCTGAGGAGGCTCTCTGAGAATGGTCAGAGAGATGTCCACTTTGACAAGCACATGATCAGATGAGCCGATTGGAGCAGAAGAAGAGCAGCAGACATTTTCAGGGAAGTTTGTCATAACCAAATCCAGAAGAGAAGATGCTCCGTTGACTGAGATCCGGGTCGGGAAATTGACAGATTGTGTCAGTCCCAGTGAGTCGCAGATGTCCTTTGCTGAAGAGCCATGGCTGGTGAGAGAGGTACCCACACCCAGCCAACTGGCATGGTGACAATTGAAATCACCACATATGAGGAAGAGAGAGTTGGGATGGGTAGATAGAAGTTGGTCCATATTATCAGACAGCGAGATGTAGATGGAGTCATCGCTGTTTGGTGGACGGTACAACACACATATGAACAAAAGGTGGGAGCGAAGGGGAAGCCGTAGCCAAAGGTATTCCTGGGGGTGAGGTGAAGAGAGGGCAGTGGAGGGCGAGTGAGGAAGAGTTTTTTATAAAGATAGCAACCCCACCTCCAGGACGAGGCTCAGGTCTATCATGCCGGAGGAGGGAGTAACCTGGGAGAGATACCAAGGCATCAGAGACATCATGAAGGAGGAAAGTTTCTGTTAAGCAGATCACATCTGGTTTGTCAGAAGCAACCTGTATGGAGAGATCAGTCAAGTTTGAGCGAAGGCCCCGGATGTTTGAGGTCCATACCATTAATGAAGAGGAAGGGGGAGCATCGGGTCCAGAACAGGGTGGGGGGGGAGGGGTAGGGTAAGATGTGGAAGAGGAGGAAGAGGTAGGGAGAGCTGTTGAAGGTGTGTCAGAGATTTCAGAGATTTCAGAATAGCTTGGAGAAAGGGAAGAATGGGGCGGACAAAAGGTTTGATGATGGAGATTGGGTGAGGCACAGTGAGGTGTTATTTGAGGAGGGGGAAGAGCGAGGCAGAAGGTGGGGGGAGATGAAGGTGAAAGTTGGAAGGGGGAAGAAGCAGGGAGGATGCTTTGAGGAGGAGGGGTGAGAGGGGAGTCTAGGAGGGGAGGAGCGAGGGAGAGTCTCGGAGGGGAGGGGTGTGGGGGGAGTTTAGGAGGGAGGGGAGGGAAGGGGCAAGTGGGGAGATTTGAAAGGGATGGGTGATGGGGAGGATTTGGAGGGGAGGGGTGAGATTGGATTTTGAAAAGTGTACGATTCATGGGAAACGAACATTTTTTGCAAATTGAGTTTGAGACCTTCGAGTCAAAAATACGTTTGAGGACACTGAAGGAGGGGTGGAGTTCTGGATAGTTTATGGAATTTAGAAAGGAGGAACTGTAAGAGATGGTATAATATATATTTTTTGGAATGAATAGATTTTTTGAGCAAGACGAAAGCATCCTTTTGTAGGAAAAGAAGAAAAGGGTGTTATAATATATGACAGAAAATAGTTGTTCGGGGGAGAGATTATACATTTCTAACCACGTGATCGCGTGATCGCGAACGAAGAACGAACGAACAAAAAAGAACAACAAATAAACGAATAAGACCTGGGAAGGAAATATGTTTTTGGGTTGTTTTTTTTTTTAGTAGAGATATTAAACAAGGAGGTATGGGGTGAACGACTGGGACGAAACAAAGAACGAAAATAATTGCAGCGCATTCGACGAATCGCTGAGAGAAAAACAAAACCACAAGGTCGGAGACGGTACGGTAGCCAAGCCTACGAGTACTAGGCCTCAGAATACTCGATACGCATTAACCGACGATTGTGTATACATGTACGAAAAATTAGCACCGAAAATTTTCAAAAAGATACGCTATAGGTACATACACCGAAAGATAGATACAGTCTCGACAAAAACACAATTGAGAAAGATCACTTAGCTTCGAAAGCGTGAGCGCATGGAACAGCTTTGAAAAGACGTGACCTCGCCGTGATCTCGCGAGATCTTCAAAATAATATAGTAAAGTAAATAAAGTAAAGCAAATTGAGTAATAAAGTAAAGTAAATAATATAGTAAAGTAAATGAGGTAATAATAATAATAATAAAGTAAATAATAATAATAATAAAGGAAACAATAATAAAGTAAAGCTTGGTGTTGGCTTAGCGGTTAGGGTGCCGGCTTGGGATCCTCGGATCCTGGGTTCGAATCCCAGTCGATCGCTGAATTAACGCCAGGGGGGTTGACTCAGCCTGTCATCCCTCCGAGGTCAGCAAATTGAGTACCAGCTTGCTGGGATGAATGATCCCGGTGTGTACCCCGATTTAGAATAGGTACACCGTATCCCCGCGCATCGCATCGTATCCTTGACCAAGGGTTGGCGTCAGGAAGGGCATCCGGCCATAAAAACATTGCCTCAAACAGGGAACCATGATTGTCATGGGGCCCGCAAGGCTAACCCCCGCTCTAGCGGGGAAAATGGCCTTAAAACGATCATTCATTCATTATTCACTTACATTTTGTAAAGGTCACCCAATTGATCATCAAGGCTGATTTAGAGTGCATCATATCGATATACAATGAGTGGTATTTGCTCGTTTTTATTTACTCTGGCTAAATATTTGTGGGCATCAAAAGATATGGCAATGTTCATTGTATTTTCAGGAATAAACGGTTAAACGATAACCACACAACAAATCGACAATTGTTGGCGAGTTGGTATTTTTATCCATTTGTTCATGAAAATACAATAGTGTGGTGTTGTTTTGTTGTTATTTTGTCTCTTAATATTCATCACGTAACTTCAGTAATAGAATAGTATATCCAAACTATGTGTTCAGTTTCATCTGCTGCTGCTGCTTTATCAGCCCGAGCGATTTCCACGTTCTTGTAGGCCTTAAGGTTTTCGGCCGAAGTCTTTCACGAACCAGCTTGCTTGACTTGATGTTGGACTGAAGGTGACAGGAATTAGTAATTTTTTTCTGGGCGCTGCTGATGGCTCACCTACTGTTTGTGAACGACACTGTGGGTTATTTAACGTCCACCAACTAGCAGACGTGGAACCCAGTTGTCTATTCATGGGACGACATTCTCATTGAGGTGAAGCACCAATCCCAATGTTGTAGTCGGGCCGAGAGTCAAACCTAGACTAGACACCCAAAGGTAAGTACGCTACCTATGCAGCCGACTGTCAGACTAGTTCTTCCAGTTCAATGCTCGCATGAAACATAGAATTGCATTTTCTGTGGTAGCAAGTTCAACACCTGGATTAAAGAAACAATAAGGTATTCCTGGATCACGAATAAACATGTTGAAGGTCTAAGTTGTAGTTACCTCCACCACTGAAGGTGGACAGGTTAAGTTTTCATATTTGTCTATCTGTCTGTGAGCAGGATATCTCAAAAGGTTGTGGACTGATTTGGACGAAATGAGGTGGACAGGTTGGGTGTGTGACCAGGAAGAATTGATTAGATTTTGGTGAAAATACGAATCAGATACCAAAATTTTATAATGTTTTAAAACTGAATCTCCACCATTGAGGGATGGGGACAAAAACAATATAGAGCACGATATCTCATAAGGTTGTGGACAAATTATGACAAAACCAGGTGGATGAGTTGGTTAGGTGACAAGAACAAGCCGATTTGATTTTGGGTCGAGTCCGAATCCAGATCCGACCCGTCAGTGGATACAAAACAAACTGTTCAGCCTGGCGGAGGTGTGCGCTCTACCGAGTGCCGTTCTAGTTTGTTCTGGAGTTACACTTGGCGAGGGTGTATAAAGCACTGACGTAAGAGAAGGACATTGTGGTTGTTTCTATTAACACCACATTAATCAAATGCATCAGTTTATCAACATAATTTCACTGGAGGAAGGAGTTGTTGGGTGAGGAATGAGCAAACACCGACAGCACATTCACTCGACAAGGCCCTCTTGACACAGACGTCACAATCACTACACATGAACATCCATACTGAATCGACCAACCAGTCCTGCCAACATCCAGTACCCTTATATCTCCATTGCTTCTATAGGTACCTGTCGAATTCTGGTTTCTTGTTTCCGCTGAAACTACCTTTGCATGGAGATCATTCCGTGCATTAACTCTCCCCGTGTGAAAGATTTGTGCAATATCACCTTCCTAACTCTCCTCTTCTTTACTTTCAGACTTTTCCGAAACTGTATCATAGGCCTCACTTCACCAAACCAGTTTCAAGCTCTTCCATCTTATGATTTAACCTCCTGATTTATTCTTCCTGGAATTTATTCTTTCTTTTCTACCTTAACCAATCACGTTATCAGTTGCAGTTCCTCCCTTTTTGCCCTCTCCACCCTTCTCGAGACTAAAACAATGCAACTTCCCTCATTCCCAATGCAAACCTTGCTGCCGACATTCTGCTTAGCCTCTGGCTATCAGTCTGGAAACACTCCCTTTACCTTTGCTGGTCGTGTGATGGCATGTGCCTTGTTTGGAGAATGGCTCAAACGTGAGCGATGGAGTAGCAATGTTCACCGGAATAATTCCGAAAGGGAAACTATGAGGAAACATAAGATTTCGGAAAATTTGGATCATGAAACCTGAGATAAGTTAATGAAAAGATAAAGACAGAGAGTTCATGGTATGGAGAGATGTTGAGAATGCAGCGTGCATGCATGGAAATCGGAAGTATCATCTCGCGTTGCCAAGAGTGTTGCTTGGGTGTTGTAAAATAATGTGATTTAACTTTGGCACCATTTTAAAACTGAACACCTCACTGCAGATCGGTGGTGGTTTACCGATGTGCCATTATCCCACAGAATGTGATTTTGTCGATGTCTGTTTGCACATCGCCATGTTGGTTAACTTTTGTAACTCCAAGGCCTGTGCTCATCTCCACTCTGTATTCTTTGAAGTCTCACATTTTGTTGAATTCTGTGTTGACTTGTATCTGGCAGCCTTTTTAAAAGTATCCAACCTTTTCCTCGATTTCTACTTCTACTTCTACTTCTGCTGTTGTTACCACGAGCAAATACCCACTCTAAGGGCGGAATATTTCTTGCCAATTCTTGTTGACCCTTTTGTCTTGCATTCTGACGCATGGAATCCAAGTCTTTTTATTGTCCCCCGTCCCCCGTCGCACCGCGGAGCGAAAGGGGGACTATGGTTTTCCCCTCCGAACGTGTGTGCGTCCGTGCGTCCGTGCGTGCGTCCGTGCATGCGGACGTGCGTGCGTAAGTGAAGGACCGAATTCTAATTTGGTGTGTGGGTGCAACTAGGCATAAGGAAGAACCCTATTGAAAATTGGGTCGCCACGTCAAAATCCAAGATGGCCACCGCCATGTATGTCTGAACATTGTGAGCGAAATATCTTGAAAAATAAATGAACTACTAACTTCTAATCTGGTGTGTGGGTGTATCTAGGCATAAGGAAGAACGCTATTGAAAATTGGGTCGCCACGTCAAAATCCAAGATGGCCGCCGCCATGTATGTCTGAACCTTGTGACCGGAATGTCTTGAAAAATAAGCGAAGTACTAATGTCTAATCTGGTGTGTGGGTGTATCTAGACATAAGGAAGAACGCTATTGACAATTAGGTCGCCACGTCAAAATCCAAAATGGCCGCCACCATATATATGTCTGAACCTTCTGAGCAAAATATCTTGGAAAAATAAGCGAAGTACCAATTTCGTCTGTGGGTGTATCTAGGCATAAGGAAGAACGCTATTGAAAATTGGGTCGCCACGTCAAAATCCAAGATGGCCGCCTTGCGTCTTCCACTTTGTCAACTCACATCACTTCACCGATGGGGGACCTAGGTGTAACGCTTGTTATGGTGCTTTCGCCTTTTTACCTCCGCCACCAAAGGTGGGCGGAGGTAATGTTTTCACCCCTGTCAGTTTGTGTGTTTGTCCAAGAGTAAGATGTCTCAAAAAGTTGTGGATGGATTAGGATGAAACTTTGCAGATGGGTTGGGTGTATGACGAGGAAGAATTCATCCATATTTGGTGAAGATCCGAATATGCGAGTTTTTAAAAATTATCTAAGTGATTCTACACCATTGTAAGGTTGGGCCAAAACAATATGTAGCATGATGTTTCAAAAAGTTGTGAATGGGTTATGACAAAATAGGTGGATGAGTTGGTTAGGTGCCAAGAACAAGGCGATTAGTACTTACTTTTTCCTCATGCGAAATTTGCATTTATGTTTAATTAAATTAAACAATGGATTATACAAAATGTAAATGTTTCATGATATTTGTTATATTATATCACCTTTATCAATATTGTTGAAATAAAGATCAAATAGCTGTATGTTGAAATATGTTGAAAAAGTCAAAACTTTACATGCGGTGTACTTAATTTTTCACGTGACTGTACATACATACAGTCGTGGCCAAAAATATTAGCACCCTTGCACTTTTTTCAAATAATGCACCATTTCTTCCAGACAATTGTTGGAATTTTAAAATATTTTGGTATCCATCCACATTTGTATTTCTTTGGTTTGCAGTGGAACAAAATAATTTTAAAAGCTGAAAAAAAAAAAACTACAAAATCTTAGCTTATTCCACACAGAAATCCTAAAATGGCCGAGACAATGTTATTGGCACCTTTTAGAAGTTGTTAGAAATAATTAGATTTCAAGCAGGTGATTCTCCTTTACATTGGAATTGAACGCGCCTGTAGTGAGTTACAGGTGCCTGCAATATAAAAATCACTCGTTCAACCAGTTTGAGCTGGTGTTGGGCTAGCGGCTAGGGTGCCGGCTTAGGATCCTAGGATCCTAGGATCCTGGGTTGGAATCCCGGTCGATCGCTGAATTAACGCCAGGGGGGTTGACTCAGCCTGTCATCCTTCCGAGGTCGGCTAATTGAGTACCAGTTCACTGGTAATTCCCTGTTTGTCGTTAAAGGCGGCAAAAAGGGTTGGCGTCAGGAAGGGCATCCGGCCGTAAAACATTGCTTCAAAAAGGGGACCAAAAAACAACAACAACCACGGTTCCCGAAAAAGGCCAACCCCCGCTTTGCGGGGAAAAATGGCCTCTAAAGGTGGTTATTTTAAAAAAAAATTTTAACCAGTTTGAATAGAGAAAAGGAGTCATTCTGCTGTTTTGTGTCACTGTGTGTACCGCAGTGAGCATGGAGAAAGGAAAGAAAACCAGAGAATTGTCTGAGGAGGTCAGACACAAGATTGTAGCTAAGCATGGACAATCTCAATGCTACAAATCCATCTCCAGAGACCTTGATGTTCCTGTGTTTACTGTACGCAATGTTATCAGGAAGTTTAAGGCCCATGGCACTGTAGCCAACCTCCCTAAACGCGGCCACAAGAGAAAACTTGATCGAAGATTGCAGCGAAGGATTATTCTAATGGTGGAGAAAGCACCTCGATCAACTGCCAAACAGATTCAAGCTGACCTTCAGACACAAGGTACGACAGTTTCAACTCGCACCATACTTCGCAAACTCAATGAAAGGGGGTTAGAGACCCAGGTGGTAGGAGACCCAGGTGGAAAGGGGGTAGAAAGGGACCCAGGTGGAAAGGGGGTAGGAGACCCAGGTGGACCCCACTGCTGGGAGAGAGAGATAGACATAAGAAAGCCCAACTGGAGTTTGTCAAAACACACCTGAACAAGCCAAAATCCTTCTGTTGACAGATGAGACCAAATTAGAGCTTTTTGGTAAAGGACATCATCTCTATGTTTTCAGAAAACAAAATGAAGCCTTCAAAGAAAAGAGCACCTTCCCTCTCTAAAGTCAAACATGGAGGAGGTCCAGTGACGCTTTGGGGTTGCTCTGCTGCCTCTGGCACTCGGTACCTTGAAAAATGGAGAGAAGATTATTTAAGATGTGCATGGCATGATGAAATCAGATTACCAATGCATTTTGGAGCGCAATGTTAAACCCCTGTGTCAGAAAGCTGGGTCTCTGTTGAAGGTCATGGGTCTTGCAGCAGGACAATGACCCCAAAACACTTCAAAAAGCACCCAAGAATGGTTCAATACCAAACAGACTGTTCTGAAGTGGCCAGCAATGAGTCCACATCTAAATCCCATTGAACACCTGTGGGGAGATCTGAAAACAGCAGTTGGGAGAAGGCACCCTTCAAATGTGGGGGAACTGGAGCAGTTTGCACAAGAAGAGTGGGCCAAACTGCCAGTAGAGATGTGGAGGAAGCTCATTCATGGCTATAGGAAGCGCTTGACTGCAGTTATTTTGTCCAAAGGCTGTGCTACCAAATATAGAGTCGAGAGTGTCAATAATTTTGTCAATGCCATTTATTTTTATTTTCTGATTTAAAAGGATATATTAAGTTCTGAATCAAAAACAAAGGTTCTGTCATATTAACAGTGAAACAAAATTGTGGAGACCAAATATTTGTCAATTTCAATTTATATTTAGGGAAAATTGTAAGTTGTTTGAAAAAAGTGCAAGGGTGTCAATATTTTTTGCCACGACTGTACATATACACAGTGCATATACATCGAAGGTCTCCACCCCCTTTTAAAAAGTTCACCTTTTGTTACCTTATACCTGGAATTAAATTGCATTAAATCAGGGTTTTTGCACCTTTATTTATACATCGTAACCACAATTTCCAAGTGAAAAACAAATTCTACCAATTTCAGAAAATTAATAAAAACACAAAACTAGAATATCTTGGTTGGATATTCTAGTTTTTGGATGCTGTAAGGTGAACTTCCATCCCAATTTCAGCTTTCTTGCTGAGGGCAGCAGATTTTCCTCGGTGGCAGAGGTAAAAATATGCAACTTGGTGTTTGTCTGTCTGACCGCAATACATTCGGTCGTTACTTATTCGCAGAATGGGTTCATCAAAAATGTAGTGGTGTGAGAGGGTCATTAACCAGTGTGGCAGCTACATTCAAGTGTAAGGTGTGCACAGAGGGAGCTGCAGATGGAGGAAATGTTGAGTTGGATCTTGGAGACGGCATGAAGCTGGAAGGTGTGAAAACATTTTGCTACCTCGGAGACATGCTGAATGGAGAAGGTGGATCAGACTCGGCAACGGTTGCTCGAGTGAGATGTGCATGGAAGAAGTTTCGGGAACTGAGTGGCGTGCTGACGAGGAGGGGAGTGTTGTTGAAGCTGAAGGGAAAGGTGTATGCTGCATGTGTGAGAAGTGTTATGATTTATGGGAGCGAGACATGGGTAATGAACGTAGAGCAGCAACGAAGGTTGGAAAGGGTGGAAATGCGAATGGTTCGGTGGATGTGCGGAGTATCGTTGAGAGAGAGGAAGACAAATGATGAATTGCGAAAGATGATGGGAATAGAGCCTGTGATTGATGCTGTGAAGAGAAACAGGTTGAGGTGGTTTGGTCATGTGTTGAGGAAGGATGAAAGTGACTGGTTGAGAAGAGTGATGGAAATGAATGTAGAAGGAAGTAGAGGACGGGGAAGACCAAGAAAGACTTGGCTAAAGATGGTCGAAGAAGAAATGCGGGCAAGGGGGTTAACAAGGGGAGATGCAGAGAATAGGGCAAAATGGAAAAGATTGTCATGGTGACCACAAGGCTAACCCCCACTCTTGCAGGGAAAATGGCCTTAAAATGCATGTTGTTGTTACTTATCCAATCTTAACCAAACCTGTCAGGGGGACTCGGGGTCACATGATGGAGGTTGCAGTGAATTAGTTTACCACCTTCCCAAGGAGGTTTTCTTCTTTGGATAAACTCCGTTTTAAGATGTATAAATAGCTTATTGTCATGTTCCGTGGGCACACATACCGGAAGTAAAAATTATAACCACAAACTATTCAGTCTATTCAGTCCAACGTACGATTACCTTTTTTAAGCGGTCATAATTATTCTTTTAAACAATTTGGAGGAAACCCGATGTCTTTGAGGCATTCCATGCCCATCGCATCCCCCACAGACTAATGGATTCCTTGTTACGTCTGCCACCGAAGGTGGATGGAGGTTTTGGTTTCCACCCGTCTGTCTGTTTGTTTGTCTGTGAACAAGATATCTCAAAAAGTTGTGGATGGATTCGGACGGAACTTGGTGGGGTGGGGAGTTTGGGGATGTGACCAGGAATAATCGATTCCATTTTGGTGAAGATATGAATATGGATTCGGATACGAGATTTATTTAATTTTTAAGTGATTCTTCACCATTGAGAGATCGGGTGAAAAGCGATATATAATATGATATTTTTAAAAGTTATGGACGACTTGTGAGAAAACTAGGTGAATATGAGTTCGTTCGGTGACGAGAACAAGCCAATTAGGTTTTGGTTCAGGTCCGAATCCAGATCCGGCCTATCATTGAGATACAAACCAAACTGTTCATCCTAGCGGAGGTATGCGCTCTGCCGAGTGCCGTTCTAGTTTGTTCTTTTTTCAGTCCATTAAAATTTTAACATTCATCTCCAACACCACATTTAAAAACTGTCAATCTTCTTTTCCTTCTTTTTCCCTGTCCATGACTCATGCCCATGCAACTGTAAATACCAGAGTATTCACCAGGCCTCTCTTGTTTAGTTTGGTCACATCTTTATCTTTCTAGATTTGTGTCAATCCTGTCACTTCTGTTCTCCCCAACACTAAATTTATTCTTTACATTCTCCACTAAATGAATGAAATGAAATGAATGTAGAAGGAAGTAGAAGACGGGGAAGACCGAGAAAGACTTGGCTAAAGATGGTGGAAGAAGAAATGCGGGCAAGGGGGTTAACAAGGAGAGATGCAGAAAATAGGGCAAAATGGAGAAGATTGTCATGGGGACCGCAAGGCTAACCCCCGCTCTAGCAGGGAAAATGGCCTTAAAATGCATGTTGTTGTTGTTGTTGTTGTTGTATTCTCCACTAACTTTAGTCTTAGGACCCAGGAAGATGAAACTTAGGGTGGTGCTCAAAATAATTTTTAAAAAATATTTCCTGGGACATGGCTTTATGTTGTTCCTTTTGTTCGAAAATGAAAAGACACCAAATATGAAAGCAATCTGATTTTATTTAGGGGTGCCACATCAGCCTTCAAACTAAAGGTGTCTACAAAACTTTTCTTTATATGGATCGAAAGCAAAACCAGAAGTTTGTTTAATGAAAATCCACCCTCCACTCACTTTCTTTGTATTCTAGCAAACACAAGTTACAATAGCTGCACAAATAGCACTATATTGCTATGAAAACTCAAATTCAATGATAACAATCCAAATGTTCAGTTCATAAAATGAAGAGACACCATATCACATAATATTAAAAAACCCAAATATAATGTAGAGATGTAATGTATGTAATGTATGTATATGTAATATATGTATATATATATATATATGTATATATGTATATAATAATGTATGTAATATAATATAATGTAGAGAAATGTAACTCCTATTTCTGGGCCTGTTTCACCACTGTTGCCTTCTTGGCATCGGGGTACATCTTCCTGTGAGCAGCAACAACTTGGAGCAGAGCTTGCTTTTGCTCTTCATCCTTTGTAAGGAGCTTATTGTAGTCTTGTATCAATGCGACACCCCTTTCTGCCCTGTCGTTCACCACGACTAAGCCACTGGCGGCTTTCTTTGCTTCCTGAAAGCTGGTTTCTTGCTCCCATGAACCAGGATCCTTATCCATCCAATCAGTTGGGGTCCCTAGGATGCTGAAGAAATGCTTGGTGTGTTTTGTTATGAGGCCAGCGATTGACAGGGCGGTTCCTCGTTTGATAGCTGGTCTCTTTGGAGAGGGGTTTTCACCGTCATTTTTCAATGCTTCAATCATATTGATCTTGCTTTCTTTGTCAATTCTGGTGTCAAAGAATGCAAATGCCACTAGTACTGGGCTCATGTACCACGTGTGGCGGCCAAGTGCCTTCAAGGCTGCCTGAGCCATCTTCTGATTGATTTGTTCAAACTTTTCCAACTTCTTGAAGAGGTTAATGTCATTCAGGGGAGCCTCAATAGCTTGTGGAGCCCGAAACCAAGCCTGTACATACACAAGGCAGACAAAAATGTTGAAGGCTCGGAGTTCTCTCGCCTCTCGAAGTGTCAAGTGGAACTCTGACCGAAACATGAACACCTGTAGTGAATATAGTGCTTTTTCCATCCATCTGGCTCTGTGCATTGCTCCTGGAGCCATGATCCGGATTCCACGAGGTGGGATTCCTCCCATGTAGATGACAGTCAGTTCTAGGAGTTCACGATAATCATCTCGTGGCTGCTGATCTTTCAAACACACAAGAACGTTTTTGCTTCCAACACAGTGTCTACAGATCCCATTGAAGCCTTCCTCTCTGAGAATTGATCATGAAGAAACTTCCTGTCCTCAGGGTTGGTGATTATGGCCTCCGAATCTGCATGCCTAAGATCAAACATCTTCTCCAAGGAGGCCTTGAAGGATGCTTCCTTTTTCTCTTGGGTCGCACCACCCCGCTTTGCACCTTTTTGGAGGCTCCTCCATTCTTCATATAGCCTCTCCAAACGATGGATGCAGTGCTGCTTCGTCGTTGTAGGTAGGTGAGCTTTTTCCCAGAACTTCACAACCTCTTCAATGGTGAGGGTTGCACTCTCCCGGGCAGTGCGATTCTCCTTCTTCAGGTGATGGAAAAACAGGACAAGAGATTGATGCACAGTCGGTAGCTTGGCACCTTTGATGGCATCTCCAGAAGTGGACCCAATGAGATACACATTATCCTGAGCCCGAGTTTTCAATGAAACACTGGTACTAGCACATGCCATATCTGCAAAATAAGCAAGAATGTGGGTAAAATCCTGTTAATTCTTACTCCACAGGGTCACTCTCTACAAAAGAGCCACAGTCAATAAGTTAGGCCTACATATTACACACTAAAAAAGCATACCCCTGACCCCGGGAACCTGTACAAAACATGCATGAAAATTGCCCAGATAGTGATCATAGGAAGTCTCAAAACTGTATGTATAATATATTGTATATATATAATGTATAATGTGTATTTATGTATATTTATTATTTAATGTATATTTACTATATATTTATTTTTAATATTATATTTAATGTATATATATAATTATGTATTTATTTTGTGTATATACAGCCCAAAAAATGGGAATTCCTATTTTTGCATGGGGGAAAATTCATCACTGATGTGGCACCCCTAAATATTATTGGATTCCATTCAAATTTGGTGTGGTTTCCTTTGACACCAAAAGGAACACAAATAGACCATGTCCCGGAGAAGATCTGCATTTTGATTTTTTGAAGCCCACCCTAATGAAACTTTCCACTATTTCCACCCGATCATCTCAATATGAACACATCTGTTTTCTCAGTTCACAAGTTTGTCTTTTTTTTCGTTTTAAATAAAGAACAACCTTTTCACCTTCCTTCTTCACTGTTTGCAACAGTTTCATCAAGTCCTCTTTACTTTCTGCTGACAGAGTGGTATCGTCTGCATACCTTCGGTTGTTGATACCTCTTCCTCCAATCCTGACTGCAGCCTCTATTTCATTTAAGTTAATTTTTTATTAAATTATTATAACCACAAATTAATCAGTGCATTCTATCCGATGATAATGGCATAATCTATATAAATATTTTCAAGTGTTTATGCGTTCATATGTTGTTCTTTCACGGCCAAACCGTAGCACATACAGGCCCCAAAATTTTGGTGTAGGTACTTCAGAATCTGGACAAGGTTTTTAAGCTACCACAAGTTGGCCTTGATGCCCATTTTGAGGCCACCAAAGGCTGCTATAAAGTGTAATTTTGGGGATGTGTGGTCAGGCAGTGCTGCTTCCACCCTGCAGGCAAAAGTTTACCACCATGACGCTAATAAACACCGTAGCTTTACAATGTCCAACATGTCCTGAAACCACCGCTGGGAAAAGCTCACCGATCCAGGCAGCTCCACGTACCCCCACCCTTCACCACCCTCCTGGGCAACGCTGGGTGGGCCTACCCTTCCCTATCCTCCCAGACATTGCTGGGTGGCCCGCCCTCCCCCCCAGGCAGCTCCGGGTACCCCCACCCTTCCCCACTCTCCCAGGCAATTCTGGGTGGACCTCCCTCCCCCAGGCAGCTCCGGGTACCCCCCACCCTCCCAGGCAACGCTGGGTGGCCCTCCCTCTCCCCCCAGGCAGCTCCGAGGAGCCCTATCCTTCCCCCATCATCCCAGGCAACGCTGGGTGGCCCTCCCTCCCCCCAGGCAGCTCCGGGTACCCCCAACCTTCCCCACCCTCCCAGGCAACGCTGGGTGGCCCTCCCTCTCCCCCCATCATCCCAGGCAATGCTGGGTGGCTCTCCCTTCCCCCAGGCAGCTCCGGGTACCCCCACCTTTCCCCACCCTCCTAGGCAACGCTGGGTGGCCCTCCCTCTCCCCCCATCATCCCAGGCAATGCTGGGTGGCTCTCCCTTCCCCCAGGCAGCTCCGGGTACCCCCACCTTTCCCCACCCTCCTAGGCAATGCTGGGTGGCCCTCCCTTCCCACAGGCAGCTCCGGGTAGGCCCTGCTAGTATAATAATGATAATACTTACACTGGGGCTGGCAGCATGGCCTCGAGGTATGCACACTTGCTTCCAAGCTGTCTAACCTGAGTTTGAATCCTGACCCAGATATAAGCTGTCATCCCAATGTTTCACAGGCAAGGTGATTCATCAATGTGTTTACGTGGATTCATCAATTCATCATCATCAAAAAGCCGCCCCTTGGATAGACATTAAACTGGCATTAGTTGATGGTTGTTAAAGATCCCATGGGGCGTTCTTCGCAAAGAGGTGGTGAGCTATTATCACCCTGAACAAATTCCAAAATTCCTGCCTTAACTACTGCTGGGAAGGTAACGGCAAACCACCCAGTGTAACCCTTGTCAAGACACTGCTTCGGCATCACCGACGCCTTGCAACAGAGTATGGTGCAGCAGAACAATTGATCCATTGTGACGTCTGTTCCATCCTTCCACCATCATGACTCCCATCTCCTATCTCTCAAACACCTCTGTTTTATCCATCCTCTCCAATTCCTCCACACTGCTCGTTTCCTTCCATCCCAGATTTTTTATCCATTTACACCATCTCTACAGAGGCAAACCTAATGTAGATGGCTCCTTATATATGGCCATTTCGGCAATCCTAAACTTATTACCTAAACTTTCTCTTCTTATTTTACCTTTTCCCTGAGCTTGAAACTGTTTGCGCAAAAATATACATGATTGGGAAAAACATTGTCAGGCACAGACTCTATTACATGTTAGCATTTTGAGTCAGTGAGAGTGGACATTTCCTGGCGTGCTCTATGTCCAAGGTGCACATGTTTAAATCACTGCGGTTTCTGTATGGCAAAACAAAAGATCCATTCATTCCTTCCTTTTCTGAAACGCTTAAACAAACTGTGTTCACGTGCTAAGAATGTGATTTGCACTCCGAATATTCTGCTAAGTTGTTTAATGTAATAGAAACTCTCCGAGAGACGATGTTAACGGTTACGATATATTGGTCAGTATAAAGTAGTAGCAGAAGCCCGTTGTAAAAAAAAAATACCATAACAGAAAAGACTTAAGGGTGTAGTACTGGTGAACAGGTGATTTTTTTTTTTTTTTTTTAGCTGAACAGTTTCCTTATAGTCTTATAAACAAGAACCATGTTATTAGAGGTCATAGAAGTACCCCTATTATTGTTATCTTTACACGCAATTTACAAGAAATATAATATTTTGCATGAAATTTGTTATAACTTTAAATTTGCATCATTCTTTTGGGCTGAAATTGGGACAGGATATTCAGAATATCACTTCCTTTAAAATGATGAAGGCTTTTGTTTATAGGAGTAGCCATTGTGGATTTATTGAAGGACAACCAAGTTTTATCTGGTAATTGGCATAATTAGCTAATTAGTGAACATTTGACATAATTTCACAAAATCCTCTCATCAGGTAGTAGAGTAACACATGTATAATACATGTACCAAGTTTTGTGTGAAAAGAATGATAGGTGACATAGAAGATAGAAGTAGAAATGTGTTCTTTGTTTTTCCTTGTTTTTTATTGACGGTCTAATTTATGCAAATTATATGCATGTAATATGACAAAGAAGCGTTGAAACTGGTCTGAGTTAAAGCCAAGATTATATCTTTCAAGAAAAACTGAAAATTAGATATTAACTTGACTTTGTTTTTGTGTAAAGGCCTCTCAAAGGTACCTATGTAGTTTTCTCAAATTTTCACCAGTACTACACCCTTAAGGAGCGTATTATTATATAGAAAGCTAAAGGAAGGTCGAACACCCTCCCCCCAGAGAAGCAAATTTCACTATGACATTGTACACTGTTGCTAGTCACACTAACAGGGCCTTGAAGACCCGGAGAAACAAAGTTGGCGTTCTTAGCGATATGGACGCCAAGGGCAATGGTGACGGGAAAATGGAAGAGTGGTTTGCACCATGTGACGACAGCCCGTGCCTGAACAGAGGAGTGGGGGCAGGTTCAGTGGGGGGTGGGGGAGAGTTCAGGGGGGTGGTGGTGGGGGAAGGTTCAGTGAGGAAAGGTGGGGGTGGGTTTATTGGGGGTTGGGAGAGGATTCAGTGGGGGGATGAGGGAGGGTTCAGTGGGGAATGGGGGAGGGTTCAGTGTAAGGAGGGTGGGGAGGGTTCAGTGGGGGATGGGAGCCGTCAGGGAAAAAGCCTTTAGCTCTGAAATGATCAACCCCCTCTCCTCGACCCCTAGCGCATTATAATATAGATGGGTGACTGTGCCCCATCTTGTGTACCACTCTTTGTCTCTGCAATTCCGTTATCCAGAATATGGAACTTTTAGCATTCAAATGCTGGATCATAAGCAAAAAACGAATCCTTTGTCTCCACGGACGTGTTGGCATTGCCCATTCACCATGCTGGTATATCCTCCACCTACCACGAGGGAACGTGAAAATGCATCACACATGTTCCTATGTATAAAAAAAACCAAAAAAAAAACCACCTTTAGAGGCCATTTTTCCCCGCAAGCGGGGGTTGGCCTTTTTCGGGAACTGTGGTTGTTGTTGTTTTTCGGTCCCCTTTTTGAAGCAATGTTTTACGGCCGGATGCCCTTCCTGACGCCAACCCTTTTTGCCGCCTTTAACGACAAGCAGGGAATTACCAGTGAACTGGTACTCAATTTGCCGACCTCGGAAGGATGACAGGCTGAGTCAACCCCCCTGGCGTTAATTCAGCGATTGACCGGGATTCGAACCCAGGATCCTAGGATCCTAAGCCGGCACCCTAGCCGCTAGCCCAACACCAGGGCTTCCTATGTATGAAGTCCGTAAATCTCTTAATTACTTTAAGACGTAAAGTGTTAATTTGCAGTCCCACTTTTCTCTCCCTCTCCCCCCCCTCCCCCCCCCACCCCCCCTCTCTCTATCTCTCTCTCTCTCTCTCTCTCTCTCTCTCTCTCTCTCTCTCTCTCTCTCTCTCTCTCTTATTTATTGGTAATGTGGAGACTGAACCTTTATGCATATGTTTTCTAAATCACTCGTCATCAAGTGGAGGCAAGGCAGCAGTTGCTCAGGTGGTCCATGTTGTTTCTAGCATTAATTTTATCTCGTCTGGAACGAAGTTCAGGGGAGCTTATGCGATGGCGCATCGTCCGTCCGTCCGTAAACACTTACAACTTCTTCTCCGAAACCGCTGATGGGATTGCAACCAAATTTGGCACAACTGATATTTGTTATGTTGTGACTAAAGTTTGTGTTCACGGCCCTAAAATAAAATCGGGATTTAAGGAGGTCTACTGGGGGTCAAAGTGGATCCAGGTTTGACCCCTCCTACACTCCCCCCCAGAATAGGTATTTGCTTTCTTCTCAGAAACTACACACACAATTTCAATGAAACGACCACAACCTTCATAACGCGTGATGTCCCAACGATTGTTCACATCATTAGAAAAATCTGGGTCTACGGGGCACTCCAGCCTTGGCAGGGAGAGGAGATTAAAGGATTCCTTTGAGAGTCGCATGCTGGTTACGAGAGTAGAGGAAGTTAGTAATCCATGTGTGGAGTTTACCTTGGATTCCATAGGTAGACAGTTTGTCGAGCAAGGCAGGATGCCAGAATGTATCAAAAGCTGGAGATGTGGCAAAGATACGACCCTGACCTCGGTACTCATATTGAGGGCCTCCACCCATTGTTGGGAGAGTAGAAGCAGCATGTCCAAGGTAGAGTGGCCTGGTCTGAAGCCAAATTCTTCAAACTCTTTCTTCCGGTTTATGCTCCAGGACAATATTTTGTTTCCACCCTTGAGACATCGGCTTGTGATTAAATTAAGTCTCCTTACTATGGTGTGTCTACAGGTGCTCACTGCTTGTGTGTTTACAGGTAAAGAGTGGAGCATAACGAAGTGAAGAAGAAATGTAATTTCAAATGGAGCAGCATGTAATCGTACTAACGAAGAAGTAGCCAAAGCCAGAATAAAGAGTTTGAAGAATGGTGAAAGCATGTGGATACATACCTGATGGAGGTAACGGGGTGTTCAGAGTAGAATAAGCGAATGAGGAATGATGCGAAGGATTTAGTCGGAGTAGAGTGTTTGAAAGGAGAGGGGTGAAAGCTTGTAGTTAGGAAATGGGAAATTGAAACAGAGTGGAAGAGCTATTTTCAGAAGTTGCTGAATGAAGAAAACAAGTGGGATGGAATTGCTGCATCCAGTGAAACGTGTTGATAAAAGGAATTCACAAATTAGGAAATTGGATTCGCAAATACGAGGATTAAGAAAGGCAAATAACCCGATCCCATTGGAATGATTATTTAACCCTAATCAGGCCTGATTATTTTGGACTTTCTCAAAAATCCGCAAACCCTCCCCGCCCCCCAAGAGATCTCAGCCGTAAAGCGACGAAATAAAAACAAATTTGACACACATGTAGATTATGTCAAAGTGAACATATATGTGAAGTTTAATCATCATACACTCAAGACGTTTTTTTTCCTTATTAGCTCATTACATATTCATATATGCAAATTTTGCACATTTCCTAATTTGAAGGTATTTTAGGCAAAGGGACATGGTATAGATGGTGAGATACTCACCACATCTTCAGTGAAGAGTGAATTTTTTGGATGGCCTTGACCTTGACCTAACGTGACCTTGACTTGATGACCGTGAAATCTAACACTGTGGCATGTAGAGGAGAAAACTAACCCCCCTCCCACCGCCCCCCTCCCCACCTTCACCCCTACCTCCCTCTGGTCTGATTAGGGTTAGGTGATTGAATTGTCAGATCAACCGGAAGTAAAATGGATGATGAACATTATTTGTAGGATGATTGGAATTGTGGATATATTCCTGATTTATTGGATTGATAGCATTGTTGTACACCATCATTGAGGTGAAGACCTTAAGGAGGGTCAAATCGATGGAGCGAGCCTTGAACATATTTGTAACGTGATTGAAAAATAGTTATTCATGTGGATGGAAACGAGTTCTGATTTATGAATGGACGATGTACAGCTGATGCAATCTTCATCGTCCGTTTTCAATTGATTGGCAGATCCGAGGGAAATATTTGGGGGTAAAAAGGAAATTGTTCCATGTTTTTGTCGATCTTGAAAAAGTATTATGATGGAATACCAAGAAACATCATTGAATGGGCACTTGGAAGGCAATAAAAGAAGAGCGAGTAAAATAATTAATATCATTGTATGAAAGTATGAAAACAGCATTGAGAATAAAAGAAAGACGTGCAGTGAGTGTCACAACAAATGTAGTGGGGTGAAGGGGAGTTTGAATCACCCAGCCGGTTGTTTCAAATGTAAGGAATGCTTCAAAGGAACTAAACAAGACAATCGCACTACAGTGCAAGAAGATGTGGGATGTGGAGCGAATATTGAAAGGGTGTGGAATTTTTGTTGCTTCGGAGACATTCCATCAGGAGAAATAACAAATTCCAGATATAGTAGCTCGGCATGAACGGAAAGAGTTGGGAGGGATCCCAACAGGTGAGTATGTGCCGAGGGAGGGCCAGGAAGGCAACGGTGTAACCTGTGTAAGGCCAGCCTAATGTATGGTGGTGAAACTTAGGGCATGAGGATCCAAGATGCAAGAAGAATGGAAAGGACACAGATGAGGATGTTAAAATGGATGTGTGGTGTCTCATTGAAAGATAAATAGTGTCGTGTGGTTCAGATCTTAGAAAGATTCTAAAAATCAAGAGCAGATATTGAATTGAGAACGATAAGTCTGAGGTCGTATGGTCATGTAGCCCGAAGGACAGAACTTATCATGGGGACAGCAGGTTTTGTGCAGGTGAAAAATATTTCTAATCTGATGAGACTTGTGGCACAGGTAAATGTGTGATTCTAAAATGTAAACCAACTTTTACATCGATTGCGCTCTATACTCTATAGGATCATGGTAGGAGTGTGGTTCAAATAACTAGAATCATACACATCCATGAGCGATTGTAACACGTCTCCCTCGCCTCCACTCACCTTCACAATTGCAAAATTGAAAGGGAAGACCCTGGACCAATGCTTACCGGCTTTTGTCTCTTAAACGCCGTGGTAAGATTTGTATTCCTGTGATCGCAGGCCTTTGACCTTTGACCCATTAAAATAAGATCGGAGGCTTGAATCGGAAAAATGAAAATAGAGTACCGAATTGTATTGGACCAAGGTACCTCAATTCCAAGGTTTAAGAGGAATTAGATGTGAAGGAATTATGTGCGATTGTAATTATTGGAAAGAAAAAGGAAATTATGAAAAACAGTACGTCCCCACCCTATTGGGGACGAGACGTCATGACATTAAATAAGGATGTTATGTTTCGGTGTTTGCACACATTTCCACAATTGTATCCATTTTTCCTGGTCTAGACAACATGTTAGTTACTTTATTTTCCCTTGAGTTAACCCGTTGAATATGCACCATGAGACTTTATTGTGTTTTCAGTCCTGTTGACTTTGCACATATCAATCCTGTAATGCACGAACGGTACATCCCTTTTCGGGTACAAGTTGGAGAGAACATTACTTCACTCTTCTGGGTGATCCTGCAAGCAATTCACTTTTCAAGTCCTTGTTTTTGAGCATTACATATTAAAATTTTTTGATGTAGTACACAAAATTGCAATTTGGATTTTTAGAGATGTTGTTAACTTTGGTTTAATATCGGACATTGTCACATTCTTTGAATGCCATTGTTATTAGCCCAACCCTGCGCCCAGCGAGAGAGTGTGTGTCTGTCTGTATGTCTGTCTGTCTGTCTGTCTTTTTTGTTGATGTTGTATTTTGAGCATGAATTAGAAAAGAAACCTGTGGTTGAACAGTAGGCCTATTTTGGTTTGCAATGTGTTCTGATCGCTCATGCACATCATGAGATATTTCTTTTTACTCTGTCTGTCTGGCAGTCAAACAGGATTGAAAATTATTTCAAACAGGAAACTTAGTGTTTAATGATTTCATAAAGGACACAAAAAACAGGCACAAAAACTAATGTAATGTGTTAAATAAGGCACAACTGTGGTAAAGTTCCGGAATCTTTTTTTACATGAGCTTTAAAATGATTATTTCTTTTCAGTTGAATTATAGACTTGCACACTGGTTGGGTAAGTTGTTCGATGAACTCTCTGGTTCGTGTTTTTTTATCGGGGCAGAGGTGAGAGTGCTTGGAGAGTCTTTAACGAGATGAAATTTTAAGCAACACTTACACGATGTAAAGGCTTGAAAAGTGCATCATTACCTCTGCCACCAAAGGTAGATGGAGGTTGTGTTTTTACCCCTGTCTGTCTGTCTGTGAACAAGATATCTAAAAAAGTTTTGGATGGATTCGGACGAAATTTAGTGGAGAGTTTGAACATGTGACACGGAACAAATGATTAGATTTTGTTGAAGATCTGGATCCGCTAATTTTTTTTTTAATGATTCTTTACTATTGAGAGGGCAAAAAATGATGTACAGCACAATATCTCAAAAATTTGTGGACAAACTGGAATGAAATGTCGTGGACAGGTTGGGTGTGTGACGAGGATGGATCGATTCAAATCTGGTCAAAATCTGGATCCGGATATGAGAAATTTAATTTTTTAAAAGTGATTCTTCACCATTGAGTGATTTAAAAAAATGCCAACAACGATAAATAACATGGTATTTCAAAAAGGAATGGTCGAGTTATGACTAAACTTGGTGAATGAGGTGGTTAGGTGACAAGAACAAGTCAATTACATTTTGGTTCAGGTCCGAAACCAGATTTGGCCTATTGGTGGGATACAAAGCGTAAACTGTTCAGATTGGCAAGGGTATGCTCTCTACTGAGTGCTGTTCTAGCTAACATCTGCAACTCATTAATCTCTCGCCCAATAAAGCTAATAAATATACAACTTCATTCACAATATTTGTTACAGCCACGGGTTTCAGGTCTACTATGAGGGGGATCCTTGGTTCTCCTCAGACTTACCGGGCTTGAGGCCACCAATCACGGATACCTTTGTGTCATGGTGGGTTGCTAGGCAACCACAAATGCCAATTAGTCTACCATGTGGTCCCAGGGTTCTCTGTCTAACCACCGTTTGCTTGGGTCACGTGGCTTTCGATCGGAGGACGTGCCCTCCGTTATGCACCAATCTTATCTTGATTGGATCTTAATCAGGGCTGCCGAGCTTGCCACTGCTGCATACTGGATATGAATATGAGCCGATCAAGTGGGGTAGTAGAACCTCCCAGTCTAACGTAATGTGCGAACAGTGCTGAACCAATGAAGGAAAAGACGAACAGGGACAGATTGAAAAGGAAGTTCAAAAAGAGGGATTTATTATTATACAAACCAAAGATAAGTGTGAAATGCGGAATCATGGAAACGGGGAGAGAACTCAGGGACTTTAATGTACAGCAAGTGTAATCAAAAGGAGGCATACAATTCAAAATGTACAAAGCAATCGCAAGCAATAAAGAGTGCAGCGATATGTACAGCAAAGTAAATGAACAAGAGCAGAACTTAACATGTGCCGACACAACATGGGTACCCAATCAGACCATCCGCGGAGGAAGATAAGAACAGAAGAAAGAGGCAGTACGATGGTTATCGGCCTGTTAGCTCACTGGGCGGGGCAGTCGTGTCTCTGTGACCCAAACGCTAAGGGTGCCGTCAACGGGGAGGAATACTGTAGTGTCTAGGGAGCGTGTTTTCATAGATGTGCAGGTGGGTGCCTGTCATGCATGGGTGCAAGAGAAACTGCGAAGGTGCGTATCTGTGGGGTTGCCCTAAACAGGACAGTTGGTAGCACTGTGCCCTGTTGAGTTCAAGTAGAACGATTTTATATACAAAAGGCCAAGAAAGGATATGTGAGACAAATAGCCGACTGCGTGAGAATCTAAGAGAGTGTGTATGCATGGCTTGGCTTCGGCCCTCACCAGTGCCTTCGCGCCGTCCACCCCAAGGCTTTGGCTCACAGCTCGACCCCGACAACGTCAATACCACCATTTGAGTCTCAATCTCTGCTTGGGAAGCACCACAGGATGAACACCAAAGCAGGACCAAAGCCAAGAACCAACGTGCTGAGCCGCTTCCATCATGGCTCTTTTATAATCCCTTAGCTGGGGCGGGGCCCAAATATCGGATCAAACAAGTTCTTGGTAAAATCTCGGACACCGATTGGCTCACTTCCGCTTAGCCCTGCTCTCTCCAGACCTCGGCAACAAATTTCGTCCAGGTGATCTCTCAGCCCCTGCACGCGAAGGAACTCTCACAATTAACATGGGTGGGTGCTCAAGACGTTACAGGCACGGGGCGAACAATGGATGCTCATAATTGTTTGTAGGATGAGCGTAGCGATCAAGTGTCAATAGGACGCTAATGTTAAATTAGCGCCCATTTATTCGGAGGTTCCAGGAGGTTTGTAGAGTGAGAGTTTGTCGCTTACCACCGCTATGCTGCGCGCATTTCACTTCGTGTTCCCAAGCTGGCGGCAGCGTCTGTGATGGCGTAGATGAGGTAATTTAGGCAAAGTTGTGGTGAGTGGGTTCATGTTGTTTTTAGGTCGAGAAGCAATGAACGGCATGTATAATGTCTTAATGTCATGGAAATGAATGTGTGCATAGAACCCAAGTGCAAATAAGAATGTCGATTAAATTTATTGTTGATTGTTGTGCACTTACGGGGTCGTGTAAAGGAATATTCTAGGGAATAAAGCAGGGTGACGTTTGCGTTTTAGCGAGCGATTCAAACACACTTTGGGCATGATATTCAAATGGGCTCGGCCCGTGTTACACAGCACACGCTGCGAAGCTTGCAAATAAATAATAATTACCCCCTAGGAAATGGGGAGGAAAGGGGAAAACCTCTCTAGCCCTCACCAACGCATTGTACCACATTCTAACCCACGACACCAGGGGAAGGAACTACTCTGACTTTACACTATGGAAATAACCGCACTGGGTGATCTGTATGTTGGGTGCCATTGCTTTCGGGGCCGGCTCCTAAAACCGCAACAATTCCCATCCGCCTTTCGGGACATCAAGTTATCGTGTGAATGAAATCTTACCTCCAGTCTTTTGTGACCCCATTGCGCACTCTAATACACACGGCTTTACTCTCGTTCTTCAAATGTGTACAAAAGTTGTTTTTTCCCCATTTTTTCAAAATATAATTATTTTATTTTTGAGAGGGTGATGCATTGGAGTCCGTTTGTTTGTCTGTTTGTCTTGTCCGCACAGAATAAATATGATTTTCTCTGCAAACATTGGTCCGATTGACAGGAAATTTTCACCATAGGTGCATCTCCTCCTTTATAATTTTTTAATGATAATTATGACATCATAGGTCAAGTGGTGCAGGTGCCATCGTGGAAAAACCGAAAAACTTTGTGCACCTCTATGTCTCTGAAAGCGCTGCATATAAATAATTGAGACATGGCTCATTGTAAAGAACTCTCCATGGGGAATAACAGGTTAATTATGATGGCATAGGGTCCTCCATTATGACGTCATAATTTGACAAGTACAAAACTTCATCCGATAAAGATGAAATTACTTGAGTTATCTATAGATAAATTGGTGGAGAAAAAAAAAAAAAGAAGATGTCATTGGCCATGTGATTCGGCCGCCATATTTGTTTTAACGCAAAAGCCTAAAAATCCACTAAAAGCACGTCCTGGCGAGGGTCTGCAATCTCTGATTGCTCTTTCTTGTTCCGTTCTGTAATGATGCAAAATAAAAGCCATGACCCATGGTCTTGGTTGACGTCTGCTCAACGCTGCCTTTTGACAGGGGTGAAAGGTCACCCACTTTTTGTGCATTTTGAATCCACCAGATCAAGTCAGTCCTAAAATGTAAGCATAATCTCCCGTGGCCGCAATCACATGCTTCTGCTCTAAACGGCACTAATGTCGGTTCCCTTCTGTCGTCCTACATCTACAACATGTAATAAATATGCACAGAATTTCCATGATGCTCAGACATCATAGACGAATAAAATCGATTGATGGCACTGGTTGTAAGGTGGTGTGTAAGTTGTCATCCACGTTCTTGAAATATTATCAGTGTGGCTTATGTTCTTCTTTGCTTTACTTTTACCCCCTCCATATCAACAGGTTTCCAGTAACATCTTTCGGACATTACCACCAAGTGAAAACCCAGAGTTTGACCCGGAGGAAGACGAGCCTATGCTGGAGGCTTCGTGGCCTCATCTACAGGTATTGCCTTTTACCTGACAGCCATTAACGAGCCTGGTGGTGTTGCTGGTGTTCCACCAGGTGTTCCTGGTGGAACCTGCTGGTGTTGGTTTAGCTGTTAGGGTGCCAGCTTGGGATCCTAGGATCCTGGGTTCGAATCCCGGTGGATCGCTGAATTAACACCAGGAGGGTTGACTCAGCCTGTCATCCTTCCGAGGTCGGCAAATTGAGTTCCAGTTCACTGGTAATTCCCTGTGTGTTGCAAGAGGCGACTAACAGGGTTGGCGGCAGGAAGATCATCCGGCCATAAAACATACCTTCAAAAGGGGGACCACGGTGCCCGAAAAAAGGCCAACCCCTGCTCTGCGGGGAAAGATGGCCTCTAAAGGCGTTTTTTTTTTTTTTCATTAACGAACAACATTTATCAATAGTCAAACAACGATGCAGTCAGTACCTGGTGCAGAATTTAGATTTTTCCTTTCTTTTTTTGTGTCTAAAAATTTTCATTTCATAAGGAAAGGTCTTTGGTAATGAAACAAAATAGGATCTCTGCAAGTGCATATTTTATTTCTGCAGCAACATTTTATTTGTTTTTTTTGCGATTGTCATCCATGCTGAGGTTTCAGTACATGAACTTTATCTACAACTGTTACTAACGATGGAAAACTTTTTCTTTCGTTTTCTACAAAAGTGAGGCTCGTGGAAGAGCAAAGGAAAACAAATAGTGGGGCAGAGGCAACAACCAGCCACAACCAGCAACGGTATGAACGAGCAAGAAAAGATACAACGCGAATGAGAGAAAGACAACGCGAATGCAGAAACGAGTAATTAAGAGGGTTGGGTTAGGAAGTGTTAATGTGTGTAAAGGATCGTGGGTGAACCTCGGGGGGTTTCTGGGGTTACACACACCACAGCGGCGGTGCACTGTCTCCTGAAGCCCTGGAGGGGAGTGTGAAAGAACGGCTTCTGGAAGACGATACCATAGACTGGAGGAGTGAGGAACAAACGGGTTGAGGTGTGCGGTCAGCATGGATTTTGTAAGTTTAACCAGGAATGAGGTGGTTTCAAACAGAGACCACCAACCTGCCTGCAATGTCACATGTGAGAGCAACAGACCGGGTGCTTGGACCTAGTCATGGGAGATTCCAACAATGCTGAGACCTTTAGATTCCATAGAATCCTGTAGAGACATATGTGATGCTGGGGCACAGATTATGAGCAGTTATAATTTACCAAGGAATCAGTTGGAAAGACGGAGGATGCATTTTCTTCCACTACACATTTTCTTCCAAGTTCCACTACACGTGCGAAAACACGACCACGAGATAGCCAACGTACCTCTGTGTGGTACAGTAAAACACAATGTTCCGCTCCAATCGTCACAGAATTTTTGAAATAGCCGATGATTTAATGCCCGTCCACGAATAAAGTTGACTGTCTGCACGACTATTACCATCACTTCTTTCAGTTTCTTTGACAACGTTTTGGACGCCAAGGCTTCGCGATGTAGAACACAGTGTGTGGTCAACACATGTGGGGCTTTCTCCTTGACCAGAGCGACGAACCCAGATTTCTTGCCAATCATGGCAGGAGCTCCGTCCGTGCAAATAGACCCAACCAAATCCCATGTTAACTCATGGCGATCAAAGAACAGTTCGATCAACTTGAACACATCAGCTCCTTTAGTTGTTGTTTCGTGTCGTTGGCATAATAAAAATTCTTCCTTGAGTTTCATTTCAGGAACGTAGCGGACGAATACGAGGAATTGACAGTGGTTTGAAACGTCAGTCGATTCATCGAGCTAATTTTTGCAGGACTGTTTTTAATCTCGCTGACAACTTGTGTTGCTATGTCCTGACTCATGTCTCCAATTCTCTGGCGTACAGTGTCGTTGGACAAGGACACCTGACTCAATCGCTTCACAGCATCCTCCCCCAGCACGATTTTAACCATCTCCAACGCACAGGGCTTCACTAGGCTTTCTCCGATTGTGTGGGGCTTCTTTTCCTTGGCAATCATGTACGAAACTTTGTAGGAGGCTTCCAGAAGAGGCTTCCCAGTGGGAACAAACCCATGCGATGAAAGAGTTCCTTTCTGATCATAACGAAGTCTTTTCACCTTTAAAGCATCAATGGAGGTGTCAACATGATCCCTGTGTTTGCTTTGGAGGTGCTCTCTCAGTCCTGATGGCTTCAAATTTCCATTGCTCATTACCAAATTGCAACGCATGCATTGGGGTTTATCAGTTCCATCTCCTTCTTTCACACAGGTGAAGCCAAAGCGAACATAGTCATCGTTCCATTTCCGTTTTTTGACAGAGGACATCTTGCCACAAATCTGTAAAAGAATAATAAGAAAACAATTAACAAACGCCACAGAAGATAAAACATTAGTTCACGTGAAATAAAGTGTTGGCCACTAACACCGAAAACAACAGAAAGAGATGTACAGAAGATTAAGAAATTCCTCACACTATACTACTTAAACGTACCCAATCGATCAACTTTCGCAGCTCAATCAATTTTCACGGACCGGGTGTTTACGGACACGGATATCCGGGTGTTTTTCACGGACACGTATATCCGGCCGCCCCATTTATGTTATTGCATTATAATGAATGTGAATGCCCTATTTATATTTAAATATACTTTGAAAACTTTGAATATCTTCAGATAAGTAGGCTTACTACTCACTTGGTTTGCAAATGTTTGCACCGGAATCAAATTGAGAATGAGGTCGTAATTGCCGCAATTGCCGATATTCGGTTATTCACCTAATGTCCTACAATCTCACGTAATGTAGGGTCTACATTAGGTGACAGCACATTGGCTCAGTGTGAACTTTGAGCCACCCTAATTGCTATGTAAATGTCCTCATTGTCAAGTCAATCATGCATTATAATCGCATGCATTCGCCCGGGGCGTATAGTTGATTTATTCGAATTTTATTAGAAAATTGAATTTATATTTGTTTGAAATATAATTATACAAATATAATTTGTTTTGAAATATTTATATTTAAATATATATTTATTATATATTTAAAGTTGATATTTCATTGAATTTATTACAATTTATCTTACTATAATTCACCAAATGTCCGACTGTCCGTTCGAAGGTACCGCAAAAACGGCTGAACCGATCACAACGATATTTTGGGTGGGTATTCCTGGGACCCCTTGGAGTAAAATAGGCTATATTGTTTTTCCAATTTTTTCCCCAATTTTGCAGTTTTTCCAAACGATGGAATAATATTTACCGATATGAACAGTGATGTGGCTTTTGTTGAAATTCTACATACCAGGAGAGAGTAGATCGACTCCTGACTAACTCTTCCGATATAAACGTGGGGCTCCGAAGTAACACGGCAGCGTGTGCAAAGCAACTGAGAAACAGGTGTAGCGGCCGCTTCCGTGTTGCAGATTCGGCGCGCACTCTTCACACATAAACGTGCGACTGAGAAAGACATGTAGCGGCCGCTTCCGTTTTGCAGAATTCAATCTTTTTTCAAAATGGGCGCCATGTACTGTTTAGATTTTGATGATTTGCGTGTGATATGATTCAACTGATGTTTATATGAATCGTTTAAAATAAAAAAAAAGCCTTCAATTTCTGATATTTTGCCTTTTCATTTGGGCTTGCCAATTGAAGCCCCGCCCATAGGGCGGGTACCGTTGCTTGTTATTATAATTTATTACGAGTCCCATACCCCCAGATTTTGGTCCCCATACCCCCAAGGGATATGAACCCCAGCATTTGTGGTTCTGTCTGTCTTGTCTGTCTGTCTTGTCTGTCTTGTCTGTCTGTCTTGTCTGTCTGTCTTGTCTGTCTGTCTGTTTGTCACCGGCCTACAAGTCACAATTCTAAACCGAGCTTCACAAAACTTCACCAAATGGTAGAGTTGGTCATAAGCAAGAAGCCTATTGTTTTTGGGGTCGAAAGGTCAAAAGGTCAACATAGGCCAAAGGTCACCCACCAACTTTGCCAAATTTCGAAAATCCTCAATTTTCATCTGATTGACTTGAAATTTGAAGAGCATTTGCATATCCGGTCACTGAATTCAACCACAAATTATATTTTAGTTGAACATAGGCCAAAAGGTCAGCATAGCCAAATTTCTAAAATCATCAATTTTCATCCGATTGACTTAATTCTAAGAGGATTTGCATATATGGTCACTGAATTCAACCACCAACTATTTTTGAGGTCAACATAGGCCAAAAGGTCAACATAGGCCAAGTTTCAAAAATCCTCAATTTTCAGCCGATTGACTTGAAAATTGAACAGAATTTGCACATTGATTCACTAAATAGGGAAACTAACTATTTTTGAGGTCAAAGGTCAACTCGAGGTCAACCTTCCAAAATCATTTTTCATCTGAAAAATCGTCGCTTTTCTTCCTATTGACCCGAGCTTTGGTCAAGATTGTCAATTTTAATCTTGATGAAATGGACAATTTGCTGTATCAATGGAATTTTTTTTCTTCGGGGGGGGAGGGGTAATTTTGCAAGTATCGCGCTCTGCATGACGTCTTCTTGTTTATTTATTTGCCATTTTTGTATACTTATCCACAGGTTATCTTTCACAGTTTGAAAAAACAAAATGTCCGCTCTGAGCAGTAATACCTTTGTTGTTCCATCGTGCCTCTCTCCTCCAGATTGTATACGAATTCATCTTGAGGTTTCTGGAACATCATGAATTCCAGGCCACCATAGCAAAGAAATACATTGATCAGAAGTTTGTTTTGCAGGTCAGTGGACTTGATGTACAAAGTACCCACATGACCCATACAGTTTGCTGTGCTTTAAAAGTGACTCTTCGCCACATTTTTTAGTTGACCTTGTGAGTCGTGTTTAGGTTACTCTTTTTTCGGTTGTGCACGACGATCCACTTGTGCATGATGCGTACGCTCAC
This sequence comes from Myxine glutinosa, assembly GCF_964187855.1. Taxonomy (NCBI): domain Eukaryota; kingdom Metazoa; phylum Chordata; class Myxini; order Myxiniformes; family Myxinidae; genus Myxine; species Myxine glutinosa. Next base: position 190,924,625 of record NC_136265.1, read on the forward strand.
TGTGTCAGGTGGTTTTACGCTTGTACATGATGCGTACGCTCACTGTGTCCGGTGGTTTTACGCTTGTACATGATGCGTACGCTCACTGTGTCAGGTGGTTTTACGCTTGTACATGATGCGTATGCTCACTGTGTCCGGTGGTTTTACGCTTGTACATGATGCGTACGCTCACTGTGTCTGGTGGTTTTCATGTACATTTGGTGTTGTACTGTTTGCCTGCTGCCCGCTTGACGGACTTTTTGTTCACAGCTATTGGATCTGTTTGACAGCGAGGACCCTCGGGAAAGGGATTTTCTGAAAACAATTCTGCACCGAATCTACGGAAAGTTTCTTGGTCTCAGAGCCTTCATTAGGAAACAGATCAATAATATTTTTCTAAGGTCAGACTTTTAATCCTTCAATTTTGTAAAGTGACTTTTGGTTTGGGGAGACAAAACACAAGCTGATACTTAATGACGTCACCTTTCAGGTTTATTTATGAAACGGAACATTTCAATGGTGTTGCAGAACTGCTGGAGATCCTTGGCAGGTTAGTTGTGCATAAAATTCAAAAGAAGTTGGTATTTTTTTTATTTTACATGTTCTATTTGACTTCTGTGCACTTTGAAAGATTTTGAATCATTCATGAAAAGTATGAATGAAAGTCGGTAAGAGATAAGAGCATGAAGCATATGACAAATTGAGAACTACGTCGTTAACCAGATTTTTTTTTTCCCCGATAAATTGAAGAAGTGAAATAGAAATGATAGTCATGCCAGAGTATCACCAAAAAACTCGCTTGCTCTTCACGTAGGCCAACATGGGATCTTTTACACTCACCAGATGATTTTAACGGATGAGACACCTGGCTCAACGTCTATTCGAGGCGCATCACACTTTGTGATGCAAGGCCCTGCGTGCAAAGTACCAAGAACAAGAAGTACCAGTTTATAGTCAGGCCTGGAATCGAACCCAGACTAACTGGTGCATATGCAAGTGTGCTACCTCTGTACCATCCTGCCAGAAATAATAACACCCATAAGATAGTATGGGCCTTGAGGGCAGCATTTCATCAAATAAGGTTTTGGGAGGATCATTTTAATATGGAGTTATGCACTGCATTGAAGGATTACAAGGTGCTGATGCATCGGCCTTTACTCTCCAGAGGAACAAAAGAGGGTTAAGCCCAAAACGTCAGCATCTTGTGATCCTTTATGGTGGATAGCTCTTTCCTGTTTTATTCTCAAAGTTTCATTCTCGTGCCGCCGATGCAGACCGCTAGTTTTATCCTGGAACTATCAACTTCCAATCGAGAGCCGTTTTGTACTTATTTGAAAACGAACAACTCATTGTATGTTGTGCAACAAGCTAAATAGTGTGAGCCAAACATCTGAAGGTGAGGATGATAGCTTGGGCCTTGGACAATTATATTATAGCACGCTGTCTGCAAGGTTGATTACTATGCCCCCGCCGACAAAGTCGCCGGAGGCATTATGTTTTCGGGTTGTCCTTCCGTCCGTATGGGCTAAACCTCGTTTTTCTCAGCAACCATATGTCCCATTGAGACGAAACTTTGAGGGTAGGAGTGACATCCATGCAGAATGTTTTTATGAGAATTGTGATGTCATAGGTCACGTGGTATGGCAGCCATCTTGGATTAAAAGCAAATAAAAATATTTATATATTTCTTGGGAACCGCTGAATGTAAAAATTTTAAACTTGGCACATTGTGCAAGTACTCCCAATGGGGAACAAAAGCATGATGATGATGACATCATAGGTGAAGTGGTATACCAGCCAAAAATGTTTTAATAGAATTCCTTATCCTAAAAATCTGAAATTGCATGCACATGATCTATGACCCATTTGTATTGAAATATTAAATTGATGACATCATAGGTTACATGGTTTGGCAGCCATATTGGATTGAAGGAAAATATTAAGTAATTATATCTCTGAAACCGCTCACCCTATCGATGCGAAATTTTACAAATATCATCTAACAGCACTGTTGCATATCGTTTGAAAATTATGATGTCTTCGTTCATGTGGTTTGGCAGCCATCTTGGATAGCTAAACAAACCTTATCCAATCAACACGAAACTTCACAAACGTGATCCCCTACCCATACATATGCAGAGTGATGGCATCGACCCATTGTGGGACTATGCGGAGGCATATTGGCGAGACAGTCGCATTGTTCTAGTTTTTCTGATTTACTATACTCTGTTCCAGAGCGTCGGGTTCTCCCGAAGCAGTTTCCTAGCAAGGGTTATACTAGGTGGTTTGTCATTGCCTTCCCTGCAGTAGTTATAGGGCAGGAATTTGTAATTTGGTGATGGTGCCGGCGATAAGCCTGCCTACTCTTTGAGAAGGACACCGTGGGATCTTTAACATCCACCAACTAATGCCGACAGTTGGTGCATCCAGTTTAACGTCCATCTGAAAGATGACGCACACTGATGAATCGTCCTACCTGTAAAACACCAGGATGACAGTTTATAGCTGGGTCGAGATTCGGTGTGTGTGTGTGTGTGTGTGTGTGTGTGTGTGTGTGTGTGTGTGTGTGTGTGTGTGTGTGTGTGTGTGTGTGTGTGTGTGTGTGTGTGTGTGTGTCTAGCCTGCACTGCCAGTGTGTTTTTACCACAAAATCAAGTGGCCAGCCATTGCAGATAAAAGGGTTTAATTGCTGCGTTGTGCTACTGTTGTTCCCTGTGCACAGTATAATCAATGGCTTTGCCTTGCCGCTGAAACCTGAGCACAAACAGTTCTTGGTGCGAGTCCTAATCCCTTTGCACATCTCACGAGGCTTGTCCCTCTTTCACGCCCAGGTACGTCCTCACTTTCCTTACTTGCTCTCTCTCTCCATAGTGTAGTTTAAGTATTTGATGTTTTGTTTAACTTAATCGTTCCTGCTGTGCATTTTCAGTTGGCATATTGTGTGGTGCAATTTTTGGAAAAGGATCCCACGCTTACGGAAGTAGTAAGTTTTCATTTTGGATTACCTCTTTTGCAGTGTAAGCTTCAAGCTTACTTGGTGAGCAGGGTTTAACCTTTGGTGATTTAAAAAAAACTGTTTCAAGATGCATCAGCACAATGTTCAGTGTCAAGAATTTTCAGTTAGTAGTGTGTTTGCGATTTAGCTGTCGGGTTTGGGTTTCAAACCTGATAAGGTCAAACTTGATTTTTACACAAATTATTCTTTGAAACATCCAGCAGGGAACACTACATGCCATCCTTTAAAGCGTCAAGCCAGCTAGGATTAGGCCTTGGACAATTATATTATGGATAAAGGAAAAGGATAAAGGGGTTTCTGGATTGTTGGGGTAACGGCCATGAGTCTGCATTCGCTCCAATTCGGGCTCCATTTCAGAATATCGAGCACAGCAACCTGCGGACCTACATCGTAGACAGGGTTGAGGGAGGAGTGGTATAAGGTTGAATTAAAGTAGCGCTTTGCGGGCATAATGGTAGGCAGGATGCGGATTAGTGAACGCTGAGGTAGGATGGAGGGAAAGCTCGGGTAAGTTTCGGTGGGAGATAAAGGGAAGAGAAGATTGTGAAGGAATGAGAAAGGTAAAGAAAGGGTAATAAATAATTTAAAATGATCTTTCCCAGTGCAGAAAAAGGTAGGTGGAGAGGACAACTTTTAATATATTTTTTGTTTTACCTTTTTATGGAGTTGGTGGGAAATAGGGTAGGTGGGTGGATAATTGAGAGACATGATAAGGGGTGTGAGGGAGGAAGGTGAGGGAGATTTATTATCAATATGAAGAAATGAGAGAAAAAAACAATTTTTTAAATGTAGACATGTACATACACCACACATATGCATGCAACCGATCACTTAACCCTGCTATTCTGAGCGCAGGGTAGTTATAGTATGATATAATGACCCATCCATACCCAAGCTACCTACCAGTTCTGTGATTATCCACATACCCCTCGATCTCCAAATTCTTCTCGGTATTTATCCAACGACAATTTTGACCCATTTTCTTTCACAAGACCCGAGAGTCATCTCTAGTTCACCTCACAATCGATTATTTGTCACATGAGTATTTGCCAGCAAGTTTGCAAGTTGATTGGAGGTCAAGTTCTTTCGAAGCTGTCAATGCGCTCACGCTTTCGAAGTTAAGTAATTTTTTCACAATTGTGTTTTTGTCGTAACTGTATCTATCTTTTGGTGTGTATACTTATAGTGTGTCTTTAGTAAGATTCTCGGTGTTAATTTTTCATACCTGCATACAAAATCGTCGGTTAATTAGTGTCGCGTATTCTGAGGCCTAGTAGGCTTCCGTGTCCAACCTTGAGGCTTTGTTTTTCTCTCAGCGGTTCGTCGATTGCGCTGCAATTACTTTCGTTCCCTGTTTTTTGTCCCAGTCTTTCACCCCATACTTCCTTGTTTAAAATCTCAACTCAGAAAAAAAAACAAAAAAAAAACATCTTTCCTTCTCTGCTCTTATTCGTTTATTCGTTGTTCTTATTTGTTTGTTCGTTCGTTCTTCGACCACGTTGTTCGTGATCAGGTGATCACGTTGTTAAAAATGCATAAACTTTCCCCTGAAGAACTGTATTCTGTGGTTTATTATAACACCTTTTTCTTCTTCTTCTATAAAAGGATGCTTTCGACTTGCTCACCAAATCTATTCATTCCAAAAAAAAATTCCATCTCTTACAGTTCCTCTTTTCTACATTCCCGAAACTCTCCTGCACTCCACCCCTCCTTCAGCGTCCTCAAACGTATTTTTGACTCGAAGGTCTCAAGAAACTAATTTTGCAATAAATGTTCGTTTCCCATTAATCGTACACTTTTCAAAATCCAATCTCACCCCTCCCTTCCAAATCTTCCCCATCACCCCTTCCCTCCAAAACTTCCCCATCACCCCTCCCCTCCAAATCTTCCCCATCACCCCTTCCCTCCAAAACTTCCTCATCACCCCTCCCCTCCAAATCTTCCCCATCACCCATCTCTTTCAAATATTCCCCCTTGCCCCTCCCCTCCAAATCTTCCCCATCACCCATCCCTTTCAAATCTTCCCCCTTGCCCCTCCCCTCCAAATCTTCCCCATCAACCCTTCCCTCCAAAACTTCCCCATCACCCCTCCCCTCCAAAACTTCCCCATCACCCCTCCCCTCCAAATCTACCCCCTTGCCCCTCCCCTCCAAATCTTCCCCATCACCCATCTCTTTCAAATATTCCCCCTTGCCCCTGCCCTCCAAATCGTCCCCATCACCCCTTCCCTCCAAAACTTCCCCATCACCCCTCCCCTCCAAAACTTCCCCATCACCCCTCCCCTCCAAATCTACCCCCTTTGCCCTCCCCTCCAAATCTTCCCCATCACCCATCTCTTTCAAATATTCCCCCTTGCCCCTCCCCTCCAAATCTTCCCCATCACCCATCTCTTTCAAATATTCCCCCTTGCCCCTCCCCTCTAAATCTTCCCCATCACCCACCCCTTTGAAATCTTCCCCCTTGCCCCTCCCCTCCAAATCTTCCCCATCACCCCTTCCCTCCAAAACTTCCCCATCACCCCTCCCCTCCAAAACTTCCCCATCACACCTCCCCTCCAAATCTAGCCCCTTGCCCCTCCCCTCCTAATCTTCCCCATCACCCATCTCTTTCAAATCTTCCCCCTTGCCCCTCCCCTCCAAATCTTCCCCGTCACCCATCCCTTTCAAATCTCCCCCCTTGCCCCTTCCCTCCTAAACTCGCCCCACACCCCTCCGCTCCAAGACTCTCCCTCGCTCCTCCCCTCCTAGACTCCCCTCTCACCCCTCCTCCGCAAAGCGTCCTCCCTGCTTCTTCCCCCTTCCAACTTTCACCTTCATCTCCCCCAACCTTCTGCCTCGCTCTTCCCCCTCCTCAAATAACACCTCACTGTGCCTCACCCAATCACCATCAAACCTTTTGTCTGCCCCATTCTTCCCTTTCTCCAAGCTATTTTGAAATCTCTGACACACCTTCAACAGCTCTCCCTACCTCCTCCTCCTCTTCCACATCTTACCCTATCCCTCCCCCCCCCCCCTGTTCTGTATCCGATGCTCCCCCTTCCTCTTCATTAACGGCATGGACCTCAAACATCCGGGGCCTTCGCTCAAACTTGACTGATCTCTCCATACAGGTTGCTTCTGACAAACCAGACATGATCTGCTTAACAGAAACTTTCTTCCTTCATGATGTCTCTGATTCCTTGGTATCTCCCAGGTTACTCCCTCCTCCGGTATGATAGACCTGAGCCTCGTCCTGGAGGTGGGGTTGCTATCTTTATAAAAAAAACTCTCTTCCTCACTCGCCCTGCACTGCCCTCTCTCCACCTCACCCCCAGGAATACCTTTGGCTACGGCTGCCCCTTCACTCCCACCTTTTGTTCATATGTGTGTTGTACCGTCCACCAAACAGTGATGACTCCATCTACATTTCGCTGTCTGATAATATGGACCAACTTCTATCTACCCATCCCAACTCTCTCTTCCTCATATGTGGTGATTTCAATTGTCACCATGCCAGTTGGCTGGGTGTGGGTACTTCTCTCACCAGCCATGGCTCTTCAGCAAAGGACTTCTGCGACTCACTGGGACTGACACAATCTGTCAATTTCCTGACCCGGATCTCAGTCAATGGATCATCTTCTCTTCTGGACTTGGTTATGACTAACTTCCCTGAAAATGTCTGCTGCTCTTCTTCTGCTCCAATCGGCTCATCTGATCATGTGCTTGTTAAAGTGGACATCTCTCTGACCATTCTCAGAGAGCCTCCTCAGCGTCGACAAGTCTGGCATTTCACTCAGGCCAACTGGCACGGTCTTCAAGCAGCCATCAATCATCTGGACTGGTCTCCCATCTCTACCGCCTCTGACATCAACTCATCCTGGGAATTCTTCCAAAGTAAATTGCTCTCTCTCTCATGCACAGATTTATCCCATCTCGTCTTCAGTTGTCATACCCTTCCTCCTGTCCATGGTACATGGAATCTTGTGGTGAGGCTGTTGCCCAGAAACAACTTGCTTTCGTCTCCTGGAAAGCAAATCCAACGGAAGGAAATCTCATTTCCTTTCACAAAGCCCGAAACAAGTGTGTGTCCACCCTCAGGGGAGCCAGGAAACAATATCTCTCCGTTCTCAAGACCGAACTCTCTTTTCTGTCTCCCTCTTCCAAATCCTGGTGGCGTCTGGTCAAATCTGTTTCTGGTGTTTGTTCCCCCTCCATCCCCTCCCTCACCTCAAACGGCTACACGGCTGACTCCGCACGTGAAAAAGCTGAATGCCTCAACTCTGTGTTTGCCTCTAAATCTTGTGTCCCAAACCCATCCCTCTCTGTACCCACCGTACCCAGTCGTACCCAGCTGCTCCTGGACTCTGTGTCCTTTCCTCCTGACAAGGTGGAAAAGTTTCTGTCAACCCTCGACTCTGATTCTGCAACTGGACCTGACGACATCAGCCCACGGGTCCTAAAATCCTGTTCTTCTGCTCTTTCACTCCCTCTCTCTGTTCTCTTCACCCTCTCTTTTGCTCAAGGTCATCTGCCATCTGCTTGGAAATCAGCCAACATCACCGCTTTGCACAAAAAAGGTGCAAAAACAGATCCTAGCAACTACAGACCAATCAGCCTTCTCCCAATTATCAGCGAAGTCATGGAATCCATCATTGCTTCAGATATGAAATCTTTCCTCTTCTCCAATGGCTTGATCTCTGATCATCAATTTGGTTTCAGACCTGGTCACTCTACTCTGGACATGCTGCTCTGCTTTCTCAACAATGGATGGAGGTCCTCAATGCCAAACAGGAAATTAGAGCTGTCTCCCTTGACATATCACGTGCCTTCGATACGGTCTGGCACCCTGCTCTGCTCACCAAACTCTCCTCCTTTGTTATCCATGGAAATCTCCACGCATGGCTGGCGGACCTCCTCTCTCGTCGTAGTCAACGTGTGGCCCTGAATGGGTTTCTCTCATCTCCTCTTCCTGTTCAGGCTGGAGTTCCCCAAGGCAGTGTTTTGGGCCCTGTGCTTTTTCTGGTCTTCATCAATGATCTCTCATTCTCATACATCTCATACATCAATGAAGTACTCCATCAAGCTGCGGATGAAAGCTTTGCATGTGGTGAGGAGCTCAGGTGTGCCAAGGAAGGACTTCACACGACGGAGGATGCCCAGTCGGCGACTGGCTTTGGAGGCCAGCTTGGAAATGTGGTTTTCCCAGGAAAGATAATGGCAGATCGTGAAACCCAAAAGCTTGAGTGACAGAACTTCTTGGAGAGGATTGTTCAGAAAGTATATGGGAGGGTTGTCCAGTCGGTCTTTTCGGAGAGACATAGTAAGAGTGTGAGATTTGTCAGGATTGAAAGACATGTGCCAGTTGTTTGACCAGTCTGTGATTTTGTCCAGGTCTGCAGAGAGTGAGGAGGCTGCAGACTGCCGTCTGAGATATGAGGAATGGAACGGCAAAGTGTGGAGTCATCAGCAAAGAGATGGAGAGGATTTTCAAGTGAGTCAGAGAGATAATTGATGAAGACCAGAAAAAGCCCAGGGCCCAGAACACTGCCTTGGGGAACTCCAGCCTGAACAGGAATGGGAGATGAGAGAAATCCATTCAGGGCCACATGTTGACTTCGACCAGAGAGGAAGTCCGCAAGGCATGCGTGGAGATTTCCATGCATACTATAGGAGGAGAGTTTGGTGAGCAGAGCGGGGTGCCAGACCGTATCAAAGGCACATGATATGTCAAAGGAGACAGCTCTAATTTCCTGTTTGGCATTGAGGACCTCCATCCATTGTTGAGACAGCAGAAGCAGCATGTCCAGAGTAGAGTGACCTGGTCTGAAACCAAATTGATGATCAGAAATCAAGCCATAGGAGAAGAGGAAAGATTTGATACCCGAAGCAATGATGGATTCCAAGTCGTTGGTGATTATTGGGAGCAGGCTGATTTGTCTGTAGTTGCATGGATCTGTTTTTGCACCTTTTTTGTGTAAAGCCGTGATGTTGGCTGATTTCCAAGCTGAGGGCAGATGACCTTGAGCAAAAGAGAGGGCGAAGAGAACAGAGAGAGGGTGAGATGGAGCGGCAGAGCAGGTTTTTATGTTGAGTGACAGAAGTTGCTTAACCCGTGGGCTGATGCTGTCTGGTTCAGTTGCAGAATCATGGTCGAGGATTGAGAGAATCTTCTCCACCTTGTCAGGAGAGAAGGACACATAGTCCAGGAGCAGCTAGGTATGGCTGGGTGCAGTGGCTACAGAGAGGGACTGGTTTGGGACACAAGATTTTGAGGCAAACACAGAGTTGAGACATTCGGCATTTTCATGTGTGCCATCAGCTGTGTAGCCGTTTGAGGTAAGAGAGGGGATTGAAGAAGAACAAACTCCAGGAACAGATTTGACCAGACACCACCAGGATTTGGAGGAGGAAGACAGGTTTGAGAGTTCAGTCTTGAGAGTAGAGAGATAGTGTTTCCTGGCTCTCCTGAGGGTAGACACACTTGTTCCATGCTTTGTGGAAGGAAATGAGATTACCTTCAGTTGGATTTGCCTTCCAGGAGGCGAAGGCAAGTTGTTTCTGGGCAACAGCCTCACCACAAGATTCCGTGTACCATGGACGGGAGGAAGGGTGTGACAACTGAAGACGAGATGGGATAAATCTGTGCATGAGAGAGAGAGCAGTTTGCTTTGGAAGAATTCCCAGGATGAGTTGATGTCAGAGGTGGTAGAGATGGGAGACCAGTCCAGATGATTGATGGCTGCTTGAAGGCCATGCTGCCAGTCAGCCTGAGTGAAATGTTCTTTAATTGCTTATTGCTATTTCAATAAGCTGATTCATGGAGAAGTTATCCGGTACAAAAGCTTGCAAGCACGTTATGGTGTTAAGATGACCTCCACACAGGAGAACATCTGTCTTTGTTGGTAAATACAGAAAGAGTGTCCATTGTTGATTTTCCCATCGCTGTTTCCTCCTATGAACTTCATGGAAAATTCCAAAGTGCCATCGTTACGTTGTATGAAGACAGAAAAGCCGTGGTTCTACTGCACGCAAAACCCAATACAGTATTGATGGTGGTGATGTTTGTGATCACATTGATACGAGACGAATAAATCCTAACAAGGAATGTTGATGTCGGATGCGATGATTAGAATTGTTGATTCCACCCTGCTCTTTTTAGGGAACGTTGCCAATTTAACCTCCCCTGTGGATATATGTCATTAAACCTATGCTAAAATGGTTCCTCACTGACATGGTGCTAAATCTGCAATAACCGGTCACCACACCAAATGTGTTCTTACAGAATCACAGTTTATTATAAGAAAGCACAGAACGACGAAAAGGGAGAATCCTGGGGCAAAAGATAGACGGACATGAAAACGGGCAGATCAATAAATAAATAAAGTACATTCACGATCCGGTAACGAGTCCAGCATCCAAGTTAATAAATGAGCAGAAAATGATCCAGGAAACCGTGTGTGTGTGTGTGTGTGTGTGTGTGTGTGTGTGTGTGTGTGTGTGTGTGTGTGTGTGTGTGTGTGTGTGTGTGTGTGTGTGCGCGCATACTGTTGCGGATCCTGTGTCTCACGATGTACTAAGGGGGGGGGGGGGGGGAGGGGGGGGAGTTAAAACCCCGTTTCCCCACAGACACCGGGTCCACGGGCCGTCGACCGCGACGACTCCAATCGCCAATCCCCCAACCACGGGCCAAAGGGTTATCGACCGTGATTCGAGACCACGTGACTGGGAAGACCGGGGATTGACCCCTCGCGAACCAACACCTATTTCAATCAGGCACACTGAGCGAATCGCGCTGTGTAGGTCGCGTTTTTACACTACGTCATCTACGGACCTAATCGAGCAGCCAAATTAGGTTCGAACGCTGCCGGGTCAATGGGAATAAAGACGCACACGAGCAGATCGAGAGGAAATAAAATGTACACATCTTTATTCACAAAAAGCACAGAAAAAGGACGAGAAGCAGGCTTATCATAATTCCATACCTAACTACAGTGAAACCTTGACTTACGAGTGCACCAACTTACGAGTTTTCCGAGATACGAGCCGTCGCTCGGGCGGTTTATTGCTTTGAGATGCGAGCCGAGATCTGAGTTACGAGCTTACGCCACCCGCCACCAAGTGGGTTCCGGTCACGTGGTTATCTTGCTGTGCAAGCATCTCTGCCGTATATCGCTGCTGCTTTGTTTTCGCATTTTGGTTATTTTGGAGCTTACGCCACCCGCCACCAGGTGGGTTCCGGTCACGTGGTTATCTTGCCGTGCAAGCATCTCTGCCGTATATCGCTGCTGCTTTGTTTTCGCATTTTGGTTATTTTGGAGCTTACGCCACCCTCCACCAGGTGGGTTCCGGTCACGTGGTTATCTTGCCGTGCAAGCATCTCTGCCGTATATAGCTGCTGCTTTGTTTTCGCATTTTGGTTATTTTGGAAAATTTCTTAGTTTTAACCATGGGTCCTAAGAAATTGAGTGCCAAGGGCAGTGCTGAGAAGAAGAAGAGGATGATGTGCTTGGATATAAAACACGCAATCGTCGAAAAACATGAGCGAGGTGTGCGTGTTGTCGACTTGGTGAGGCAGTACAATCGTAGTACTTCTACGATATGTACGATTTTGAAGCAGAAGGAGTCGATAAAGGCTATAACGCCAGCCAAGGGCGTTACGATTATTTCAAAGCTCCGGACCTCTATCCATGAAGAGATGGAGAAGTTGTTGTTTGTGTGGTTGATGGAGAAGCAGCTCGCAGGATGCCGAGGAGGACGTATATAACGGCAGAGGAGAAGAGCATGCCAGGCCACAACTTGTTCAGAGTGCCGGCGATAGCTCGCCTTCTCTTTGTGGAAAACACGGTGAGATCCTTAACATCCAACAACTAATGGGACGCAAACGGGGCGCCCAGTTTAGCGGTACACACATTGATGAATCACCCTGCCTGTGATTCACCCATGACAGGTTATAGCTGGGTCGGGATTCAAACCCAGGCTGGACAGTTTAGAGTCAAGTGTGCGTACCTCCAGTCCAGGCCATCCTGCCAACTTGTATGCTGCATACAGGTGAAATATAAAGCGCGAGATATTTTTATATATACTGTATATTTAAAAAAAAATTGGTGTGGTTTTTGGCGGGCTGGAACGGATTAATAGCATTTCAATGCATTTTAATGGGGAAATTTAATTTGAGAAACGAGCAAATTGAGTTACGAGCTCGGTCACAGAACGAATTAAACTCGTAAGTCAAGGTTTCACTGTATTTCCAACACAGTCGCCTGGCACACTCGCACGCAGGGCATAAATCACACCGGTTAGACTCGTACCAGGAGGACGTGCGGACGCTGATTCGGGTGAGGGTGAGCGTATGGGTCGATCCGGTAGACAGAACGAAGGAGGATCAGCATGAAGGATGATCAGCACGAAGAACGCCCAGCATGGAGGGAGATCAGCACGAAGAACGCCCAGCTCTGCCTTTTTATCTGGGGGGGGGGGGGGGGGGCCTCCTGGAGGGTTCCTCGAACCCCTACTGGCCGCTGCCGGTCACGTGCTGTCATTCAACCATGCCTCCCTCTGGAAGGTTCCATGTGGACCGTTTTTGCCCACTGTTACGGGGTACCCCCATTACCTCTGGTCTCGGTAGACCTCCGAACCCCGAGAGGGTCCCCGGCAGAAAGATGTGTTATCCTTGGTTGAAATCCAGCAAATAATGAAACCCTCAATGGAACCAGCAAATTAAACAGTCAAATCAATAATGCAACCACACCAGGTTATAAACAAACAATAATATGTTATAAATCACACACAAAGAGCCATACAACAATGGGGGCAATCACCCCTACTTTCAAATCTTACGATGATATCCTTATCAAGCCCCTTAACCCCAAACTCATGGCACCTCCCCAATGTCTCTGCACCCCTCCAAGGCGAAGTCCCAATGTCTCTGTACGCTCCCGCGATCGGGGAGTCAAGGCCCGATGGTCAATTGAGGCGTAGGCGAGCGAGACGACCCCGAGGTCACGTTGTTCAGCACCCAGCAACACAGCGGTGGAAAGGAACCTCACCAAGACGCGCTCCGACGTACACGTTGCGGTTCAATCCGCGAGCCTCCGTATAATTCTCACGTGCCCTTTCTGGCACAGCCGTCCCTGGCAAACCACCGGGGAATAATGCCCAGCCGACACGACCAAAACTGGTGCACTGCCGGTTGCTCGCGTGGCGAAGATGGTGGATGGCTTTCCCTCGAACCCGGGCTTTGAGGCCAGGATCCTCCGGAACCTCAATGAGGATACCCGACGACACAGGCTCCATGCACTCCGGCGATGACTCTTATCGCCCGAACTTCCCTTCAAGGACGCAAAGTTCACTCGCACTGTACGTCGAACGCTCGGTCCGGAGCTTCAACAACAACGTCTGTTTCACGATCTCCTCCCGCCTCTCTCTTCTTCTTTGCTCCACCTCTTCCGGCCACGATCCGGATTTCCGGCCACATTTTACCAGGAGCGCTTTTAAATCTTTTAACTATAATAACCCTTTCCCTTCAACCACAATCACCAGAATACTTAGAAACAACAACAATAATCATAACAACAACCCTTAGGGCCGAATCCGTAACACTTCTCCCCCTCAAGAAAGAAAGTTTGAACACAGCGAAAACTTTCTTTGCATGCCCTCTTTAAACAAGCCAGAGTAAATTCACAACCCAAATCAGCAATCCCCATGGGCAACAATATTCAACCTATTCCCCAAAAATAAAGCAATAAAATTTTACACCACCCCCAGAGCTTTCCAAAGTTAATTCCCTCTGGACCAAGCGTCAACAACGACATTGTCCCTGCCCCTCTGATTTTTACTTCTAGTTTCTCTTGAATGAAGGTTAAGGGGTTGTGATCAAAAACCCAAAGGCCAGCAAATATATAGCACTTTCCCCGGGAGGCCGAGCTGAAAGCCAGGTTCCATGGTGGTTGGGTGGTGAGGCCTGGAAGTATTCACTACATGGACGCCTTTAGGAACGTGGAGTTCACGGTTAGTCCGTGCAGGGAAGTTCACTACCTGGACGCCTTTAGGAACGTGGCGTTCACGGTTAGTCAGTGTAGGAATCTTGGCTCGGCGGCTCTGCAGCATTCAATGCTTCAACTTTTCCGGACTCCTAATAATTACGGTGGGATCACTTGTCACAGTAGTCACCTGACTGGTGGTCTCCTTCTCGGCCACTGCTCTGATAATCCTTCCTTCGGGAGCGGTCATAACTCTGGAAGCCTCCATAATAATATCGCTTGCGGCCACCACCACTACTACTCCGTGGTCCTCCTCTGTAGCCCCCTCGACCCCTAGGAAATGCTTTCCCTACTGTGATGGTCCGACCCTCCAACTCCTTGCTATTCAGATCCTTTTCTGCCTCTCTGGCATCCTTTGAGTTTTCAAACGTGACAGAGCCAAACCCTCTTGACTTTCGTGTCTCCCTGTCTTTTATCAGCAGCACTTCCAAAAGCGGTCCATAGTTGCTGAAGGCAGACTCCAAAACCTCTTCCTTTGTTTTGAAGTTCAGTCCACCTACAAATAACTTGCTGATCTTGTCGCCATCCCTACCTGGTGTGGTGTTATTTTCCCTACTGGGCTTTTTAACAACCATCGGGTTACCATAAACTTGACCACCGGCCAAATCATTCCCGATAACAACCGATACTCCCTCTACAGGAAGCGTGGCTTGTAAACCGACGGTGACCGGTCCTGACACCAAATCGGACTCCAAATGGATGACATGCAGTGGAGCACTAACACAGCCACCAATCCCCTGTAAACGAACACTATCCCCAGTTGCCGTCTCCTCGGACCATGGCAAGATGCCTTCAAGCATTAAAGATTGATGTGCTCCTGTGTCCCTCAATATCCTAACCGGTCTCCGGTTAGTCGAGGCTCCATCCAGTGACACAAACCCCTCGGAAATAAATGGTTGGTAACCCTTTTGAGGGCGATTTCTCACAATAGCCATCACATTTGGAGTTGTACTAGTTGAACTCCGCTCCTGATTTTCCTTTCCCAGAGCATAACAGTTGGACATCCAGTGTCCAGGTTTATGGCAAAAAGTGCAAGTAGGCCCGGAGGAGAACCTCGTGGTCTGCCAAGGCATGGGGGCGGCGGTCTGCCTCGAGTCCCCCGGACGATAGGTCTGTCTTGGAACTGCAGTCTTCTGATTTCTAGAAGTCGTGATGTCAGTGGACCTCATTTTCATCCCGAGGCCGTCCCCATGGATTTTCATTCTCCGCCCCTGATGTACCATAGCTCCCCTGGCTAGGTCTGGCCGAGAAGTTCGGTTTGTGGAACCCCATCCTGTGTGTTAAGGCATAGTCATCTGCCATGGTGGCTGCCTCATACAGCTTTGGTACTTTCTTTTCCTCCTGATGAACTTTAATGTCCTCGTGGACACACTGTTGGAATTCCTCCACCAGGATCAATTGTCGTAATAGTTCGAAGTTTTTCCCAACTCCTTTTGAATCACACCACCTATCAAACATGGTTTCCTTCACTCTGGCAAATTCCACATGGGTCTCACTCTCCCTCCTCCTGGCATTCCGGAATTTTTGCTGGTAAGCTTCTGGGACCAATTCATAAGCTTTGAGAATGTGTTTCTTCAATACCTCGTAATCTGCACATTGGTCAATCGGTAAAGCCGAATAAATTACTTGAGCTTTACCCACCAGAACACTTTGCACTAGTATGGACCAGTACTCCTCAGGCTAGTTTAACTGTCGAGCCACTTTCTCAAAGTGTGGAAAAAACTTGGCTACCTCCTTTTCATTGAAGGGTGGGACCAGCCTCACATGTCTGCCAACATCCCAGGTGTTCTGACTAGGTGTCGAACCAGTCAGCAGGGATGGTATCTCTCCCCGTTCTCTCATTAACTCCAGCTCCTTGACTTTAATTTCCTGCTGATGCGCCAATTCACGGTCCTTTAACTCCCTTTCGGCTCTTCTCTCCTCTGCTTCGAGTTCTCTTGCAGCTCTCCTTTCCTCTGCTTTTTTGTCTTCTAACCTTTCCTGGAGTTCTCTTTCCACTCTCCTTTCCTCTGTTTTTTAAAATCTTCTAACCTTTCCTGGAGTTCTCTTTCCTGTACTTTTAACCTTTCCTGGAGTTCTCTTTCCTGTACTTTTAACCTTTCCTGGAGTTCTCCTTCCACTCTCCTTTCCTCTGTTTTTTTTTTATCTTCTAACCTTTCCTGGAGTTCTCTTTCCTGTACTTTTTCCCTTTCCTGGCTCTGTAATTGCATCTCCAGTTTCCGGAGCTCCACATTTTCTTGCTCTTCTGGTAACCAATCCCAGGCTACCTCTTCCCTTGCTTCTAATCCCACCATAGATTGTATCACCACTGTCTGCAACTCTGCCTTCTTCATATTAGTTTGGACCTCCAAGTTAAAATGTTTGGCCAATTTCCAGAGGTCCGATTTTACTAACGCTCTGAACTGTGCTTCACTAGGGGTCACTGTAAACTTCTCTGGGTCAAACTCCATAGTGACTACTGGTAACACCTGTTAACCTTCACACAATAAATTTTTAACAACAAAAAAAAAAAAAAAATCTTTTTGTTTGTTTTTGGAAAAAATTTGGGAATGTTGGAAAAAGTTCCAAATTCTGGGAATGTTAGGGAATTCTTTCCCGGACTAAATTTAGGAATTTTTAGATCCCGGACGAGCCCCCAATTTCTGTTACGGGGTCCCCCCCCCCTTACCTCTGGTCTCAGTAGACCTCCGAACCCCGAGAGGGTCCTCGGCAGAAAGATGTGTTATCCTTGGTTGAAATCCAGCAAATAATGAAACCCTCAATGGAACCAGGAAATGAAACAGTCAAATCAAGAATGCAACCACACCAGGTTATAAACAAACAATAATATATTATAAATCACACACAAAGAGCCATACAACAATGGGGGCAATCACCCCTACTTTCAAATCTTACGATGATATCCTTATCAAGCCCCTTAACCCCAAACTCACGGCACCTCCCCAATGTCTCTGCACCCCTCCAAGGCAAAGTCCCAATGTCTCTGTGCGCTCCCGCGATCGGGGAGTCAAGGCCCGATGGTCAATTGAGGCGTAGGCGAGCGAGACGACCCCGAGGTCACGTTGTTCAGCACCCAGCAACACAGCGGTGGAAAGGAACCTCACCAAGACGTGCTCCGACGTACACGTTGCGGTTCAATCCGCGAGCCTCCGTATAATTCTCACGTGCCCTTTCTGGCACAGCCGTCCCCGGCAAACCACCGGGGAATAATGCCCAGCCGACACGACCAAAACAGGTTCACTGCCGGTTGCTCGCATGGCGAAGATGGTGGACGGCTTTCCCTCGAACCCGGCTTTGAGGCCAGGATCCTCCGGAACCTCAATGAGGATACCCGACGACACAGGCTCCACGCACTCCGGCGATAACTCTTATCGCCCGAACTTCCCTTCAAGGACGCAAAGTTCACTCGCACTGTACGTCGAACGCTCGGTCCGGAGCTTCAACAACAACGTCTGTTTCACGATCTCCTCCCGCCTCTCTCTTCTTCTTTGCTCCACCTCTTCCGGTCACGATCCAGATTTCCGGCCACATTTTACCAGGAGCGCTTTTAAAATTTTTAACTATAATAACCCTTTCTCTTCAACCACAATCACCAGAATACTTAGAATCAACAACAATAATCATAACAACAACCCTTAGGGCCGAGTCCGTAACACCACCCACGAACCAACGTCTTCTTCAACAACACGAGGTGTTGGGATCCTGCCTAACAATGCATATATGCTTTAATTACTACACAATGGGAAGGGAGCTAATCTTAAAATTTAACTAGAATCCGGGCACTCGGTAGAGCGCATACCTTTGCCGCAGCTACTGTTCTGTACTTGGCATGGGAGTGTATGCGATGTGAAACTTTATGTGAAATGCGATCGATTTTTAAAAATCAGAATTTGAGCAAATCTGTTTCATTCGTCTGTTAATATGCCTCCCCGATTGACAAATCTGCAATTTGAATTTCATTTGAGGTTGAAATGATTGCGGGAGATCGCGTTATAGTGATGACGTCTTGGATGGACATCCTCTTCTTCAGTCGCTCATAACTTTGAGTGAAATACGATCGAGTTAAAAATAGTCAGAATTTGAGCAAATCTGTTTCATTCGTTTGTTAATATGCCTCATCTATTGTCAAATCTGCAATTATAATTTTTTTTGAGGTTGAAATGATCGCGGGAGATTGCGTTATAGTGATGACGTCCTGGATGGACATCTTCTTCTTCAGTCGCGCATAACTTTGAGTGAAATACGATCGAGTTAAAAATAGTCAGAATTTGAGCAAATCTGTTTCATTCGTTTGTTAATATGCCTCATCTATTGTCAAATCTGCAATTATAATTTTTTTTGAGGTTGAAATGATCGCGGGAGATCGCGTTATAGTGATGACGTCCTGGATGGACATCTTCTTCTTCAGTCGCTCATAACTTTGAGTGAAATACGATCGAGTTAAAAATAGTCAGAATTTGAGCAAATCTGTTTCCCAAAATCTAATCAAATGTGTCCCGTATAATAACCAATCATCCCACCAAATTTCATGCAATTCGGTTGAATACTTTTTGAGTTATGCGATTAACATACACACACACAGACATACAAATAAATACACAGCGATCAAAACATAACCTTCCGCTTTTGCGAAGGTAATAAGAAATAACTAACTGATGCAGGTTACATGTTGTTGTGTAATTAACAAGAGGGGGTTTCTTTTATTGCACAACCGTAACAATACATTAACACTATAAATGTTGCTAGGAATAAATGGTTGCTAGGATATGGCAGCATGCAAAAAACCGTTATAGGTGACAGTTAGAACCGCCTTTAGAGGCCATTTATCTCCGCAGAGTGGGGGTTGGCCTTTTTTTGGATACCGTGGTCCCCTTTTTGAAACGGTTTTACTGCCGGATGCCCTTCCTGCCGCCAACCCTGTTAGTTGCCGACCTCGGAAGGATGACAGGCTGAATCAACTCCCCTGGTGTTAATTCAGCGATCGACCGGGATTCAAACCCAGGACCCTAGGATCCCAAGCCGGCACCCTAACCGCTAAGCCAACACCAAGCTCTTTTTAAGGAAATTTGGTTTATTTAAAGTAAGATGTGCATGATTTAATGGTATCATATTATCGAATGTGTAAGGAAAGTTATAAATATAAGATAAATACATTAAATCCTCTAGCGAGTAAAGATGGAATAAGTGATGTTGCATTGATAAGTTGACTGACTGCATGGACACAGCTGAGTTGTGGATATACTGATGTTCCATCTATTGATGTGGATCCATGATCGAGGTTGTGGAACCACCGTTTGGAGAGATCCTGGGCTGAAAAGGATTGAAATCTCGAGGAAAAACGGTGCCCAGCTGATGATCCATGCAGTCGGGAAACCAGTCAATTGCTTACAGGTTAAGGTTCTTACTGTCGTGCTCGTGGTGATTAAAATCTTCCCAAGGAGCGGATAGCCGAATGAGCTGTTACTCCAAAGCGTTCAGTTCAAAATGTGGCGGAGTTAATACACGTGTGGGGGGGGGGGGGGGGGGGGGAGGGGAGGAGGGAAAGAGGAGGAGGAGGAGGAGGAGGAGGAGGAGGAGGAGGATGCTGAAGAGCACTTACCTGAACGGATCCCACCTGACGTCTTCAGCCTGTATAAATTAACTCATCACGGTTTTAAATGTACAAAAATAACAGGATTTATTAAAAGAAATGCCGGTAACGAAGAAACGCACAATAAACTAAATTCCTAATAGTGTGGTCAGTTATGGCAAAATACCCAACGAATATTTGCCTGCTGGACAAAAGCACCAAACTTGGCATGTGTCTTCTATATGTACCCAAGAATAATTTTTTATGAAGAGACAATCGCGACCTTGACCGTGAAGGTCAAGGTCAAAAGGTCAAATTTGGTCGTTTTCAAAGAAACGTATTATTCATTAGCCACAAACCGGGTCTTTCAAAAAACGAAGGTCTTGACAAAATCTAATTAGTTATTGCTCATTTGTGAGCAGTTAAAGATGGCAATTTAATTGAAAAAACGTTACGTCACCGACGAAAAAGTCTACTTTTCTCGAAATGTTTCTCCAAAGCCATGAGTGGCTACAAGATGTTTCGTACATGACAATCGGTGTTCACCATGAGGTTTAACAGGCAATAAGGTGAAATTTGGCGAGTTTTACTGTACATACCACAAGACTGGATGCTTGAGGAATATTGCAATTATGCAATAGGACTCATTTTTGGCACGCACATTTGCAGAGACTGGTGCACTTCAAATTAGCATGGAAGCAGCGGCAGGCTTTGCATGGCATAGCACAGGCACACTTGATGAACTCCCGACATGCCAAGGATACCTCGGGCTGCGTCATCCACAGAGGCTGCCACCCGCCATCACACCTGACCCATCCGAATTCCGAGGGGCACGTTGTTGGGGTTGTGCTCATTGTCCATATACCTGTCTGATATACGGCACGTCTGGTGTGGTGTAGCAACGCGTTCTGAAAAGAGGCAATGAAGATAAGAAAGTCAGAAAGTGAAATGAAATTGAGAATGCGCATGCGAAAAATTGAGGATTCATTACGCGTCAGTCTAGTCGCTGTCTTGATATTTTCAATCTTACCTGTGTTGGTGGCAGTTTGTTCAGTGGTCTTGGTTTGGTCTTGAACATCATCATCCTGGCTTCATTGATGGAAGTTGTACTGAGTTTGCTGTCGTACAATAAGACGACAAACCTTTCCAGGACGGCAAAGACCGGCGATTCCGTTGTCACATTCAGAAACGGTTCTCGTGCTATAGCCAGAAAAGCATCAGTCAATTCGGGTAGCATGTCCCATACGCGCCAGGCTTTCTTCTTACTCGACCAGTGAAACCCAGAAGTGGTGTCACATCCAGTAAAGGCATGGAAGGCTGTAAGCGCTTCGGCACGATCTCCGAGAGTAGCAGAGAGCGATCCTATGTCCACACAAGTGTAGTGGGCACCCATGCCAAATGCTGCCGAGAGCTGAAGGTCATCGTGTTGAGACCGCAGTTTACCGTACACGCCAAGAAGAATCACAACCACATCCGTATCCACCGAGCATACTTGAATAAGGCTGTGTCCACTTTGCAGGGCGTCCAGGATGTGTACCACAATGCGCGTATCGGCCTCTTCATGATCACATCTGGCTAAATCGCTTTCAGCATCTTGCCCTGAAATGAACACAGAAATGCAAAATTAGAAACGAGAACGCTTTCACAAAATGTAGTTGGTAGGAAATCGTCATATAATGGTTTCTCATCAGAATTCCTAACCTGTCATAACAAGTCGTTTTCCAGTTGGAAGCGCCATATTCGTAGCTTCAGCCATGAGGTAGGCAAATAGTTCCTCTTTGTTTTCTGAAACTTTCAGGAATTCCTCCCACTTGGCGGGAATCTTAGTCTGGTTACCAACTTTGAGTCGGGAGCCTGTACCGCGCTTCTCGTGAGTTGCCTCCTTCAGACTGTCTTGAAGAAATCTATCCCAAACGACGTCAAGGCGGTTGGATGTACGGAGTTGTTGACATAGATATGGGTTGAATATGTGCTGAGCGTATTCTTGGAATGTTGACGCCGATTTTCTGGGTAGCGAATGAATCATTACGGCTCCATCGATTATTTTGCAATCATAGACGCTCGGTGGTTCCTCACTGTCATTTTTCGGTAGTAGGCATTCGAGAAGCTGGGATTTCGTGGTAAAAAACATTTTACCCTGATCAGAAATCGAAGGAGAATAGGATTTGCTTTCATGCGAAAAAAATTCCGCCATGTCTCCTGATCGATTCTGGACTGACACGTACAACTGTCCAAACACAGAAATATCATCTTTCAGTTCTGCCATCTTAATTTTTTTCTTGGAAGCCGCTTTCGGTGTAGGTTTGAAGAGCTGGATGTTATTCCTCTTGATGGTTTGATGAATAGATGTCGACTTTTCGGTGAGTACATCCTTGACGAAACACTGGAATTTCTCAGTTCCGACCTTCTCTAGCGTCCTTAGGCAGTCAATGGCGCTCCGAGGCACATGGTCGATTCAGACTGATCAGCTCAGGGAAATGGTCCGAAAACGGATTCCCCATATCTGCAATAGCTCGGTACAGAAGCCGAACTTGTCTATGAAAAGTTTTCTGACTGGCGAATCCAGAATCGTAATTCTCATCTGATAAGTCCGTAGTCAGTCCCATATCCGCTTCAAATTGCATTAATAAGCGTGACTGTTCCGGGGCACACAAGAGCCATTGTCTCAACATTGCCGGGTTCTGAAGGAGACCAATGGCACCGCCACATCCCTTCACGATTTTATTCATTTGTTCGTGCGCCTCGTCGATCGGGATTGTTGAAAATTTCTTCGAAGTCTTTGCAATTACCCATCCGCCATTCTGTCGCTACTTCGTCCGGCAGCAGTTTCATGTCCTTCAGATACACGGGCAACCACCGAGCGTAGTTTGTATGATTGAATGCGAAAGCGAATGGGATTACCTCCTCCAAAACTCTCAGAAAGAGTTGAAAGTTACGCTCCCTGTGCGCCTTCACCATGGTCAAAACGAGTACCTCATATCGTCGGACCAAATCCCAGAAATAGTAGGTCGGGTGCTGCCTGCACATGAGTTTTCGCCAGGATTCCAATGTAATCGTGTCGTCCGAAGCCCCGTCAGCGATAATGGCGTCTTGTTCCAGCAGAGACAAGCAGATGACAGTAACCTGGTGTGCATGTCTGTAAGTATAAAGATGAGGAAATTGATTATGTGTTCATAATAATAGAAAAAATCGTTAAGATGGAAAAAATCGTCAGTGTCGTCACTTTACAAACTACATACTCAGAGCAAACTCACCTGGTTCTCTTCAGATGAGAGACATTCAAGAATGACTCGGCAGTACCGGACCCCGTGATGTTTGCCTTCGTCAGAGCGTCTGTCCACCCAGAATGGTCAAGGAGATTTCCTGCGATATTCCAGAGAGACATTTCTATGTGTAGCCCTCCCAGCATGACGACGAAATGTTCCGCACCGTATTCCAGAGGCCATTTCCATTGTATTGACTTGGCAATGGCATAGAGTGGCCGATCGACTGTAAGAACCGCGACCTGTCCAGGGTTCAAGAAATTGATGGCCGTTTTAACGACGTCCATACCATGTTTGATCATCGACGGTGTTGCAGACTTTTCGTAGAACAGTGGATGTATAGCTGATATCGTTGTACAATTTATGGGGTCTTGGAGAGCGGCGTGGAGGGCAGACCATGTTACCATATCTCCCTGAGAAATTTCGCATTCTCGCATTTTTTGGATGCAGTAATCTATCCACTTGCTGAGCTCCGGTGCGGTTTCGCCAACTGTTTCCATTTCTGCGGGCGTCAAAGATGGCTGGGTAGCGGGAGGCATGTACTCACATTTTGTTACGTTTGTTGGCACTTCCAAGACATCATGATAGCTCTTGAGCATCAGCGGCTGGGTACCCTTTGGTGGAAATCCTATCGGTTCTCTAACTTCACCGGGATTGGTTTCTGAAATCTTCTGGAACAATGAAATACCAGTGCCGTGGAATGAAGATGTAGCGGGTGTGGAGGATAAATTGTGGTCAATATTGTCCAGAGCCGCGACAGTAAAAATCTGTTTTCTGAGCTGAACTGGGCACACGACACCGTCCTCAATGAATCGCTCACTCAAAGACACAGCCATTGCCGACTCTATTTCCAGGACACGAGAATAAGAAATGCTGAGCCCTAACTTGAAGAGGGCCTGAATGAGTATTTTGTCTCGAAACTGTGCGTGAATTCTCAGGCCAATATAGATCGGCAGCGGTGGAGGATACGTGTGCCTGTGGCCGTGATCTGTGTCAGTTCCCTTTTTCTTAGCATTAAGAAGTATTGTTTGACACGCGGTCAAACACGCTTGTGACTCCACTTTAGAGTGGTCCTTCAAGTCCGACCCATTCAAGATCATTGCGATCATTGACAGAAGAGACGTGGGTATGGCTTCCTTTTGGCATCCCGGATGAAAATTTCCAGAAAAGGTGAATTTCTTGTGTTCGAACAGGTCTCTGCGAATGATATTGGCAGCTTTCATGAGTGTACATGCTTCTTCATCATAGTCCCGTGACGTCATATGGTCCTTCAGCAAGTACGATAGCGAATCTCTGTAAACTATCAACAAATTGCGTCCTTCAGAAACTGTCGTTGCTTCCGGAAAGTATTCCAGTATTTCATTCTTTAGTCTGCTCTGGTTTGTCAGCTTGTCTATACCGAGGTCACTAAGGCGAGCTTGATACAAGTCATACAATTCACTGAGTTTGAACACAACTTGACCGTTCATAACAGAGTTTTCAACATACGTGAAAAGTTCAACACGAGCTCGCGACTGGGACATCATTTCCGACTAATCTGCCGATGTCTTTTGTTCGTTTCTTTTCAGCGACCGATGGCGATTCCGAAACTTCGTGAGGCAATCGAAATGATATTTTGCTTCGATTGAAATCAAATCAGAACTTAGTCAATCTAGCTAATAAATCGCCGTCCTGCAATTCTGTGGCCATTTGGCGAATTTTTTTATCAGCACCAAAAGTCATGCACTCGTGAAGATCAGTTCCAACTGTACCGTCCCTGCCACAGAACAAACGTTGTCGCTTTGTGTCGTCCACAGACCCGTGACGTTTGCTACGTTTTGCAGTTGCGGCGGCGTCGTCGAAGTCCAGGCTGGCCCGTTTCCGAATTCGTTCAAGCTTTTGATCGTTGAATTTTGAGTAGCACGATTTGTGCCACTTCGCGGTGTTTGAGATCAGCTTGCTAACGTCCTCCGGGATGAAGGGCACATTTACTGGCATAGCTTCAAGCTCTCGGAATATGCGAATGTTCTCCAGGAATTTAGTATACGCTTCCGACTTTTCATCCCTTCTGTTGAACGCATCCTGCGGGCATCTCAGATTTTCCTGAGTTATCTTCTGACAAATCAGGCACTTATTCCAGTCGGTAGGCCGGCTGGTCTCGGCCCCCACGAGTAACTGAAAGAGACCAAAAGATACAATTAATATCTCAATACAGAATTGTATCCCAAAAAAATTTGTTTAATAAAATACTTGTTTTGTTATAGTGAAAATTCTGGAGCATGCCCCCGAACCCCAGCAGCTCGAGGCGCCCTGACCTACTCATCTAAAATATCTGCCACCCCTCATAATAAAAAGTTTCTATCCACCCATGAAAAGGTTTGAAGAATTGATAGAAATATGTAATTATGTAATTTAACTACTTCACTTGAAATAGCTAATTGCTATATAGAATATATCCATCAAAAAAGCAATTTCTGTCAGGTTTGCTGTCACAACAGGGGATGGTCTGTTTTACTAAATACACAGCAGGCTTGCCTAGGAGAAAGATGGGTGTTCTAAGCATTCAGTCTATTTTTCTCTGGGGATGGTATTTTTTTCAAAACCCCATTTGGAGAGTCGCGAGAGCAAAAAATAATGGTAGGATGACTTGCCTTACCCCTCCCTTTTTTACATTCGGGCCCAAAATTTATCGTGGTGGGAGGGAGGTTAACAGAGAATAACTCCACATAGAGCACATAAATGGCATATTATAAAGCTGAAATGGCTCATGTGCAGACCCTTTTCGCCAAATTACTTCCCTGCTACCCACACCCGCTCGCTATGGGTGTAACAACATCGTTTCTTTTCGGAAATAACAGAAAAAAATCCAACCAAAAAAACCGTCTTGTTCGTCACATATTGCCCACAACAGATGTGTATTTAGGATTAAGACTCACAAATACTATGTAATACATCAGCTAAACAGCTAGTTTTACTAAATATGAACCTTCAAAATGTCGCAACTGCATCAATAAATACTCAAAACAATTCAAAATTATTCAAAATCGCACTTACCGCCGCCATTTTGCGAAGAAATGCTCTGCCTCCATCGGAAAATGAAGCACGAAAAGGGCGTTCCCGTCGGTTCCGCACTGCGGCGACGCCCATTTTCCCCTACCGTACATAGCGCCCTCTTGTGGGCGTATAGTAACCGATCTCGATTGTCTCCTCATTGAAATTGCTTGTAGGCATGATAGGGAACCCACACACAAAAAATGGTACTTTTGTCCAGCAGGTAAATATTGTTCCCTTATCTGACCACACTATAAACGGGATGTCCCCACAAACAGACTTGAAAACAGACGAAAGGGAAGGAGAAAATAACTGGAAATAAATGGGTGTGTGTGCACTTAACTCTGATCACTGGTGGGGTGTTGTCAGGGGTCGTCAAAATCATCCGGAGGGTTGGCGGGAACCGCTTGGTCGTTGGCGGGAACCACTTAGTCGTTGGCGGGAACCGCTCGCTCTGTGTCTCGCACTGCAGCGAGCCGGCAGCGCTCGTCACGCGTCGCTCCCGCCTAGAAACCCACCACCCTCTTCACGACCACCAGCAAAGTCTCGGAACACGGGCGTTTATGATGAAGCCTCCCCGTGCAGAGAGCAAACACACCCGTTCGCTTTAATATCCAGAACGAGAAGGGAAACACAGAAGAGAATTGCAACCGTGCGCTGTCGTCTCCCGCACGAGAAGAAGCAAGAGCAAGAATGAACGTCGGCACACGACTGTCCACTTTCGCATCCAGAATCAAAAGAGATAAATGCCGACTGCACGCGATCAAGACTAGAAGCAGAGAGAGAGCGAAGTGAAGAGGAGAAAATGTCTGCAAGCACGTTCTTTTATCACCCAGGCTCTGACGTCATTTGTCCTTCCTTCACCAATCAGCGAGTCCTTTCTGACTTGTCCTTCCCGTCAATCAACTCCCTGGCCAATCACGGCTCCTCGGGGCGTGGCCTCGGCCTGCCCATCCTGTGCGCTTCCAAAGTCAATTTCATTAGCAGCAGTGCTCAATGTCCTGGCTTCCGGTGGTTTTATTTAATGAGTGCCATTAAATGTGTGATTCTAGCTCCACATGTCTATGGTGCGGTGCCAAAAGAGACAAAGGAATAGATACAGAAGTAACGACGTAAAAGGGATATTTTACCCATAATCCCTGAGCTAATTAGCACAAGAGCCACCCTTCGTATTGTTACACGTCACACTTAATCCGAACACACGACCTACCAGATCTCTACTTATTACATGGTGGTTCCTCTTCTTCACGACAATCGGAGCACAATAATCTATACAAGTCTAAAAAAAAAACCACCGTTTAGAGGCCATTTTTCCCCGCAAAGCAGGGGTTGGCCTTTTCGGGGACCGTGGTAGTTGTTGTTTTTTGGTCCCCTTTTTGAAGCAATGTTTTACGGCCGGATGCCCTTCCTGACGCCAACCCTTTTTGCCGCCTTCAACGACAAGCAGGGAATTACCAGTGAACTGGTACTCAATTAGCCGACCTCGGAAGGATGACAGGCTGAGTCAACCCCCCTGGCATTAATTCGGCGATCGACCGAGATTCGAACCCAGGATCCTAGGATCCTAAGCCGGCACCCTAGCCGCTAGCCCAACACCAGGGTTCCTATACAAGGATCCTATACAAGTTCCTATACAATCTATACAAGTCTACCTGGTCTAAAGTAATCACTGCGTACCCCCAACAAATGTAACATTACTTGAGGTAAGGGAACTATGTTTTGAGGTTTACAATTTAAATAAAGTTGAATATGGGATGTTGTGACATTAACATCATTTACAGCAATCCTTAAAATTTATTTATATTTAAGTTTAGGAACAAGCAATGCTGTACAATTAATTAAATGCATTTTTATGGCATAGCCTATAGGACAAAGCCGTCTAGAACAGTGTATGTATGTATGTATGTATGTATGTATGTATGTATGTATGTGTGTATGTATGTCCCCTCAAACGTATACCAATGAGAGCTGAGGAACTGGTCACATGACAGGCTGATGTGATTATGTCTGATGTCATTACGGCGTACAACGGCGCACTCTCCACACACCGCCATTTTGATTTATATGCTGTTCATGCCGAACATATCGTCGAACCTGTCATATATCACAATCGCCATGCTCGACCTTTATGTTTTTCATTCAGTGTGAAACACAAACAAAGCGATTGTTAAAATGACCATCAAATATTGAAAGCATCGGCGTTGCGTCTCTTCCAACAAAACGGTATCTATAGGCCTTAGGCTTCAAGCCACACCTTCGTAACACGAATCCATTTGTCGTTATTGCAAAGTTACTGGAAGTTAAAATATATTATCTTCCACATATTAAAGTAGCGGCAGTTTTGTGTCCATTATGTCTATGATGTCATTACGACGGCTATTTCCACTGACCGACATTTTAATTTACTAGTAGGCCTACACCCGCTCACTACGGGAGCTACAGGAAGGGTCATTCCTCTTTGGGGTATATAGATTACAGTCGATCTATGGTTGGGTCTCAAGAACATTGGGTGAGTGTTCATTTCCCAAGTTTCTTGTGGAGAGATCGCCAAGTGGTTAAGCATTTGAGCAAGCACTCCATTCAAAACCGTTAAGGAACAAGAAAAAGAGCAATCAGAGATTCCAAACCCTTGCCAGGATGTATTTTCAGTGTTTTTTTTAAGGCTTTTGTGTTAAAACAAATATGGTGGCCGAACCATGTGATCGATGACATCATTATTTTTTTCCCAAACTAATTTATTCCTAGATTATGATCAAGAAATTTCATCTTGATCGGATGAAGTTTTGTACTTGTCGAATTATGACGTCATAATGGAGGCACCTATGACATCATCATTAACGTAATTTATTCCCTATGGAGAGTTATTTACAATGAGCCATGTTTCAATTTTTTCTATTCAGTGCTTTCGGAGATATAGAGGTGCAGATTTTCGTTTTTTCCCAAGATGGCGGCCGAACCACGTGACCTGTGACGTCATAATTATCATTAAAAAATTCTGCAGGTGGAGTTGCACCTATGGTAAAAATTTCCTGTCAATCGGACCAATGGTTGCAGAGAAAATCATATTTATTCTGTGCGGACAAACAAACAGACAAACAGACAAACAAACAAACGGGCTCAAATGCAATACCCTCTCCTCTGGCGAGGGTAACAAGTAATGTACTGGTTTGGCAAGAGCTAGCTAGCTGAACGGCTGGCTTGGCAAGCGCTAGCTAGCTGCTTGGTAAATGAGCACACCTCCAACCCTTGTGAGCTATATAGATTACAGTAGATCTTCCCTCCGTTCTGTAAGTATAACTTACCTCACGGATGTCGGGATTCCTTCAAATATCTTTGTTTAATGTTGCAGACAGCATTAGCGACTGTGTGAAAAGCTAATCACATGTGTTTGTGGTTTATAATATTTTACAAGCCCGGCTATGCCGCTGTTAGACTTTCGGTCTTGTTAAATAAGAATGGAATAAGAGAAATAAGAATTGAAAATCATAAGCAGATAGAATTGTGAGGAACAAAAATAAAAAAACAAGGTGTGTGTGTGTGTGTGTGTGTGGTGTGTGTGTGTGTGTGTGTGTGTGTGTGTGTGTGTGTGTGTGTGTGTGTGTGTGTGTGTGTGTGTGTGTGTGTGTGTGTGTGTGTGTGTGTGTGTGTGTGTGTGTGTGTGTGTGTGTAAAAGAGAGACAGAATTGTGAGGAACATAAATGAAAAAACGAGATGTGTGTGTGTGTCGTGTTTTTTTGTGGAGTTCTACTGAAGCTTTTTGCTGTGGAATGTGATAAATGGAAATGATCGTCATCATGACCTCCTGAGTTGTTAGCTATGTCGAATCCAGAAGGAAACCCCATGTTTTAAACGCACGCCATGTTAAGGTGTATATATCGGCTTATAGTCTGGTCGTTTGATTGATGTACCGGGAAAAAATTGTTACCAAAGCATATATGGATGGTATCAATCAAAGCGTATTTTTGTGCTCTTTAACATGGTGAAAACTCCTCTTCAATCCTCCTTGGGGAAAAAAAGTTATAGTCGTTTTAGTGAAGGACCCTTTTTCAGTCAAATTTCAATGGCTTCCCATGTCAGAAACCACAGACACGATATAAGTATACATGATTTGTGCCTCGATGCATTATCAAAGTTCTTTAATCCAACGCCTTTCATATATTTTAACAGTAGATCATGTCATAACAGTAGGTCTCCCAGCGAAGAAAGCCTTGTCTTCAATGAAAACAGCTGTGTTATATGTCGAAATGGCTTCCAGGCACCGGGTGATCCGGTGCAGGCCACTAGGGGTCTGCCAAATCTGATCATCTTCAGTGAGGTATGTGGCCAACTTGATCTTCGTGATTATCTTCACCAGCGAAGTAGCACTACACCTGTGGAAAAGTTCTTGTTCATGGGGAATGCCGACGCACCTTCGTTGACAAGAAGAGGTCGAAGCGCCCAAGTGAGGAAAAGGAAACATTGAGTCCAAAGAAACAGAACTTGCGATCCGGCAGAGAACCATTCCAGTGGAGGGAGAACTGTTTCTTTTGCAACAGTGAAGTGAAAGTTGATAAACGACACCCAGACCGCGATGAATCTAGAGTTGTGCGCACGATTCCTTTTCGCGAAGAAATGCTTGCAAAATGTCAGAAAAGGCAAGACACTTGGACTAAGGATGTGCGCATGCGCCTTCAGGACTGCATTGACCTTGTTGCAGCTGAGGCAGTGTATCACAAATCTTGCTACTCTCGATTTTACTCTGACAAAGACCTAGCCTCTCCCAATGGAGCTTCGAAAGCTGCTGGCCGCCCTGAAAGCCAAAAGCAATTGTTTGATTGTTTGAGCAATTCAACAAGTTGTGTGAATGGCTTGAGAGAGAAGCTGAACTGTATACTCTTCCAGAACTGTATTCAAAAATGATCGAGATTGCTGGTAGCAGTGATGTGTATTCTGTAAAGAGAATAAAACAGAAATTGCAGGATCGATACAAGGACTTCATTTTCTTTGCTGAAGTTGATGGAAGAAAAAACGTTGTGTGCTTCCGGAATATGGCCAACTTCATCATTAACGAGAAGTGGTACGAAGAAAAAAGACTGAACATTGAGGATGAAGCAGACAGGATCGCTCTCGCTGCGGCAAAGATAATCAAGGCCCAAATCCGGGCAATGTCGTATTCCAAGGATAAGTATCCAACCACTGACGATATTCGAAACGGCTTAGTGGCTGCCACATAGCCTGCGGATTTTTATGGAGAACATTTTTTCTTCCGACACCAAGCAAGCTGCAATAGGACAGTGTATCGTCCACGCGGCAAGACCTCGTTCTATCATCCCCCCTTTGGTATTTGGCTTGGGTGTTGAGCTTGACCATGCATACGGTTCCAAATGGCTCATCAATGAACTAGCCAGATTAGGGTATTCAATATCCTATGATGAGGTGATGAGGTTCAAGCAGTCAGTGGTTCATACTGAGAACTTCGATGATCTAATTCCTGCTTATCCTGGAAGTTTTACCCAGTGGGTTGGTGATAATATTGACCACAACGTTGCAACTCTGGACGGCCGTGGAACATTTAATGGAATGGGTGTGATTGCAGTGTCGACGTTTGGCAGACCTGTTCCTCAAGTGACACCTCAGGCTATCGAGCGACACAAGATAATGCAAGTTAAGACAGTTGTGGCAAACAAGGGAATTCCCATCCAATCGTATGACGAGTCAGACACTCCTGGCCTCTCTTCAACGGTCTACAAGCCTCTCATTGAGCTGCAATTCCCTTACGTTCTGCCACCTTCTGTAAACTCAGAATTGCTTTGGCACTCCGGTTGGTACTTTAGCAACTCCACAAGCCCACGGCCTAACTGGTCAGGATTCACGCAGGATGTCTCAACTGGTAGACATCCACCACAATCTCGTGTGCAGATGTTGCCAATAATCGACTTAAACCCTGCTGATGAAACCTGTATCTATTCTACATTGCTGTACATGCAGAGCCAAGCTGAGAAGTTGAACATTCCGACACCGTGCATCACGTTTGACCAGCCACTCTGGAGAAAAGCTGTCGAAATCATCGATGCCAAGTCACTGAACATAGTCTGCAGGTTAGGAGGCTTTCATACCATGATGAGCTTTCTCGGCAGCATCGGCAACTTGATGGAAGGTTCAGGCTTGTCGGACTTGCTTGAAACTGTTTATGGTGTGAATGCTGTGACACACATGATGTCGGGGAAGGCTGTTTCAAGAGCTCTAAGAGGACACTTTTTAGTTGAAGCAGCACTTATGGCCAGACTCATAGAAGCGGTGCTTCCGAGGAAATCATGCCAGGACAACGACGGACACTTTTTTGCAATGTTGCTTGGTAATGGCCTGACTATACGCCGGACGCGTAATATTTTTTTCCCATGATGGTACAGGGCAATTATACTATACTATACTATACTATATTTTAATGACAATTGCCCTGTACCATCATGGGGAAAAAATTTGCACCCCGGACACAAGGCTGTTACCATGCTGGATAAATCGTGCTGTAAAAAGTTTTCCCCAAAGAGGATCAAAGAGGAGTTTTCACCATCTTATAGAGCATAAAATTGCGCTTCTTTTGATGCCATATATACTTTGGCAACAATTTTTTCCCGGTACATCAATCAAACGACCTGACTATTCTGACATGGGAAGCCATTGAAATTTGACTGAAAAAGGGTCCTTCACTAAAACGACTATACCTTTTTTTCCCCAAGGAGGATTGAAGAGGAGTTTTCACCATGTTAAAGAGCACAAAAATACGCTTTGATTGATACCATATATGCTTAGGTAACAATTTTTCCCCGGTAGCCCATGATTTTGACTTCAAACGACCATACTATTAATAGGTCCTTCCACGGCATGGCATTATAGTTACAAAATAAATAACAAAAAGAATGATAACATTGTCAGAAAGCATTCATTTATTGATGCTGTCGTGGCCAAAAATATTGGCACCCTTGCACCTTTTTCAAATAATGCACCATTTCTTCCAGAAAATTGTTGAAATAAAAAATATTTTGGTATCCACATATGTATTTCTTTGGTTTGCAGTGGAACAAAACAAAAAAAGCTGAAAAATTTACTAAATGTGAGCTTATTCCATGCAGAAATCCTAAAATGGCCCGAATAATATTATTGGCACCTTTTAGAAGTTGTTAGAAATAATTAGATTTCAAGCAGATGATTCTCCTTTACTTTGGAATTGAACTCGGTGAGTTGCAATATAAAAATATAAAAATAATTTGAATATAAAAATCACTCATTCAACCAGTTTGAATGGAGAAAAGAAGTCATTCTGCTGTTTTGTGTCACTGTGTGTACCACAACATTGTCAATTTCGATTTTCAAACACAATTGTCAATTGTCAAACACACAACATTGTCAAACACACAACATTGTCAAACACAATTGTCAATTTCAACTTATTTTTAGAGAAAATTGAGTTATTTTTAAAAACTGCAAGGGTGCCAATATTTTTGGCCACGACTGTGCTAACAATATCATTAATAATAAGAGTAACATCATTTTGGCAATAATAATGTTGAACGTATAATCCCCATTCTGGCCCAAGTACACCTGGGCTTGGTGAAAGGTAAGTTAATGTTCAATCAGTACAGCATGCAGCCGGGTATGCTACAAGGCCATGAAGACCAATGAAAATTGGGACCAACAGGCCCACTAGTGTATCAAAAGTCCTGGAACGGTGTGAATGTGGTATTCAGAATTAATTTATTTTATGATAATAAAATGCTGTGCTGACTGAAAAGAATCTTCCCAGCAATTGATGTTCACGAGAAATAAAAAAAATCCCCTAAATATCACTTTTTTTTAGTTCGCAGCGTTTTTTTTTTGTTTTTTTTTTACATCAATTTTTTCAAAAAATTCCGGTGGAGCCAGATCCCCCTACAAAAGCCTTGTTTTCATTTTGTCCAAACTTCTGCAATTTAAATAATGTTCCTCTGATTTTCATAACGTTGTGTTTCATGGATAGATTGAGACATATTTTCTTTTAAACAATCCGAAAAAAAATATTTGCCATCATTCGATTGTGGGCGCCGGGAGAGGCTTACCCTTGGGGATCGCTTTGTGATCGCAAATATTTAGCTTATTTTTGTTGTTTCCTTTAAATTCAAATTTTAAAAAATTTGTTGCGTGTATAATTATTTAATTACCTTGCATCTTTTAAATTGTTTAATTTCACTGATGTGTTTGCTTAGATGGACTGCATGCTCCCTGCCAGGATAACCTTGTTGTTTGTTCTTTTTACAGGTTATCCGGGGGTTACTGAAATACTGGCCAAAGACGTGCAGCCAAAAGGAGGTGAGCATTGTGTCGAACCACGTTGCATTTGCAGGAGGAACCAACTTGCTCTTAGTTTTGCTGATGTTTTGTTATTTTCCCCTCTGCTCTTTCTTTTAATGAGATTAACAAAATCATTTGTGAAGGATTCGCATTAAACCAAATGAATTACTGTATTTGTCATTGATGCATTGAAATCGTCACTTCCCCAAAACTATATTTTGACACTGTGGGGGTTACCCTATTGGGACATAATCCACAGGCACGGGCCAGTGGGGCTTTTGATGGTGTGGGCGTGGCGTGCGCGCAGTTGTTGGAGCCACGCCCCCCTAAGAGGTTTTTGGCTTTATAAAAGCTGTATGAGTTCCGGTCGCGAGCGAGTTCTGTGGAAATAAAGGAGCTTTGAACAGCTAAGAAGTGTCTCGTCATCCGCAACTCCTACATTGGTGACCCCGTCTTTCTCTCGACGTTTTCGGAGCTTCAAACGAACATGGCAACAAGCGCAGTTTCGATTAAACTGCCGGAGTTTTGGGAACAACAAGCGGCCGTCTGGTTCGCTCAAGCTGAGGCTCGATTCGCCATTCGGAACATTTCTGCGGACGACACGAAGTATGATTATGTCGTGTCTGCGCTCAGCTGCTTCACTGCGACCAGAGTGGTGAGCCTTCTTCGGGATCCTCCGAAGGACCGCAAGTACGAGACGCTAAAAGCGCTGCTGCTCGTAGCCTTCGAGCGCACTGAGGCCGAGCGCGCCCGCGAACTACTTTCTCTACCCGGGCTGGGCGACTCAAAGCCGTCGGAGCTGATGAACCACAGGTTGTCTCTTCTGGGCAGCCACCGACCATGTTTCCTCTTTAAAGAACTGTTTCTCCAACAGCTGCCAGGACAGGTACGGTCAGCCCTGGCCAACTCGTCTGTTAAGGATTTCCGCGCCCTGGCCAGGGAAGCGGACAAGTATTTCTCCGCCAGACAGCAATGTAGGGCGGCCGCATTGGACCCCGGCCCCGTCGATCCCACGCCGCTGGCGGACACCGTCACGCTTTACTGAAGAGGGTCGTGAGGAACCTCAGCAGCCTCGGGAGGCCCGTGAGGAACCTCGGAAGCCTCGGGAGGCCCGTGAGGGACCTCGGCAGCCTCGGGAGGCCCGTGAGGAACCTCGGCAGCCTCGGGAGGCCCGTGAGGAACCTCGGCAGCCTCGGGAGGCCCGTGAGGAACCTCAGCAGCCTCGGGAGGCCCGTGAGGAACCTCAGCAGCCTCGGGAGGCCCGTGAGGAACCTCAGCAGCCTCGGGAGGCCCGTGAGGAACCTCAGCAGCCTCGGGAGGCCCGTGAGGAACCTCAGCAGCCTCGGGAGGCCCGTGAGGAACCTCAGCAGCCTCGGGAGGCCCGTGAGGAACCTCAGCAGCCTCGGGAGGCCCGTGAGGAACCTCAGCAGCCTCGGGAGGCCCGTGAGGAACCTCAGCAGCCTCGGGAGGCCCGTGAGGAACCTCAGCAGCCTCGGGAGGCCCGTGAGGAACCTCAGCAGCCTCGGGAGGCCCGTGAGGAACCTCAGCAGCCTCGGGAGGCCCGTGAGGAACCTCAGCAGCCTCGGGAGGCCCGTGAGGAACCTCAGCAGCCTCGGGAGGCCCGTGAGGAACCTCAGCAGCCTCGGGAGGCCCGTGAGGAACCTCAGCAGCCTCGAGAGGCCCGTGAGGAACCTCAGCAGCCTCGGGAGGCCCTTGAAGAACCTCAGCAGCCTCGGGAGGCCCTTGAAGAACCTCAGCAGCCTCGGGAGGCCCTTGAAGAACCTCGGCAGGCCCGTGAGGAACCTCAGCAGCCTCCCGAGGCCTAGACCAGCCCCCTCGGTTGGCTCAACCCCCATGGCGGGGCCGTCCCCGGTTGGCCCGCCCATCGCCAAGCCGCTAACAGTCCCTGCTCGGGTCATCAGTCGTTTCGGCCGGGTGGTTAAGGCCCCCCGAAAACTGACATTGCCCGTGCGCGTGAATTCTGGGGGGGGGGGGGGGGGCGCATGTGCGGGTTACCCTATTGGGACATAATCCACAGGCACGGGCCAGTGGGGCTTTTGATGGTGTGGGCATCGCGTGCGTGCGGTTGATGGAGCCACGCCCCCCTAAGAGGTTTTTGACTTTATAAAAGCTGTATGAGTTCCGGTCGCGAGCGAGTTCTGTGGAAATAAAGGAGCTTTAAACAGCTAAGAAGTGTCTCGTCCTCTCGTCATCCGCAACTCCTACAACACAATATTAACTCGTGAGTAGTAACATAGAGCACGTTACCGCAAGCAGTATTTAAGTATGCAGTCCCCGGTTTACGAGCACATGGCTTCCGAACATCCGTTCATACGAACATGATACTTTATCACGTTTCTGTCTTTTGAACGTTCTATTCATTCACATGATCACGGCTTTTTTAACATACCTCGCACGATACCCATTTCACACCGTAATTCACACCTCATTCACATTCGCTCCAACACTCTTCCGCCATCTCGCGTCATTCTCTTCACGAGGTTCCTCACCTGGCATGAGAGGCATCGATGCTCACCCTGCTTCACCATAAACACCTCTAGCTCATTATCCCTCTTCATCCCTTTTATTACAATGTGTGGACAGTGCACTGAACACAGGAATGCAGTGATTCATGTCCCATGATGCATCTGGATTTTTTGGCAACACCATACTGTACTCTACAGTATTTGTACATGTTGACCTTCCCCAAGTGCTGCGGGTGTCTGTCGATTGCCCAAAAAAAGATTTGTACGTACACGTTTTTAGGCTTTATTATTATTACCTCCGCCTCCGCCACCGAGGGTGGGCGGAGGTTATGTTTTCACCCACTGTTTGTCTCAAAAAGCTGTGGATGGATTTGGACGAAATTTGGTCAGATTTGGTGTGTGACGAGGACAAAATCATTAGACTTTGATGAAGATCTTGATCCGGATACTACAATTTTTAAAGCGATTTTTCACCATCGAGAGTGAAATTCCTCTCGGTTATCCTGCCTGTCATACACAGATGTGACGGGTCTTGTAATAGTGTCCCTTTATTTATTTTGTTGTAACACCTCATTCTGTGCTGGCAGGTTATGTACCTCGGAGAAATTGAAGAGATTCTCGATGTGATCGAGCCATCTCAGTTTGTAAAAGTGCAAGAACTGCTTTTCAAGCGGATTTCCAAATGTGTGGGAAGCCCTCATTTCCAGGTTCGGTTTTTCTCTGCACACACGAAGTATTTTTACAATATGCGGTGCTTATTATGTGCAATATGTTTTTATTACATAATTACGAAATTAACTTTACGAAATTAACGAAATTAACATAAGAATTTTTTTTTTTGTGAGAGGCAATGTTAAAGTAATTTGGCATTAGGACTTTTTGTATTCACATGAGCCTAAGGGCCAAGGTGCGTGTGTATTACTTTGACGAGCTTTGTATATGCATGTTCCTCCAGTCTTGGGGCTGAAGTGGACACATCATTAGCTTTGTTATAACGTTTGCTTATTTTAACCTTTTATATTAAAAAGGGGCATCTCTCAACAGACAATGGCAATGGAGCCAAAAACGTATCCATGGATCGATTCATTTAAGTTCATTTCATTTCATTCTTTTTCTTATTGTCCACATGAAACACATTGTTTCATTCACTGGAAATTCAATGCAAAAAGGGTTCATCAGATCCTTTTTGCATTAACCTCAAGCATGTGAACTGATTTCGGCAAAAATGGCAGTCTAAAGTAACAACGGAAAGCAAGTGGAGCACGAAGGCAAATGTCCGAATGACCAAAACATAAACAAACACTAAAAAGCTTTTGAGAATGCAAAGCTGGTCCACATCCGCTTGGTATTTAGACTTCTTCCTTCTTCTTCTTCTGTTTCTGGATTTGGACCTGAACCAAAATCTAATTGGCTTGTTCTTGTTACCTATCCAACTCGTCCATCAAGTTTCGTCCAAATCCATCCATAACTTTTTGAGATCTCATGCGATGTATTGTGTTTGACCCTATCTCTCGATGATGAAGAATCGCTCACAAAATTTTCATGTCCTGATCCTGATCTTCACCAAAATCGAATCAATTACTCCTTGTCACACACCCAACCTGTCCACCAAGGTTCATCCGAAACGTTTTGAGATATCCTGCACACAGACAGACAAGCAGGCAGGTGTGAAAACATAACCTCCGTCCACCGAAGGTATAAACACATAAAATTGAGGATTTTAGGAGACCTTGACCTTTTGACTTAAAAAGTAATAGGCTTCAGTGACATAATATGCAAACCCGTCTCAGATTTCAAGTCAGATGGAAATTGTTGATTTTGTGACCATGACCTTTTGACCTCAGAACAAAACTGGCCACCGTACGCTGGGCAACCCATTCAGAGACCCCAATATGCAAATTCTTAAAATTTCAGGTCAATTGGATGAAAAGTGATGATTTCAAGTGATGCTGACCTTTTGACCAAATTATTAATTTGTCATCTCGATATTCTCATAGCCAATCTTTGTTGTTGAAAAAAAAAAAAAAAAAAAGCTCAAATGGTAAAAAGGTTACGGCCTGAACAGACCACACACACACACACACACACACACACACACACACACACACACACACACACACACACACACACACACACACACACACACAGACAGACAGACACAGACACAGACACAGACACAGACACACACACAGACACACACACAGACACACACACACACACACAGACACAGACAGACAGACAGACAGACACAGACAGACAGACACAGACAGACAGACACAGACAGACAGACAGACACAGACAGACAGACACAGACAGACAGACACACAGAAAGACACACAGAAAGACACACAGACAGACAGACAGACACAGACAGACAGACACAGAGAGACAGACAGACAGACACACAGACAGACACAGACAGACAGACAGACAGACACAGACAGACAGACACAGACAGACAGACAGACACAGACAGACAGACAGACACAGACAGACAGACAGACACAGACAGACAGACAGACACAGACAGACAGACACAGACAGACAGACACAGACAGACAGACACAGACAGACAGACACAGACAGACAGACACAGACAGACAGACACAGACAGACAGACACACAGAAAGACACACAGAAAGACACACAGACAGACAGACAGACACAGACAGACAGACACAGACAGACAGACACACAGAAAGACACACAGAAAGACACACAGACAGACAGACAGACACAGACAGACAGACACAGAGAGACAGACAGACAGACACACAGACAGACACAGACAGACACAGACAGACAGACACAGACAGACAGACAGACACAGACAGACAGACAGACACAGACAGACAGACAGACACAGACAGACAGACACAGACAGACAGACACAGACAGACAGACACAGACAGACAGACACAGACAGACAGACACAGACAGACAGACAGACAGACACACAGAAAGACACACAGAAAGACACACAGACAGACAGACAGACACAGACAGACAGACACAGAGAGACAGACAGACAGACACACAGACAGACACAGACAGACAGACAGACAGACAGACAGACACAGACAGACATAGACACATACACACACAGGCACAAACACACACACACAGACACACACACACACACAGACACACAAATGGTTGGATGTGTCTTTTTATTTCTTAACGGAAATCATTCCAAGCATAAGTTCTTGCTGCCAGGTGCCTCTGGCTGCTAACCTGCTCTGTAATGATACTGGGCAGTGATATATCCCATTCACTGGCTGTACAACATACACCTTTCTGCGTTACTTTGATAACTTTATTTATTTTGCAGAGAGGGAGACAGAGTGTGGGAGAGACACAGAGTGTGGGAGAGACACAGAGTGTGGGAGAGACACAGAGTGTGGGAGAGACACAGAGTGTGGGAGAGACACAGAGTGTGGGAGAGACACAGAGTGTGGGAGAGACACAGAGTGTGGGAGAGACACAGAGTTTCTATCACCTCGCACAGTAAAGAAATCCGTGTTGCGGTGTTGCTGCCTGCTGCGTAGATCTCTTATCTTGTATAATGAGGTTTAATGTATGCACTCTGTAAACATGGAGATCGCCCATTGGCCCAAGGAATGGAGGGGTGTAACTGTTGGACGTTTGTTTTGTAATTACGTTGATAAAATCTACATATCTCCCGGTGTATTCAGTGACGGCCGGGATCACGTGTCAAGTGAGTTCTTTAACTCCCTTGTCTTCCTCTGATATTTTCCTTTGGACGTCTTGGATTTGAATCTCCATCTTCCTATAATTTCACCCTCTTTATAATGTGTGCATTCATCCGAGGATAATTATAATTGGTGTTCTTCATTTTTTTTTCTCTCTTTCACGGGTGGAGTTTTTTAAAGCCTAGCTCGCGTGTACACACAAGAAACGCCATGACATATGACGTGGACAGGCGTGTGCGGTCTGGACAAAAAGATAAACTTGTGAGAGGCCTCAGCGATAGTGTTGGGTTGGAAGGATATCCTCGAGGTACGTACACTCGCCTCCAAGCTTGGGTTTGAATCACGATCCAGCCAAAAACTTATCTCGGTGATGTACCAATGTTTGTTAATGGCATTTAAAAAATTGGGGTGTTAGGGGATTTATGGAGGGGTTGCCCCCAAAATAGGTATTTGTTTGTTTGTTTAAAGTCTTATGATTATGTTGGTGTGATTCTACATGCTGCTCTGTCTCCTAGCAACCATTGAAATTGCTTTAAAATACCATATACCGTTTAAAATACCTTTAGTTAGTGTAGTATACTGCTTTATTCTACCAGGTGTGTGC
Source organism: Myxine glutinosa (assembly GCF_964187855.1). Taxonomy (NCBI): domain Eukaryota; kingdom Metazoa; phylum Chordata; class Myxini; order Myxiniformes; family Myxinidae; genus Myxine; species Myxine glutinosa. The sequence goes on from NC_136265.1 coordinate 190,965,606, forward strand.
CCAGAGGTATTGGCCCTATTTTTTAATTATCACATTTGTCTACCCTCCTTGCCGATCCAGATACATTTTTATTGCAATGTATTGCGCCGTGTTGTTTTTATTCGCATTTGGCAAAGTAGTGAATGGGTGGGGCGTTTTTTGGATGTTTTTATTCTTCCTGATTTACCCGAGATGTAAGTTTTTTTTAGTTTTTTTATTTATTTATTTTTTTCCCTCCCCATTTTCAAATTAATATATCAATAATTTTGAACTGACTTTTTTCAGAAATATATACACTATGAATACACTATGAAATATATACACAGTTCAAAGGTAAGTGGATCAGCTTGTAGGAAGAAGAGTGAGAGAGAGACACACGGGAAGCAGAATTAAGTTCTGAGGCACTTTATAACCGGATAACTGAAATGAGACGTTTCAATTTTTTCCATGGAGCGGTTTCGGAGATATACTACTGTGTTCAAAAAGTATCCGACCTTTATTTTTCGTGCGTAAAAAAGAAGAAGCTCGGGAGGCGTTGATTGGTGCACGTATGTAGGCCATCCTAATACACACGCGTGAATTTTTTCACACCTGCAGAAGCTGTCATTCGACGGCAGACCGCCGATGAGTGAGGACATGTAAGTGAGCGCCGTCGGATTTTCGTTTTTGACAAAATGACGTTAAAACTTGAACAACGCTACTGCATCAAATTTTGTGTTTCATCAAACTTGCATCAAAACTGCAACTTGGTTTCTGGGTCGTACCCATAAACCCAGGACTCATCGCCAGTGATCACTGTGTTGAGGAAGCTGGGATCGCTGTTCACAGTCTCCAGCCTGTCCTGTGCGATCTCCAAACGGAGTTGCTTCAGCTCAATCGTTAGCAGCTTTGGTACGAACTTCGCTGAGATTCTCCTGAAGCCCAAATCCTCCTTCATAATGGAATGAACGGTGTTGAATCTTGCGGATCGTTTCCACTTGGGAATCGCCAAGCTTTACACAAAATTTGATGCAGTAGCGTTGTTCAAGTTTTTCCGTCATTTTGTCAAAAACGAAAATCCGATGGCGCTCACTTACATTTCCTCACTCATCGGCGGTCTGCCGTCGAATGACAGCTTCTGCAGGTGTGAAAAAATTCACGCGTGTGCATTAGGATCGCCTACATACGTGCACCAATCAACGCCTCCCTAGCTTCTTTTTTTTTACGCACGAAAAATAAAGGTCGGATACTTTTTGAACACACTACGTAGAGGTGCAAATTTTTTCGATTTTTTCCCAAGATGGCGTCTGTACCACTTGACCTATGACGTTGTAATTATCATTAAAAATTCTACAGGAGTCGCACATATTCTGAAAAATTTGTGTCCATCGGACTAACAGTTGCGGAGGAATTTTTGTTTTATTCATACTGATCAGATCAAGCGTTGTACTTGTCAAATTATGACATCATAATTAAGGCAGCAATGACATCACCATCAACATATCTTATTCCCCATGGTGAGTACTTGACAATGAGCCATGTTTCAAATTTTTTCCATTGAGCGATTTGGGAGATTTAGAAGTGTAACGTTTTTCCAAGATGGCGTCCGTACCACGTGACCTATGACGTCATAATTATAAATATAAAAATTCTACTGACGGAGCTGCTTCTATGGTAAAATTTTGTGTCAATCGGACCAACGGTTGCCGAGAAAATGGATTTTAAAAAAAATGCAGACACGTACGGCACACTGCACACGTTTACAACTGAATGCTTAACCTCGCTTTTCGCTTCGCGAGTGCAGGGTAACAAGTCTCTGATACACGATGGAGTGCAAATCACGATGCAGTTGCTGCACTCGATTCCCATCTTGAAAAAGTAATTGAGGCTCTTGAAGAACTGCGAGATGGGAACATGGAAACAATGGATACAAAAGGTGATGCTGGAAGTCTTATCAGCATCTTGTCATACACCTTTACTGCATACCTTTACTTTTGGAGTCCTGTGCTGAAGATTTAGAACACCCAAAAATACCTGCAAATGCCTGGTCTTGGATTATTAGACCAGTGTGCATTGAAGATGGAAGCTCTCTCACTTTTCATGAGGAACGAGATACACTCGTCACCGGCCCTGATGCCAAGGCCATCAATTTCTGCCCAAAAAATGGATGTTTCAACAGAACGCCGCGTGAGACGGAGGAAGAGAATGGCTTTTGAAGGAGCGGTAGATGCAGGTTTGACCCTACAACAGGAAATCCGCACAGAGCAGTTGGAAACGGTCGACCGTCTCAAAAGTGAAATTCACTGCAGATCACAACAACGCCGAGATCTCCACAAACGCTTTGGCTTCCTCAAACCTAAATATCTGCTAGACAAACAAATCTATCATGCTATTTGCCAGCAGACACAGTACATTAGTACGGTCTAAACAGAGTTGAATGTTGCCGACTTGCAAGAAGAGGTCCGACGACTCGGACACTTGGACATGTATAAACGTCACAAAGGATGACGTTACAAAGTGGGGAGCATTTGAATTGCTTCGATTGTTCGTGAAGTGGGCATACATTGAAACCTTACCAACCTCTCAATTGCATTGCGTATTCCTGGTGTTGGCTTAGCGGTCAGGGTGCCGGCTTGGGATCCTAGGATCCTGGGTTCGAATCCTGGTCGATCGTTGAATTAACACCAGGGGGGTTGACTCAGCCTGTCATCCTTCCGAGGTCGGCAAATTGAGTACCAGCTTGCTGGGATGAATGATCACGGTGTGTACCCCGATTTAGAATAGGTACACCGTATCCCTGCGCATCGTAAGAGCGTGACCAAGGGTTGGCGTCAGGAAGGGCATCCGGCCATAAAAACATTGCCTCAAACAGGGAACCATGATTGTCATGGGGCCCGCAAGGCTAACCCCCGCTCAAACAGGGAACCATGATTGTCATGGGGCCCGCAAGGCTAACCCCCGCTCCAGTGGGGAAAATGGCCTTAAAATGATCATTCATTCATTCCGCTCACAATTTGTGTTTCAATAGGCCGGTGCGGGCGCAGCTTTTCCAAGCTAATACCGATCGAGAATTACCTCCGGTCTACCATGAGTCAAGCAAGGCTCAGCAACTTGGCAATTTTGTCCATAGAAAGTGATATTGCCCATAAAATTAACTTTGATGACATTTTGAATGATTTTGCCACACTTGAAGCAAGAAGGGGGATTTGCACATACCGGAGGGCCCGTTGGTCCATTGGACCAAATTTTCATTCGTCTCATCGATGTAGAAAGTCATGGCGATCAGTTTGGTGTATCACTCTCCCCTTTGGAAAGGCCCTTGCACTTCCTTTGGAGATCATCTTGCCTTACATTCCTCTTCTGCTCTGTCTCGTCAGCTTGATCCTCTAGTCTAGGGTCTAGGCCATAGAAATACCACACCATGCTGCATGCATGTTTGATGTAGTTGTTCTTAACAGCCTTGTAGCATACCTGCCTGCTGTACTGCTTCAGCATTGGCTTACCTTTTACCAAGCCCAGGTCTGCTTGGACCAGGGCAGAGATTATACGTTCGTTTTATTATTGCCAAATGGTACGAATATTATTATTGTTGTTATATTATTAGTATTAATAAAGTATTAACTTCCTGGGAAAACCACATTTCCAAGCTGGCCTGCAAAGCCAGTCGCCGACTGGGCATCCTCCATCGTGCGAAGTCCTTCCTTGGCACACCTGAGCTCCTCACCACATACAAGGCTTTCATCCGCAGCTCAATGGAATACTGTTCTCCCCTCTGGGCCGGTGCTCCTGCCTCACACCTAGCTCGGCTTCACGCTGTTGAAACAAAAGCTTTCAGAATCATTGGAATCTCCTGTGATGAAGCTAACTCCGAGGGCCTTTCACTCACTCACCGCAGGCAGGTTGGTGGTCTTTCTGTCTTCTACCGACTCCTCTCCGGCCTTGCTCCCCCAGCTCTCTCTCTGGGCTCTGTCCCCCAAATATTCCTACAGGTCGCACAAGATCTGCCAGCAACCCTTTTATGGTAAAACTGCCAAAATCAAGACTCTCTGCTCACCTTCACTCCTTCATTCCTCTTTTCTCCCGCCTCTGGAACAAACTCCCTCACCCTCTTCAATCCCACTGCTCCCTCCAGGTCTTTAAAACAGCTGTTCACCACCATCTCTTATCTTCCCCCATACAAAACCTTGATCTTTTCTACCCCCGCTAATTTCACCCCAAATCCACTTTTTTGAAATACCGACTTCTTTCCTGGAAGTCTGAGCTGTCCATGTGGTTTATACCTCTTGCACTCCCCCCCCCCCCTTTCCCATGCCTCCTCCCCCCCCCTTTCCCATGCCTCCTCCCCCCCCTTTCCCATGCCTCCTCCCCCCAAGCCCTCTCGCTCCCACTGATCTCCCGATGTCCCTGCTCTCCATCTTGTTCTCCCGCTCCCTTTATCATATGTTTTATGTGTCAGTTTGTCTTTTTGTGATCAATGTTAGCTCTTACATGGGCCTCGATCTTGTATACAAAACAATAAATAAATAAATGCTGCTGAGCCCGCTGGGGAAGCTTAGAGCTCTTTCATATGCTCCTCCACCCCCTCCCCCCACCCCCCAAATAGGAATTCCTGATAATGCCATTGCCTAAAAGGGGGCGATATTTTTGACCTTTGACCCGAGCATCACAAACCATCACTGCGCCACTTGGTATTATGGTATTATATCGGATGCTGACTAATCGAGGTAAACTCATTCTAACTAGAGAGTTCATACCCCTTGCAGTCTTCAGAAAAAAGACATGGCACGTCTTTTTTAAACTCTTACACGGCGTTTCCGAGCAAGATGTCCGTTTTTCTTCATGAACGTTGCATAACAGGCGTTCATATTCATGTGCGAAATCAAATTATCCCTGAGAACATAACTTTGAACGGGTCACCGCAGCCGCTTTTGAAAGTGAAGATTACTTTTGTTTCTTTTGAAAGTGAATGGTATCTGATTTCCGGAAGTGCCCTTTTCCGTTCGTTAAAGCACAAGATTGGTTGCTCGGCTAATGGAAACTCTTTCTATCCCTCACCGTCACATCCTCCCCAGGTGGCTGAGAGGGCGCTTTATTTCTGGAACAACGAGTACATCCTGAGCCTCGTCGATGAAAACTCGAACATCGTTTTGCCGATCATGTTTGGCAGCCTCTACAGGGTCTCCAAGGAGCACTGGAACCAGTAAGCAAACATTATTTGCCTCTGTGTTTTAGCTTTTACCAACAAGGTCATTTTACCTTTATATCTTTTACCAAGTTTTCAAGAACTCCTTCATTCCTCCTTTCTCCCGCCTCTGGAACAAACTCCCTCACTCTCTTCAATCGCACTCCTCACTCCAGGTCTTTAAAACAGCTGTTCACCACCATCTCTTATCTTCCCGCATCCAAAACCTTGATCTTTTCTACCCCCGCTAATTCACCCCAGATCCACTTTTTTGAAATACCAACTTCTTTCTTTCCTGGAAGTTCTGGCAGTGTCCATGTGTTTTATACCTCTCCTACTCCCCCCCCCCCCCCACCTTCCCATGCCTCCTCCCACCCCGAATGCCTCCTCCCCCCTCCCCCTTCCCATGCCTCCCCCCCCCACCTTCCCATGCCTCCTCCCACCCCCCCCCCCATCCTCCCATGCCTCCTCCCCCTCTCCCCCTTCCCATGCCTCCTCCCCCCCTCCCCCTTCCCATGCCTCCTCCCCCCCTTCCCATGCCTCCTCCGCCCAAGTCCTCTCCCTCCCACAGATTTCCCGTTGTCCATGTTCTCTGCTGTTGTCCTTGTGTGCTTCCCTATCTCTCCCCATCTTGTGTCCCGCTCCCTTTATTGTATGTTTTGTGTGTCCTTTTTTTTTTCTTTCTTTTTTGTGATTGATGTTAGTTAGCTCTTTCATGAGCCTCGATGTTGTATCCAAAAAAAATATATGAACACACCCCGGCAGATAGATATGGACACACACGGTGTGCCGTTCGATAAATGTGCTTTGCTTCCTCTTTCTCTTCATGCAGAACCATCGTCGGCCTTGTCTACAATGTCATGAAAACCATGATGGACATGAACGGTCAGCTGTTCGGAGAGCTCACTGCCTCATACAATAGCGAAAGGCAGCGGTAGGCACAAAATGGCGACGCCTCAACCGCACCATTAAATCTTGCGTTTTTGTTGTTGTTGTTGTTGTTACCTGCGGACGTGGCACGTGTTACTGACGTACACATTTTGACTCATCGGCGTTATTCCGACAGTGAAAAGAAGAAAGAACAAGAGAGAGACGAACTTTGGAAGAGGCTGGAAAAGCTGCAGGTGGAAGGTTCTCACCATAACAAGGAGACCATCCAGTGACCTTCGGCCGGCCCGCTCGGTGCTCTCCCGTGGCTCAAAAGCACCACATATAGCAAAAAAAAAAAAGGAACCTCCACTGTACTGCTCCTGGAAGTGGTGCTTGACGTTCCACAGTGCCAGGCAGTAGAACCAAGCAATATTCTTACACCACACTGCTACTGTATTTCTGTGATCATCCTGAATAAAGAGAGAGCGTGCGTACACTCTCCAGATTTTCACAGACTGTTATGTCCACAGTTTATGGAGACACGTGATGCTCGTCCGCACTTCGCTTGCAGACGGGATGGTCGCGGCGCGATGAAAGGAGCTTGGCATGTGATTACGGCGCGAGTAGGGTAGAGTGCCTGGGAACGAGTCGATTCTTCGCACGTCCCTCGTTGGGACGTCGGAGGCTTTTTATTTTGCTTCGTGGAAATCCAGTCAAGTTTAACATTCGACCATCAGCACGCGTGTCACTGTAGAGGTTTTCGTGCGGATGAACTGCAAGCATTCCCACGGCGCTCCGATGTCTTGGTGCTTTTCGTCTCTGCGTTGTAAAAGTGTTCTCAAAACGGCTACGATTTTAAAGAGCAAGTTAACAAACCGTATCTTACTAACACAGTAGTGTGCTTTATTACTGTTGTTTTATTTTGAAGGTGAAACGAAAGATAAGCTACGGCGGTGACGGTGGCGGTGATGGGGAGGATTTGGATCGTCCGACGAACCGTCCTACCATGCTTGCAAATGAATGTAAATGCCGCTTATCAGGGTCGGTGGCACTTTGCTTTATTATTATTATTTCTCTTTTTTTTTTGGCATCATTACTGTACTTCACCAAAACCAATGGGTATGTTCTGTATTATACGAAGTAAATACTTCTGCCTTTCAAATGGGAGCTCTTTGTTTTGTGTTTGTTCGTGACTCCTCGGCAGCTTTGAATGTTTTTCCTGTTTATGAACGGGTAACAAAATCGTCGCACATTCTAATAATTGCTTTAAATGGTGGTGTATACAAGTGGTCGCCCTTTGGTGGAACTCTTATTGAACTGTATTTCAAAGGCCGTTCAAAGGAATGGTTGCCTTTCACATCCCAGGAAGGCCGTTCACCTGAACCTTTTGAATCGAATGATCGATTTGTTTATGCTGCAGAAGCTGCTGCCCAGATAGCAAGCGAGGGAGTGATACCTGGTGTCCAGGAACCTCCAAGAAGACCAGACCACTTGCTGCCCACAGTCCAGGTATCACCCTACCATGACCTGCGACACCTGTAGGAAACCTGAAGAACTAACTCGCTTCTTTCTGGAATGCCGCTTATATGATGGACCCAGGTTGCTCCTATTTAAAATCATTAGAGAGGCGGGGGTCGGTATGTCTGATCTGCCGGTCATTTTTGGTCATTTTTGGTCATTTAAACCAGAAGCACCCTTGACTGTGCAAGGCAGTCCTAAACTTTTTAAAAGCAAGCGGGAGATCCATATAGTTTTATGGATCTCCCATCACCTCCATTTTTTATTTTACGTTTTCTTTTCACCACAGTTATGTCTCGGCGCGTGGAGTGTATAGAGCATTGCGGCTCTGAAAACGCCATAAAACTTAAAAGAAGAAGAAGACAGTCCAGGTAGGAATTTGTAACTTGTTTCAGGGTACCGGCGATAGCTCACCTACCTGTCTCAAAGGACACCAAGGGATCATTAACGTCCACCAATATGGGACTTTAGAAAATGACGTAATCTGTCCCACAATGCTCGGCACACATGCGCAGAACCCCTCAGCAGAAATGTTTATTAGGGCACGTTTCTGTATTCCGTGCATGCTCGATAAAGATTGTTAACTAAAATGGCTCACAAAGGTTATAAAATAATCCGAAAATACTTGGAAAGGTACCTGAGAGAAAGGGATATGCCTCTGCACACGAGAGTTAGACGACTTTCGCTCAAAGCGCTGATTTCTCACAGTTGCTTGTATTGCAAAGACTCCTAACGATATGGGTTGGTGCAAGGCCTGAAGGATCGTAGACGAACACGTTGTACCCAAATACCACCTGTCATCCCTACCAGTCAGTGAACTTTGAACTTTGCGGGAGGGCCTCATGTGATCATGGCCAGCTTGGTTAATAACATGCGCTCGTGAAGCGAAAAGCAGGGTTAAGCATTCGGGTGCGTATGTGTGGCGTACTTGCGTGCGTGCGTTCGTTCGTGTCTGCATTTTTAAAATTCATTTTCTCGGCAACCGTTGATTCGATTGGCATGAAATTTTACCATAGGAGTGCCTCCGCCTATACAACGTACGCTTGATCTCATCAGTATGGAAAAAAAAAATCCTCTGCACTACTTCGTCCGATGGACACAACATTTTCAGAATATGAGCGGCTCCTGTATAATTTTTAAATGACAATGACGTCATAGGTCACATGGTACAGGCGCCATCTTGGAAAAATCGAAAAAAGTTGCACCTCTATATCTCCATAAATGCTCCATGGAAAAAATTTAAACATGTCTCATTGTCAAGTACTCCCCTTGGGGAATAAGATATGTTAATGATGATGTCATCGGTACCTTAATTATAACGTCATAATTCGATCGGTATGAATTCTTTTTTCTTTGCAATTATTGGTCCGATTGATACGAAATTTTCACGGTAGGAGCGCCTCCTCCTGTAGAATATTTTAATGATAATTATGACGTCATAGGTCACGTGGTACAGGTGCCATCTTGGAAAACCTTCGCACCTCTATATCTCTGAAACCACTCCATGGAAAAAATTTGGATCTGGCTCATTGTCAACTACTCCCCAAGGGGAATAGATATGTTAATGATGATGTCATCGGTGCCTTCGTTATGACGTCATAAAATCAACAAATACAACACTTATCTGATCATTATTAATTATTTTTTTCTCAGCAACTGTTGGTCTGATGGACACGAGATTTTCACCATCGGAGCACCAGCTCCTGTAGAATATTTTAATGATAACCATGACGTCATAGGTCATGTGGTACAGGCGCCATTTTGGAAAAAACGATAAATGTTGCACCTCTATATCCACAACCACTCTGGAAAAAGTGAAAAGTTGATAATTGTAAAGAACTTCATATGGGGAATAGGTGTTGTTAACGATGACATCATTGGTGCCATAATTATGACGTCATAATTTGACAGGCACAATGCTTAGTCTGATCAGTTTGAAATTTATTGAGCGTGATCTATGCAACAATTATATTAGAGAAAACTAAATTTTTCATGAGCCGTTAGCTTGACATACGGTACGGTATTTATAAAACCCATCTTTCACCAGCCATGCATGCATAATGCAGCTGGACATATGCAAAAAAAACATCTACGAGCCGCGAGCATGACCTGCTTATACATTCACTGCTGTGTGCTTTGCATTTTCATGGCTTTTGCGGCCGTGAATTTTAGCTGCACTATAAGCGAGCTTCGCGGGATAGCCTATCAGATGTGTAAACAAGTCAACCCCACGAATTATAGAATGCAAGCGCTTCATTAAATCGATTACAGTTTGCAATTTATGGTAAAGTATCATCAGAGATCTTGCACAATGAAAAAGCTTCAGGGGATGTTCCATCAGCTGCGTAAACATGTCATCACCGTGAATTATAGAATGCGAATGCTTCATTAAATATATTATTGAAATTAGCAGATAGGCTCAATACGGCATCATCCGATAACATCCCCCACAAACAATGGGCAGAGTATTCACCCCTCCCCCAGCTGCCCACAATGCTCGCATTCCTACATATACAGACTGTGTCGTGGGTCTCGATCATTGTTCTCATTCCGTTGCTTTGACCTGCGTTTTTGACTCTCGCTCTGCTCATCGTTCAATCATGGCTCCCAAGCACAAGACCAGTGCTGGAATGTGTCGACTACCAAGAGGCAGATGAAAGTGATGAGCCTGAGCCAGAAAGTGGAGCTGCTCGACCGGCTTTCAAGAGGAGCGTGCGGCCTCTGTGGGCAGGCATTACGGCAACAATGAATCCACCGTTCGCTACATACGGAAGAACGAGAAGGCGATTCGTGAGAGTATTTCAGTGAGTGCTGTATCGAGTACGAAGGTGGTCACCCATGTCCGGGAAGTCCACATAGAAAGGATGGAGAAGGCTCGTCACTCTTATGGATCGAGGACAACACGCAGAAGAATATGCTTTTGAGTGGACTGCTCCTTCGCGAAAAAGCCAAACGAATTTACAGTCATCTGTCTGGCGCTGGCGCGGGTGGTGCCAGCTCGAGTGATACGCCGAGCGATGATTGTACAAGCAGCGCGACTTCATTCACTGCAAGCAGGGGATGGTTCCATCGTTTCAAGGAGAGGGACTGTCTCAAAAATGTGAAGCTCTCAGGGGAGCGTGCCTCTGCAGACCACGAGGTGGCAAAAGCGTTCCCTGCTCAACTCACGAGGCTGATCGAAAGGAAGGGATACCTCCCAGAGCAGGTGTTCAACACTGACGAGACCAGCCTCTTCTGGATAAAGATGCCCACGAGAACTTTCCTCTCGAAGGAGACAGCATCGGGATTCAAGGCTGCCAAACACCATGTATCTCTTCTCTGTGCAACCTGAAAAGGGGAACTCATGATGAAACCCATGATGTTGTACTGTTCCCTGAACCCGCGTGCTCTCAAGGGCAAGAACAAGCAAACTCTTCCCGTGTTTTGGAGGGCCAACAGGAAAGCCTGGGTGACGGCAGCAACCTTCCTGGACTGGTTCCATAATTGTTTAGTCACTCAGGTGGAGAGGTACATGGTGGGCAAAAACCTTGTTCAAGGTTCTCTTGCTCATGGACAACACTCCTGGCCCCCCCGCGAACCTGGATGTGGCTCACCCGAATGTCGAGGTGATCTTCCTGCCGTCCAACACCACCTCCCTCATCCAGCCACTCGACCAAGGCGTGATTTCAACGTTTAAAACGTATTGCACCCGTCACACCTTTCCACCGCATTTTGGATGCAATCGAGTCCTACCCAGGGCTCACCGTCGGGCAGTGTTGGAAGGATTTCAACATTGCCCACTGCATTGGTGCCATCAAGGAGTCGCTGGATGAGGTGAGACCCTCCACCATCAACGCGCACCGGCACAACCTGTGGCCCAAGCATTCAGAAACTTTACTGGCTTTCCCGATAACACTGAGGAGAGGCATGAGATTGTCGGGTTGGCACGGCAGTTGGGACGGGAAGGATTTGATGACATGCAGCCTGAGGAGTTGGAGGATCTCATTGCCTCACATGGCGACAACCTCACCGAGGAGGAGTTGGAGGCCATAATAACGGTTTCCGAGGAGGAAGCGGACAGTGATGAAGAGGTGCCAAGGTCTAACCTCACAGTCCAGTTCCTGGGAGAGTTGCTGCAGGACACGCGGGCCCTTGTCGACAGGTTGGAAGATGCTGACCCAGTCGTGGAGAGGTACCTCAAGTTCAAGAGGGGCTTGGATAATTTGCTTCTCCCCTACAAAGAGCTGCATCAAAACCTGCGGCAATCTGCCAGGCAGCTCTCCATTACCCATTTCTTTCACCCTGCTCCCTCCACCTCAAGACCATCAGCACCCTCCTCTCCTGCCACCCTCTCAGTGTCCTCACCAGCGTCTTCACCAACACCCTCAACTGCTGCCTCTTCCTCAGTGCACGACTTTGCAGGACTATCATTTGGGTCATCCTCGGAGTTCGAGGAATTATTGGGATTTTAATTCATCATCACCACCACCATCATCATCATAATCATCATTTGAAAAGTTCCGTGTGTTTGTAAAAGAAAATTTTTATAACGGTACATGAAGATGTTGTGTTTTTTTTACTTTCATGGTATGGTATGGTTAAGCACTTTTAATAAACTAAGTGCAATCCTTCAATAAATTGGAAATGGTAACTGGTGTTTTCGAAATTTTTTAATTTTTTAATTTTTGTAAGCATTTTGTATGAAACTGTAATCATGCGCATTTGCGATCAATAACATTTTAAACTTAAAAAAAAATCTCCTCTATGAATCAGGAACCGCTGGAAACCTATACCGTATTCCCCTTTTCCCCATTGAAACAATGCCGCAGCATACATTCACGGGATTGTCATCGACCTTCGTGGGATTTGCCTCACCATTTGCGGGACTTTCATCGACCTTCGCGGGTTATCGTCGGCATTCTCGGGATTTGCCTCACCATTTGCGGGACTTGCATCGACCTTCGCGGATTATCGTCGACCTTCGCGGGATTTGCCTCACCATTTGCGGGACTTTCATCGACCTTCGCGGGTTATCGTCGGCATTCTCTGGATTTGCCTCACCATTTGCGGGACTGGCATCGACCTTCGCGGATTGTCATCGACCTTCACGGGATTTGCCTCACCATTTGCGGGACTTTCATCAACCTTCGCGGGTTATCGGCTGCATTCTCGGGATTTGCCTCACCATTTGCGGGACTTGCATCGACCTTCGTGGGTTATCGTCGACATTCTCGGGATTTGCCTCACCATTTGCGGGACTTGCATCGACCTTCGCGGATTATCGGCGACCTTCGTGGGATTTGCCTCACCATTTGCGGGACTTTCATCGACCTTCGCGGGTTATCGTCGACATTCTCGGGATTTGCCTCACCATTTGCGGGACTTGCATCGACCTTTGCGGATTGTCATCGACCTTCGCGGGATTTGCCTCACCATTTGCGGGACTTTCATCGACCTTCGCGGGTTATCGTCGGCATTCTCGGGATTTGCCTCACCATTTGCGGGACTTGCATCGACCTTCGTGGGTTATCGTCGACATTCTCGGGATTTGCCTCACCATTTGCGGGGCTTGCATCGACCTTCGTGGGTTATCGTCGACATTCTTGGGATTTGCCTCACCATTTGCGGGACTTGCATCGACCTTCGCGGATTATCGTCGACCTTCGCGGGATTTGCCTCGCCATTTGCGGGACTTTCATCGACCTTCGTGGGTTATCGTCGACATTCTCGGGATTTGCCTCACCATTTGCGGGACTTGCATCGACCTTCGCGGATTATCGTCGACCTTCGCGGGATTTGCCTCACCATTTGCGGGACTTTCATCGACCTTCGCGGGTTATCGTCGGCATTCTCTGGATTTGCCTCACCATTTGCGGGACTTGCATCGACCTTTGCGGATTGTCATCGACCTTCGCGGGATTTGCCTCACCATTTGCGGGACTTTCATCGACCTTCGCGGGTTATTGTCGGCATTCTCGGGATTTGCCTCACCATTTGCGGGACTTGCATCGACCTTCGTGGGTTATCGTCGACATTCTCGGGATTTGCCTCACCATTTGCGGGACTTGCATCGACCTTCGTGGGTTATCGTCGACATTCTCGGGATTTGCCTCACCATTTGCGGGACTTGCATCGACCTTCGCGGATTATCGTCGACCTTCGCGGGATTTGCCTCACCATTTGTGGGACTTTCATCGACCTTCGCGGGTTATCGTCGACATTCTCGGGATTTGCCTCACCATTTGCGGGACTTGCATCGACCTTCGCGGATTTTAGTCGACATTCTCGGATTTGCCTCACCATTTGCGGGACTTGCATCGACCTTCGCGGATTTTAGTCGACATTCTCGGATTTGCCTCACCATTTGCGGGACTTGCATCGACCTTCGCGGATTATCGTCGACATTCTCGGGATTTGCCTCACCATTTGCGGATTTCCCCTCGCCATTCACAGTTTGGTCCTCTCTATTCGCAGATTTTCACGAGTTGGGAACCTATCCCCCCCCCCCCCCCTTTTTCCATTGAAACAATGCACCGCTATTTGCGGGATTTTCCAGGAATGTTCCCTGTGAATAGCGGGGTCCCACGGTATATTATACTAGAATTTTGCATCGATTGCTAAAATGTGTGTGTGTGTGTGTGTGTGTGTGTGTGTGTGTGTGTGTGTGTGTGTGTGTGTGTGTGTGTGTGTGCGCGCGCGCGTGCGTGTGCATGTATGCGTGCCGTTTGTTATCTCCATTGCGGGTTTCAGGTGTGGAACAGAGTCCTCCCAGGACCCAAAGTATCCACCCCCTCTTCAGTAAAGGATCACGGTTCATGGACCAAGTTGTTCAACTTTTTCAGAGTTTTGTTCCAAGGACTCTTTCCAGGATCGTCACCAAAACCCCGGATTGTCTCCAGTTGTAGTTAATTTGTGGCAATATCCCTGGGAATGGTTTTCAAAATCTCAGTGAGTTTCTTCTTCATCATTCCTGTTGCTCCAATTATCACTGGTACAATTTTGAAGCTCTTCAGCTTCCAAGATTTCTTGACCTCATTTTTGAGGTCCTGGTATTTGGTCATTTTCTTGATTTTCTCCGTTGTTTAGGCCAAAATCACCGGGTACTGATATCTGAATCATCAATGTTGTATTTTCCTTTTTGTACCCGAGTACAATGTCCGGCCGGACCCAATGCTTTGTTTTCTATGTTCACGCTCGATGGAATCATCAGGTCGTACGTGATCATGATGTCCTCATTTTCAATGATTGTCCTTGTTTCGGGTTTCCACGAGTTTTCTGGAACTGGATGTTAAAAAATTTTCAGATATGACAATGAATCGCTTTGCATACTTTGTTGTGTTGTTGTGTGTAAAGTTGTTCTGATAGTTTTTTGCATCCCGAGAGCAGGTGACTAGTACTTCCTGTTTCTGACTTGCAGAATCGACACTTGTCCACCTGGCCCAGTCCCGCCATCTTTTGTTAATCCAGTGGTGTAGTGTCCTTGATCTTGGGTATTTATTACGATTCGTTCGCCATCCAAGTTGAGCTCACCTCTTCTTATCCATTCCAATGAGCCTTCTTTGTCTATCCCCACTCTGGCCAATTTTTTTTTTGTATTTTCCTGCCCTTTTGTCATTCTCCCAGTTGTTGTTGGATATTTCACCCTTATCTTTACTCCCCCATGCTTCATGTATGGAATACATGTTGCATTGGAGGATTCTCTCCTTCTCCTCAACAATCTCAAGTTTCCGTTTGTAGTTTTCTCCTCTGGAATATTGTCTTTGATTGTGGTGAGACAGTTAACACCTTCAGCTTGCTTTGGTAGATAATCATGTCTCTTCGCAAGGTGATGTTTACCTCGCTTGACAAGGTGCAGTCATTATTTTTTACAGTGCACTTTCCTGCTACTCGGAGTGGCCGCACAGGTATAGGGTTTCACCTATAGGAGGCCTGTGACTCTTTTCTTGAGATATTTTTCTTCTTTTTATAAACACAAGATGTTCCGTCGTGTCCCTGTTCCCCTTCTTCATTCCACTGAAGGCTCCTCCCTCCCCTCTCCCCCCCACCCCTCCCCCCCCGGGGGCCCACAGCACAGCCCACACAAGAGTCTGGACCATACATGAGTTACACGGCATCGCATTCCGTTTGCTTCACTCCCACTCCCATTGCCAGGACCCACGTCTGCCATCAGGGTCGACACCCCGACATTTCTCGGCATCACCACGGTCTACCCCGCAGTGCCACCCGGACCCGACCCATTACACACTTACACGTAAACCTCAACATCCCTCACAACCAGCCCCCCATAAACCTCAACACCACTCACAACCAGCCCCCCATAAAACCTCAACATCCCTCACAACCAGCCCCCCATAAACCTCAACATCCCTCATAACCAGCCCCCCATAAACCTCAACATCCTCACAACCAGCCCCCCATAAACCTCAACATCCCATCCATCCCATTGTCCCAACAACACACACGCCCATTACAGAGCCGCGCACACCACGCGTCATTCCCGTCTCCATACTGCCGTGGGGAACCCAGCCACGGCCCTGCACTCTCACCCTCCCCATACCCCCAGCACCCGGAATCCCTCGCGGTCCATCGGAGTCACACCTGCCCACAAAGCCCAGTCTCAATCAGATCCAGCATCAGCAATGGCTTGCATGCATCACCCCTCCCATCCCCACTCACAATCCCTCCCATCCTCCCCCAAACCTCCATCCACGGCATTATGGGGAGCTGGTTGTGAGGGATGTTGAGGTTTATGGGGGGGCTGGTTGTGAGGGATGTTGAGGTTTATGGGGGGCTGCTTGTGAGGATGTTGAAGTTTATTGGGGGCTGGTTGTGAGGGATGTTGAGGTTTATGGGGGGGCTGGTTGTGAGGGATGTTGAGGTTTATGGGGGGGGCTGGTTGTGAGGTTTATGGGGGGGCTGGTTGTGAGGGATGTTGAGGTTTATGGGGGGCTGCTTGTGAGGATGTTGAAGTTTATTGGGGGCTGGTTGTGAGGGATGTTGAGGTTTATGGGGGGCTGGTTGTGAGGATGTTGAGGTTTATGGGGGGCTGGTTATGAGGGATGTTGAGGTTTATGGGGGGCTGGCTGTGAGGGATGTTGAGGTTTTATGGGGGGTTGGTTGTGAGTGATGTTGAGGTTTTATGGAGGCTGGTTGTGAGGGATGTTGAGGTTTTATGGGGGGCTGGTTGTGAGGGATGTTGAGGTTTGTGGGGGCTGGTTGTGAGTGTTATTGAGGTTTTATGGGGGCTGGTTGTGAGCGATGTTGAGGTTTTATGGGGGCTGGTTGTGAGGGATGTTGAGGTTTTATGGGGGGCTGGTTGTGAGGGATGTTGAGGTTTATGGGGGCTGGTTGCGAGTGATGTTGAGGTTTATGGGGAGCTGGTTGTGAGGGATGTTGAGGTTTATGGGGGGGGGGGGGGCTGGTTGTTTGATGTTGAGGTTTTATGGGAGGCTGGTTGTGAGTGATGTTGAGGTTTATGGGGGGCTGGTTGTGAGGGATGTTGAGGTTTTATGGGGGCTGGTTGTGAGTGATGTTGAGGTTTATGGGGGGGCTGGTTGTGAGGGATGTTGAGGTTTATGGGGAGCTGGTTGTGAGTGATGTTGAGGTTTATGGGGGGGGGGGGCTGGTTGTGAGGGATGTTGAGGTTTATGGGGAGCTGGTTGTGAGTGATGTTGAGGTTTATGGGGGGGGGCTGGTTGTGAGGGATGTTGAGGTTTTATGGGGGGCTGGTTATGAGGGATGTTGAGGTTTTATGAGGGCTGGTTGTGAGTGATGTTGAGGTTTTATGGGGGCTGGTTGTGAGGGATGTTGAGGTTTTATGGGGGTGCTGGTTGTGAGGGATGTTGAGGTTTTGTGGGGGGCTGGTTATGAGGGATGTTGAGGTTTATGGGGGGGGCTGGTTGTGATTGATGTTGATGTTTTATGGGGGGGGCTGGTTGTGAGTGATGTTGAGGTTTTATGGGGGCTGGTTGTGAGTGATGTTGAGGTTTATGGGGGGCTGGTTGTGAGGGATGTTGAGGTTTATGGGGAGCTGGTTGTGAGGGATGTTGAGGTTTATGGGGGTGCTGGTTGAGAGGGATGTTGAGGTTTATGGGGAGCTGGTTGTGAGGGATGTAGAGGTTTATGGGGGTGCTGGTTGTGAGGGATGTTGAGGTTTATGGGGGTGCTGGTTGTGAGGGATGTTGAGGTTTATGGGGGTGCTGGTTGTGAGGGATGTTGAGGTTTATGGGGGTGCTGGTTGTGAGGGATGTTGAGGTTTATGGGGGGGCTGGTTGTGAGTGATGTTGAGGTTTTATGGGGGCTGGTTGTGAGTGATGTTGAGGTTTTATGGGGGCTGGTTGTGAGGGATGTTGAGGTTTATGGGGAGCTGGTTGTGAGGGATGTTGAGGTTTATGGGGGCTGGTTGTGAGGGATGTTGAGGTTTTATGGGGGGGGGGCTGGTTGTGAGGGATGTTGAGGTTTATGGGGGGGGCTGGTTGTGAGGGATGTTGAGGTTAATGGGGGTGCTGCTTGTGAGGGATGTTAAGGTTTATGGGGGGGGGGCTGGTTGTTTGATGTTGAGGCTTTATGGGAGGCTGGTTGTGAGGGATGTTGAGGTTTATGGGGGCTGGTTGTGAGTGATGTTGAGGTTTATGGGGAGCTGGTTGTGAGGGATGTTGAGGTTAATGGGGGTGCTGGTTGTGAGGGATGTTGAGGTTTATGGGGGCTGGTTGTGAGGGATGTTGAGGTTTTATGGGGGGGGGGGGGGCTGGTTGTGAGGGATGTTGAGGTTTTATGGGGGCTGGTTGTGAGTGATGTTGAGGTTAATGGGGGTGCTGCTTGTGAGGGATGTTAAGGTTTATGGGGGGGGGGGCTGGTTGTTTGATGTTGAGGCTTTATGGGAGGCTGGTTGTGAGGGATGTTGAGGTTTATGGGGGCTGGTTGTGAGTGATGTTGAGGTTTATGGGGAGCTGGTTGTGAGGGATGTTGAGGTTAATGGGGGTGCTGGTTGTGAGGGATGTTGAGGTTTTATGGGGGGCTGGTTATGAGGGATGTTAAGGTTTATGGGGGGGGCTGGTTGTTTGATGTTGAGGTTTATGGGAGGCTGGTTGTGAGGGATGTTGAGGTTTTATGGGGGGCTGGTTGTGAGGGATGTTGAGGTTTATGGGGAGCTGGTTGTGAGGGATGTTGAGGTTTATGGGGGGGGCTGGTTGTGATAGATGTTGAGGTTAATGGGGGTGCTGGTTGTGACTGATGTTGAGGTTTATGGGGGGGGCTGGTTGTGAGGGATGTTGAGGTTAATGGGGGTGCTGGTTGTGAGGGATGTTGAGGTTTTATGGGGGGCTGGTTATGATTGATGTTAAGGTTTATGGGGGGGGGGCTGGTTGTTTGATGTTGAGGTTTTATGGGAGGCTGGTTGTGAGTGATGTTGAGGTTTATGGGGGGCTGGTTGTGAGGGATGTTGAGGTTTATGGGGGCTGGTTGTGAGTGATGTTGAGGTTTATGGGGAGCTGGTTGTGAGTGATGTTGAGGTTTATGGGGGGGGCTGGTTGTGAGGGATGTTGAGGTTAATGGGGGTGCTGGTTGTGAGGGATGTTGAGGTTTTATGGGGGGCTGGTTATGATTGATGTTAAGGTTTATGGGGGGGGGCTGGTTGTTTGATGTTGAGGTTTTATGGGAGGCTGGTTGTGAGTGATGTTGAGGTTTATGGGGGGCTGGTTGTGAGGGATGTTGAGGTTTTATGGGGGCTGGTTGTGAGTGATGTTGAGGTTTATGGGGGGCTGGTTGTGAGGGATGTTGAGGTTTATGGGGAGCTGGTTGTGACGGATGTTGAGGTTTATGGGGAGCTGGTTGTGAGTGATGTTGAGGTTTATGGGGGGGGGGCTGGTTGTGAGGGATGTTGAGGTTTATAGGGGGGCTGGTTGTGAGGGATGTTGAGGTTTATGGGGGGGGGGGGTTGGTTGTGAGGGATGTTGAGGTTTATGGGGAGCTGGTTGTGAGTGATGATGAGGTTTATGGGGGGGGGGGCTGGTTGTTTGATGTTGAGGTTTTATGGGAGGTTGGTTGTGAGTGATGTGGAGGTTTATGGGGGGCTGGTTATGAGGGATGTGAAGGTTTATGGGGGGGGGCTGGTTGTTTGATGTTGAGGTTTTATGGGAGGCTGGTTGTGAGTGATGTTGAGGTTTTATGGGGGCTGGTTGTGAGTGAAGTTGAGGTTTATGGGGGGCCGGTTGTGAGGGATGTTGAGGTTTATGGGGAGCTGGTTGTGAGGGATGTTGAGGTTTATGTGGGGCTGGTTGTGACGGATGTTGAGGTTTATGGGGAGCTGGTTGTGAGGGATGTTGAGGTTTATGGGGGGCTGGTTGTGACGGATGTTGAGGTTTATGGGGAGCTGGTTGTGAGGGATGTTGAGGTTTATGGAGAGCTGGTTGTGACGGATGTTGAGGTTTATGGGGAGCTGAGCTGGGCATCCTCCGCCGACTGGGCATCCTCCGTCGTGCGAAGTCCTTCCTCGGCACACCTGAGCTCCTCACCACATACAAGGCTTTCATCCACAGCTCAATGGAATACTGTTCTCCCCTATGGGCTGGTGCTCCTGCCTCACACCTGGCTCGGCTTCACGCTGTTGAATCCAAAGCTTTCAAAATCATTGGAATCTCCCGCGATGAAGCTATCTCTGAGGGCCTTTCACTCACTCACCGCAGGCAGGTAGGTGGCCTTTCTGTCTTCTACCGACTCCTCTCCGGCCTTGCTCCCCCAGCTCTCTCTGTGCTCTGTCCCCCAAATATTCCTACAGGTCGCACAAGATCTGCCAGCAACCCTCTGATGGTTAAACTGCCGAAATCTCGGCTCTCTGCTCACCTTCACTCTTTCATTCCTCTTTTCTCCCGCCTGTGGAACAAACTCCCACACTCCCTTCAATCCCTCTCCTCCCTCCAGGTCTTTAAAACAGCTGTTCACCACCATCTCTTATCTTCCCCCATCCATAACCTTGATCTTTTCTACCCCCACTAATTCACCCCAGATCCACCTTGTTTGAAATTCCAACTTCTTTCCTGGAAATCCTGGCAGTGTCCATATGTTTATACCTCTCCCACCCCCCCCCCCCCTTCACATGCCTCCCCCCCAAAGCCCTCTCCCTCCCACAGATCTATCGATGTCTCCATGTCTCTCGGTCCCTGCTCTCAAATGTTGTGTTTGTGTCCTTCCCCCTCTCTCCCCATCTTGTCTACCGCTCCCGATGTTATTTGTTTTATGTGTCTGTTTGTCTTTCTGTGTGACTAATGTTCGCTCTTTCACGAGCCTCGATCTTGTATACAAAAAAAAAAAGAAAAAAAAAAAAGAAGCTGGTTGTGAGGGATGTTGAGGTTTATGGGGGGCTGGTTGTGACGAATGTTGAGGTTTATGGGGGGCTGGTTGTGACGAATGTTGAGGTTTATGGGGGGCTGGTTGTGAGGGATGTTGAGGTTTATGGGGAGCTGGTTGTGAGGGATGTTGAGGTTTATGGGGGGCTGGTTGTGACGGATGTTGAGGTTTATGGGGAACCGGTTGTGAGGGATGTTGAGGTTTATGGGGGGCTGGTTGTGACGGATGTTGAGGTTTATGGGGGGCTGGTTGTGAGGGATGTTGAGGTTTATGGGGGGCTGGTTGTGACGGATGTTGAGGTTTATGGGGGGGCTGTTTGTGACGGATGTTGAGGTTTATGGGGAGCTGGTTGTGAGTGATGTTGAGGTTTATGGGGGGGGGGCTGGTTGTGAGGGATGTTGAGGTTTATGGGGGGGGCTGGTTGTTTGATGTTGATGTTGAGGTTTTATGGGAGGCTGGTTGTGAGTGATGTGGAGGTTTATGGGGGGCTGGTTGTGACGAATGTTGAGGTTTATGGGGGGCTGGTTGTGAGGGATGTTGAGGTTTATGGGGAGCTGGTTGTGAGGGATGTTGAGGTTTATGGGGGGCTGGTTGTGACGGATGTTGAGGTTTATGGGGAACCGGTTGTGAGGGATGTTGAGGTTTATGGGGGGCTGGTTGTGACGGATGTTGAGGTTTATGGGGGGGCTGGTTGTGAGGGATGTTGAGGTTTATGGGGGGCTGGTTGTGACGGATGTTGAGGTTTATGGGGGGGCTGTTTGTGACGGATGTTGAGGTTTATGGGGAGCTGGTTGTGAGTGATGTTGAGGTTTATGGGGGGGGGGGCTGGTTGTGAGGGATGTTGAGGTTTATGGGGGGGGCTGGTTGTTTGATGTTGATGTTGAGGTTTTATGGGAGGCTGGTTGTGAGTGATGTGGAGGTTTATGGGGGGCTGGTTATGAGGGATGTCAAGGTTTATGGGGGGGCTGGTTGTTTGATGTTGAGGTTTTATGGGAGGCTGGTTGTGAGTGATGTTGAGGTTTTATGGGGGCTGGTTGTGAGTGAAGTTGAGGTTTATGGGGGGCCGGTTGTAAGGGATGTTGAGGTTTATGAGGGGCTGGTTGTGAGTGATGTTGAGGTTTTATGGGGGGCTGGTTGTGAGTGGTGTTGAGGTTTTATGGGGGGCTGGTTGTTAGTGATGTTGAGGTTTTTGGGGAGCTCGTTCTGAGGGGTGTTGAGGTTTATGGTGGGGGTTGGCTGGTTGTGAGGGATGTTGAGGTTTATGAGGGGCTGGTTGTGAGGGATGTTGAGGTTTTATGGGGGGGCTGGTTGTGAGTGATGTTGAGGTTTTATGGGGGGCTGGTTGTGAGTGATGTTGAGGTTTTATGGGGGGCGAGTTGTGAGGGGTGTTGAGGTTTATGGGGGGGGCTGTTTTTTTAATTATTATTATTATTTATTTATTTATTATTATTATATACTGAATCGAGGCTCGTGAAAGAGCTGATAACCGCGAGGGAAAGACACTACAGGGGGACCATGAGGGAAAGACAGCACAGAGGGACCGCGAGGGAAAGACAGTACAGGGGTACCACGAGGGAAAGACAGCACAGGGGGATCACGAGGGAAAGACAGCACAGGTGGACCACGAGGGAAAGACAGCACAGGTGGACCACGAGGGAAAGACAGTACAGGGGGACCACGTGGGAAAGACAGCACAGGGGGACCACGAGGGAAAGACAGTACAGGGGGACCACGAGGGAAAGACAGCACAGGGGGACCGTGAGGGAAAGACAGCACAGGGGGACCGCGAGGGAAAGACACTACAGGGTGATCGCGAGGGAAAGACACTACAGGGGGACCATGAGGGAAAGACAGCACAGGGGGACCACGAGGGAAAGACAGTACAGGGGGACCACGAGGGAAAGACAGCACAGGGGGGGAAAGACAGCACAGGGGGACCGCGAGGGAAAGACAGCACAGGTGGACCACGAGGGAAAGACAGCACAGGGGGACCACGAGGGAAAGATAGCACAGGGGGACCACGAGGGAAAGACAGCACAGGGGGACCACGAGGGAAAGACAGCACAGGGGGACCACGTGGGAAAGACAGCACAGGGGGACCACGAGGGAAAGACAGTACAGGGGGACCACGAGGGAAAGACAGCACAGGGGGACCGCGAGGGAAAGACAGCACAGGGGGACCGCGAGGGAAAGACACTACAGGGGGACCGCGAGGGAAAGACACTACAGGGGGACCATGAGGGAAAGACAGCACAGGGGGACCACGAGGGAAAGACAGTACAGGGGGACCACGAGGGAAAGACAGCACAGGGGGGGAAAGACAGCACAGGGGGACCGCGAGGGAAAGACAGCACAGGGGGACCACGAGGGAAAGACAGCACAGGGGGACCACGAGGGAAAGACAGCACAGGTGGACCACGAGGGAAAGACAGCACAGGGGGACCACGAGGGAAAGACAGTACAGGGGGACCATGAGGGAAAGACAGCACAGGGGGGGAAAGACAGCACAGGGGGACCGCGAGGGAAAGACAGCACAGGGGGACCACGAGGGAAAGACAGCACAGGGGGACCACGAGGGAAAGACAGCACAGGTGGACCACGAGGGAAAGACAGCACAGGGGGACCACGAGGGAAAGACAGCACAGGGGGACCACGAGGGAAAGACAGCACAGGGGGACCACGAGGGAAAGACAGCACAGGGGGACCACGTGGGAAAGACAGCACAGGGGGACCACGAGGGAAAGACAGTACAGGGGGACCACGAGGGAAAGACAGCACAGGGGGACCGCGAGGGAAAGACAGCACAGGGGGACCGCGAGGGAAAGACACTACAGGGGGACCGCGAGGGAAAGACACTACAGGGGGACCATGAGGGAAAGACAGCACAGGGGGACCACGAGGGAAAGACAGTACAGGGGGACCACGAGGGAAAGACAGCACAGGGGGGGAAAGACAGCACAGGGGGACCGCGAGGGAAAGACAGCACAGGGGGAGGGATGTTGGTTGTGAGGGATGTTGAGGTTTATGGGAAGGGAGCTGCTTGTGAGGGATGTTGAGGTTTATGGGGGTGCTGGTTGTGAGGGATGTTGAGGTTTATGGGGGTGGCTGGTTGTGAGGGATGTTGAGGTTTATGGGGGTGGCTGCTTGTGAGGGATGTTGAGGTTTATGGGGGTGCTGGTTGTGAGGGATGTTGAGGTTTATGGGGGTGCTGGTTGTGAGGGATGTTGAGGGTTATGGGGGTGGCTGGTTGTGAGGGATGTTGAGGTTTATGGGGAGCTGGTTGTGAGGGATGTTGAGGTTTATGGGGGTGCTGGTTGTGAGGGATGTTGAGGTTTATGGGGGTGCTGGTTGTGAGGGATGTTGAGGTTTATGGAGGTGGCTGGTTGTGAGGGATGTTGAGGTTTATGGGGGTGCTGGTTGTGAGGGATGTTGAGGTTTATGGGGGTGCTGGTTGTGAGGGATGTTGAGGTTTATGGAGGTGGCTGGTTGTGAGGGATGTTGAGGTTTATGGGGGTGGCTGCTTGTGAGGGATGTTGAGGTTTATGGGGGTGCTGGTTGTGAGGGATGTTGAGGTTTATGAGGGTGCTGGTTGTGAGGAATGTTGAGGTTTATGGGGGTGCTGGTTGTGAGGGATGTTGAGGGTTATGGGGGTGGCTGTTTGTGAGGGATGTTGAGGTTTATGGGGAGCTGGTTGTGAGGGATGTTGAGGTTTATGGGGGTGGCTGGTTGTGAGGGATGTTGAGGTTTATGGGGGTGCTGGTTGTGAGGGATGTTGAGGTTTATGGGGGTGCTGGTTGTGAGGGGTGTTGAGGTTTATGGGGGGGAGCTGGTTGTGAGGGATGTTGAGGGTTATGGGGAGCTGGTTGTGAGGGATGTTGAGGTTTATGGGGAGCTGGTTGTGAGGGATGTTGAGGGTTATGGGGGTGGCTGGTTGTGAGGGATGTTGAGGTTTATGGGGGTGCTGGTTGTGGGGGATGTTGAGGTTTATGGGGGGTGCTGGTTGTGAGGGATGTTGAGGTTTATGGGGGTGGCTGGTTGTGAGGGATGTTGAGGGTTATGGGGGTGGCTGGTTGTGAGGGATGTTGAGGTTTATGGGGGTGCTGGTTGTGAGGGATGTTGAGGTTTATTGGGAGCTGGTTGTGAGGGATGTTGAGGTTTATGGGGGTGCTGGTTGTGAGGGATGTTGAGGTTTATGGGGAGCTGGTTGTGAGGGATGTTGAGGGTTATGGGGGTGGCTGGTTGTGAGGGATGTTGAGGGTTATGGGGGTGGCTGGTTGTGAGGGATGTTGATGGTTGTGAGGGATGTTGAGGTTTATGGGGGGAGCTGGTTGTGAGGGATGTTGAGGTTTATGGGGGTGCTGGTTGTGAGGGATGTTGAGGTTTATGGGGGTGCTGGTTGTGAGGGATGTTGAGGTTTATGGGGGTGTTGTTTGTGAGGGATGTTGAGGTTTATGGGGGTGCTGGTTGTGAGGGATGTTGAGGTTTATGGGGGGCTGGTTGTGAGGGATGTTGAGGTTTATGGGGGTGCTGGTTGTGAGGGATGTTGAGGTTTATGGGGGTGCTGGTTGTGAGGGATGTTGAGGTTTATGGGGGGCTGGTTGTGAGGGATGTTGAGGTTTATGGGGGTGGCTGGTTGTGAGGGATGTTGAGGTTTATGGGGGTGGATGGTTGTGAGGGATGTTGAGGTTTATGGGGAGCTGGTTGTGAGGGATGTTGAGGTTTATGGGGTGGCTGGTTGTGAGGGATGTTGAGGTTTATGGGGGTGGCTGGTTGTGAGGGATGTTGAGGTTTATGGGGGGGAGCTGGTTGTGAGGGATGTTGAGGTTTATGGGGGTTCTGGTTGTGAGGGATGTTGAGGTTTATGGGGGGCTGGTTGTGAGGGATGTTGAGGTTTATGGGGGTGCTGGTTGTGAGGGATGTTGAGGTTTATGGGGGTGCTGGTTGTGAGGGATGTTTAGGTTTATGGGGGTGCTGGTTGTGAGTGATGTTGAGGTTTTATGGGGGGCTGGTTGTGAGTGATGTTGAGGTTTATGGGTAGCTGGTTGTGAGGGGTGTTGAGGTTTATGGGGGGGGGGGGGCTGGTTGTGAGGGATGTTGAGGTTTATGGGGACGGGGCTGGTTGTGAGGGATGTTGAGGTTTATGGGGGTGCTGGTTGTGAGTGATGTTGAGGTTTTATGGGGGGCTGGTTGTGAGTGATGTTGAGGTTTATGGGGAGCTGGTTGTGAGGGGTGTTGAGGTTTATGGGGGGGGGGGGGCTGGTTGTGAGGGATGTTGAGGTTTATGGGGACGGGGCTGGTTGTGAGGGATGTTGAGGTTTATGGGGGTGCTGGTTGTGAGGGATGTTGAGGTTTATGGGGGTGGCTGGTTGTGAGGGATGTTGAGGTTTATGGGGGGGAGCTGGTTGTGAGAGATGTTGAGGGTTATGGGGAGCTGGTTGTGAGGGGTGTTGATGTTTATGGGGGAGCTGGTTGTGAGGGATGTTGAGGTTTATGGGGGTGCTGGTTGTGAGGGATGTTGAGGTTTATGGGGGTGCTGGTTGTGAGGGATGTTGAGGTTTATGGAGGTGCTGGTTGTGAGGGATGTTGAGGTTTATGGGGGTGCTGGTTGTGAGGGATGTTGAGGTTTATGGGGGTGCTGGTTGTGAGGGATGTTGAGGTTTATGGGGGAGCTGGTTGTGAGGGATGTTGAGGATTATGGGGGTGCTGGTTGTGAGGGATGTTGAGGTTTATGGGGAGCTGGTTGTGAGGGATATTGAGGGTTATGGGGGTGGCTGGTTGTGAGGGATGTTGAGGTTTATGGGGGTGCTGGTTGTGAGGGATGTTGAGGTTTATGGGGGAGCTGGTTGTGAGGGATGTTGAGGTTTATGGGGGTGCTGGTTGTGAGGGATGTTCAGGTTTATGGGGGCTGGTTGTGAGGGATGTTCAGGTTTATGGGGGCTGGTTGTGAGGGATGTTGAGGTTTATGGGGGTGCTGGTTGTGTAAGGGATGTTGAGGTTTATGGGGGTGCTGGTTGTGAGGGATGTTGAGGTTTATGGGGGAGCTGGTTGTGAGGGATGTTGAGGATTATGGGGGTGCTGGTTGTGAGGGATGTTGAGGTTTATGGGGAGCTGGTTGTGAGGGATGTTGAGGGTTATGGGGGTGGCTGGTTGTGAGGGATGTTGAGGTTTATGGGGGTGCTGGTTGTGAGGGATGTTGAGGTTTATGGGGGAGCTGGTTGTGAGGGATGTTGAGGTTTATGGGGTGCTGGTTGTGAGGGATGTTCAGGTTTATGGGGGTGCTGGTTGTGAGGGATGTTGAGGTTTATGGGGGTGCTGGTTGTGAGGGATGTTGAGGTTTATGGGGGGCTGGTTTTTTGGGATGTTGAGGTTTATGGGGGGCTGGTTGTGAGGGATGTTGAGGTTTATGGGGGTGGCTGGTTGTGAGTAGAGTTTTTGAATATTGTTTTTCACATTTTAGTTTTGTTTTTAATAATTTTGATTTGGATGTACACGCTGCAATGGAAGTTTCTTCATCAGGTGTGTGAGATGTGTATTTATCTGCTGGTCATTTTAATGGATTCGTCTTGGGCGATGCAGTAAATCCAATCACTACCATTAATGAAACCATGGTTCGGAATATGTATAATACAGAATATATTTGTGTTCTTAATATAAGTGAAGTTTCCTCACTGGACGCAGTCACCTGTAGAAACTGTAAATTATGACGAGATAAACTTTTGTGTTATTCACTTGGACACAATGTCGACAGATCTTCTTCTTTGGTATATAGCACAAGTGTGCGGTTGGATCACTGGCTGAAGGTGTGGCTGTGCCACTGATGCAGTGCCCCCTGTAGGTTAGAACAGGAATTTGGAATTTGCTCAGGGTGCTGGAGATAGTTCGCCAACTCTTCGCAAAAGAACACCGTGGGATCTTCATCTTCCACCACCTCATGCCAACAGACGGACTGTCCAGGTTAACGTCCATCCGAGGGACGGCACACACTGATGAATCACCAGGATGGTAGTTTACAGCCGGAGAGGTGAGAGTGCATACTATCTCTGCCATCCTGCCAGCTCTCCATAGTCAGCAACGCCCTTTTATGACTCATCTTTCCATGAAGTTTCACCCAAAAGTGTAGTTTGCGTGAGCTGGTCATTTCTATATACTGTATCTCGAAGAGAGATCATTCATGCCAACAATATTTCACAAAGGATATTGATCACTGATCACATCATTAATCACCCAAAATGTGACTATCACCTGAACCCTCTAATATGCTTGTGTTAATTTTCACTTCTCTGACGTCATTCATACAGTCGTGGCCAAAAATATTGGCACCCTTGCACTTTTTTTCAAATAACTCACAATTTTCTCTCAAAATAAGTTGAAATTGACAAAATTATTTGGTCTACACAATTCTTTATTTCACTGTTGATATTGCAGAACCTTTGTTTTTGATTCAGAACTTAGTATATTATTTTAAATCAGAAAATAAAAAGAAATGGCACAAAATTATTGACACCTCAGACAATATTTGGTAGCAGACAGCCTTTGGGTGCCGGCTTGGGATCCTCGGATCCTGGGTTCGAATCCCGGTCGATCGCTGAATTAACACCAGGGGGGTTCACTCAGCCTGTCTTCCGAGGTCGGCAAATTGAGTACCAGCTTGCTGGGATGAATGATCACGGTGTGTACCCCGATTTAGAATAGGTACACCGTATCCCTGCGCATCGTAAGAGGCGACCAAGGGTTGGCGTCAGGAAGGGCATCCGGCCATAAAAACATTGCCTCAAACAGGGAACCATGATTGTCATGGGGCCCGCAAGGCTAACCCCCGCTCTAGCGGGGAAAATGGCCTTAAAACGATCATTCATTCAGGCACAGCCTTTGGACAAAATAACTGCAGTCAAGCGCTTCCTCTCGCCATGAATGAGCTTCCGACACCTCTCTACTGGCAGTTTGACCGACTCTTCTTGTGCAAACTGCTCCAGTTCCCCCACATTTGAAGGGTGCCTTCTCCCAACTGATGTTTTCAGATCTCCCCACAGGTGCTCAATGGGATTTAGATCTGGACTCAATGCTGGTCACTTCAGAACAGTTCAGCATTTTGTCTTGAACCATTCCTGGGTGCTTTTTGCAGTGTCTTTGGGGTCATTGTCCTGCTGCAAGACCCATGACCTTCGACGGAGACCAAGCTTTCTGACACTGGGTTGAACATTGCGCTCCAAAATGCCTTGGTAATCTCCTGATTTTATGATGCCATGCACACATTCAAGGTACCCAGTGCCAGAAGCAGCACAGCAACCCCCAAACATAACTGAACCTCCTCCATGTTTGACTGTCGGGAAGGTGTTCTTTTCTTTGAAAGCTTCATTTTGTTTTCTGTAAACATAGAGATGATGTGCTTCACCAAAAATCTCTAATTTGGTCTCATCTGTCTACAGGACATTCTCCCAAAAGGATTTTGGCTTGTTCAGGTGTGTTTTGGAAAACTCCAGTCGGGCTTTCTCAGCAGTGGGGTCCTCCTGGGTCTCCTACCATAGAACCCCCTTTCATTGAGTTAGCGACGGATGGTGCGAGTTGAAACTGTCGTACCTTGTGTCCTGAAGGTCAGCTTGAATCTGTTTGGCAGTTGATTGAGGTGCTTTCTCCACCATTCAAACAATCCTTTGCTGCAATCTTCGATCAAGTTTTTTTTTCTTGCGGCCACGTCCAGGGAGGTTGGCTTCAGTGCAATGGGCCTTAAACTTCCTGATAACATTGTGTATGGTGGACACAGGAACATTAAGGTCTCCAGAGATGGACTTGTAGCCTTGAGATTGTCCATGCTTGGCTACAATCTTGTGTCTGACCTCCTCAGACAATTCTCTGGTTTTCTTTCTTTTCTCCATGCTCATTGCGGTACACACAGTGACATAAAACAGCAGAATGACTCCTTTTCTCTATTCAAATTGGTTGAAAGTCATTTTTATATTGCAGGCACCTGCAACTCACCACAGGTGCATTCCATTCCAAAGTAAAGGAGAATCACCTGCTTGAAATCTAATTATTTGTAACAACTTCTAAAAGGTGCCAATAATATTGTCTGGGCCATTTTAGGATTTCTGGGTGGAATAAGCTGATTGCGAAAAAAATTTCAGCTTTTTGTTTTGTTCCACTGCAAATCAAATGTGGATTCAATTTTTTATTTTTTTTAAACTTTATGGAACAAATGGTACATTATTTGAAAAAAGTGCAAGGGAGCCAATATATATATATATAAATTTTTTTGGTTGGTTGGTCGTGTCAGAGCGAGCAAATTGAACATGAAAACAGGCACAGACACATAAAACGTACAATGAAGGGAGCGGGAGATAAGATGGGGAGAGAGGGGGAAGTACACAAGTAGAACATTTCAGAGCAGGGACATCGGGAGATCTGTGGGAGGAGGAGGGCTTGGGGCGAGGGAAGGAGGGGGGGGGGGGGAGGAGTTAAGAAAAAAAACATGGACACAGCTAGTTCTTCCAGGAAAGAAGTCGGTATTTCAGAAAAGTGGATCTGGGGTGAATTAGCAGGGGTAGAAAAGATCAAGGTTTTGGATGGGGGAAAATAAGATGGTGGTGAACAGCTGTTTTAAAGACCTGGAGGGAGGAGTGGGATTGAAGAGAGTGAGGGAGTTTGTTCCAGAGGCAGAGGAGAAAAAGGAGAAAAGGAGAAAAAGGCAGAGGAGAAAAAGAGGAATTAAAGAGTGAAGGTGAGCAGAGAGTCTTGCTTTTGGCAGTTTGACCAGAAGAGGGTTGCAGGCAGATCTTGTGCAACCTGTAGGAATATTTGGGGGACAGAGCACAGAAAAGGCTGGGGGGAGGGGGGAGAGGGAGGCTAGGCCAGAGAGGAGTTGGTAGAAGAAAGAAAGACCACCAACCTGCCTGTGGTGAGTGAGTGAAAGGCCCTCACAATCGGCTTCATCGCGGGAGATTCCAATGATTCTGAAAGCTTTCGTTTCATCAGCGTGAAGCCATTCATGTGTCTTTCACTGAAGAGAGGCTTCCGTCTGGCCACTCTGCCATAAAGCCCAGATCGGTGGAGTGTTGCAGTGATGGTTGTCCTTCTGGAAGTTTCTCCCATCTCCACACAGGATCTCTGGAGCTCAGCCAGAGTGACCATCGGGTTCTTGGTCACCTCTATTACCAAGGCCCTTCTACCCCGATTGCTCAGTCTGGTCGGGCAGCCAGCTCTAGGAAGAGTCATCGTTGTTCCAAACTTCTTCCATTTAAGAATTATGGAGGCCACTGTGCTCTTGGGAAACTTCAATGCAGCAGAAAATTTTCCCAATTCCCAAATTTCCCAAAATATTTTCCCAATTTTTTTCCCAAATTTTGGCTTCCCCAAATCTGTGCCTCGACACAATCCTGTCTGAGCTCTGCAGGCAGTTTCTTCGACCTCATGGCTTGGTTTTTGCTCTGATATGCATTGTCAGCTGTGTGACCTTATATAGACAGGTGTGTGCCTTTCCAAATCATGTCCAATCAATTGAATTTACCACAGGTGGACTCCAATCAAGGTGTAGAAACATCTCAAAGATGATCAAGAGAAATGGGAGGCACCCAAGCTAAATTTCAAGTGTTATAGCAAAGGGTCTGAATACTTATGTCAATGTGATATTTCAGTTTTTTATTTTTAATAAATTTGCAAAACTTTCTAAAATCCTGTTTTCTCTTTGTCATTACGGGGTATTGTGTCGATTGATGAGGGAAAAAATGAATTTAAACGATTTCAGCACAAGGCTGCAACATAACAAAATGTGAAACAAGCGTTACGCCTAGGTCCCCCGTCGGGTAAGTGATGTGAGTTGACAAAGTGGAAGACGCAGAAAACATGCTATGATATATTTCGCTCACAAGGTTCAGACATACATAGCGGCGGCCATCTTGGATTTTGACGTGGTGACCCAATTTTCAATAGTGTTCTTCCTTATGCCAAGATACACCCACACACTTGATTAGAAGTTGGTACTTCGCTTATTTTTCAAGATATTCCGCTCACAAGGTTCAGACATACATGGCGGCGGCCATCTTGGATGTTGACGTGGCGATCTAATTTTCAATAGGTGTGGTGCAGTCTTCCTTATGCCTAGATACACCCACACACCAGATTAGAAGTTGGTACTTCGCTTATTTTTCAAGATATTCCGCTCACAAGGTTCAGACATACATGGCATCAGACATGCATGGCGGTGGCCATCTTGGATTTTGACGTGGGTTGCACCCACACCCCAAATTCGAATGCGGTCCTTCGCTTACGCACGCACGCACGTACGCAGGCACGCCCGCACGGACGGACGGACGGACACACGGACAGAGGGGAAAACCATAGTCCCCCTTTCGCTCCGCTGTGCGACGGGGGACAAAAAGTGAAGGGGTCTGAATACTTTCTCAATGCACTGTACTTGTCCAAAAAAAATAAAATTTTGCCAAGTAAATAAATAAAGGGCAGAAGTACAGGGTGGAGGCAGGTGGGGTGCAGACGTGCAGGTGGGGTGCAGACATGCAGGTGGGAGCAGACATGCAGGTGGGAGCAGATGTGCAGGTGGGAGCAGAAGCGCACGTGGGAGCAGACAAGCGACGCAGAGGACCAGACGCGCACGTGGGGTGCAGACGTGCAGGTGGGAGCAGATGTGCGGGTGTGGTGCAGTTTATACATTCGCTGTGTGAGCCTTCAATAGGAAAGCAGGTGCAGGTGTCTATCTGCACATGATTAAAACGAAGAAACACACAAGGTTAAACAATTATTCCGTTTAATCATATTTGCAGGAATCAATTCATCCTCCTCCCATCTCTCTCAATTGGGCCACCACCCTAAGATGTCAAGGTGTCGTGTAAAGCACGCAGAAGTGTAGCAACTGCAACGGCTCCGGGATCCGGATCCAGCAGCCGTGATGGGCTCACGTAGCTCGCGCGACCGGCATGTGCATCCATATGGCGAGTCCTCTCGGCTGCCACTTCTGCGGCCTGCGTGGGGGATTCGTAGTGGTGGAAGTGAAAACTTGTAACTGGGCCTTATTTTTGGTTTGCCCATCATGTTTAGCCGACTTCTAACGAACTTTGTGGTGACATTGCACTCCAGAGTGGGCTTGCCTCACAAGGTGGAAGATTTCTGGCTCTACTAATACTGAGCTTAGCAGTTAAGGGAAAAGCTTATCCACTGCTCTGCTACCTTCTCACTTACCTTGGCAGCATTTCCCAGGTAAATTAACCAATCGTCCTCGCTGTT
Organism: Myxine glutinosa; assembly: GCF_964187855.1. Lineage (NCBI taxonomy): Eukaryota > Metazoa > Chordata > Myxini > Myxiniformes > Myxinidae > Myxine > Myxine glutinosa. The sequence goes on from NC_136265.1 coordinate 190,998,688, forward strand.
CAGGCTTTTCAACTCGTCATATGCAGCACATAGGGGATCCAACTGGCATGAAGGACGGGATTAAAAAAAACAACAGATCACCATTTTTACATTCATCTTGGAACCAGCAATATAGGGACGTTGGGAATGGGGGGGATGAAAGGTCAAATACTCAAAGTAGAGTGATCATCAAACATACCCCATTTCCTCCAATAAGCTACCCAACCCAACCCCTCCCATTCCTCCCCCCCCCCCCCCCCCCATCTTCTCCCCCACAGGAGGCCCTTGTTGGAGTAGACGCCTTAACCAACCTGGAAGAGCTAGAGTAGAATGGAAGGGAACAAAATGGAGAGGGGAAACACCAACAGCAGAGTATGTGAAAGTGGACAAGGACACATGGGGGTGAAGAAGCTGCACAAAAGCTGAATGAGGTACAGGAAGAAGAAGGGAAAGTGGAGACAAGAAAGAAAAGGAACAAATCGACTGACAACCAACAAAAGAAAAGAGGTGAAAGAGGGGTGGGGAAATCACAATAACCTGGAAAAAGGGAATGCTTGAGAATGGGGTCGTTTGGGGGGGGGTAGAAGAGATCGTGAGTATGGAATATGGATGGGGGTGACCTGAGGTAGGGGTGAACAGGTGTCTTGAAACCATGGAGGGAAGAATGGGACTGAACAGGCTGGGGAGGTTTGTTCCACAGGTGAGAGAAATGAGGACCTAACGAGTGGAGGTGAGCAGTGAACCTGGATTTTGGGAGTTTAACAAGAAGAGTGTTACAGGAAGGCGGTGTGCGCCCTGCGGAAACCTGGAAGGGACAGTGCCAAGAGATGGCAGAGGATGCAAGACCAATAATGAGACGGTAGAATACAGAGAGGTCATTTGATGAGATTACCACCAATACATCCTTTAAAACAATCACATGCATGATTTCCTCCATATCCAGGTGGGTATAATCCCCTTAAAACTCAAACAGCAGCTCAATCTTACCGACATCTCCTCCATACATTTAAAACGTTGTTCTTCCTCATGATAATGTTTTAGCATTTACTAAAATCGTATATGTTTATTAAAAATTTTTTTTAGCGTATATGTTTATTCTTCGACGCATTTGCATTACTTTATTTAAATAAAACTATTGCAATTTTGTGCACCGACAGGTAACAGGTTACAAGCGCACTATTGCCTCCACAATTTGGAGAACCTTCTAATATGTTAAAGGTTAATCGAGGTAAGCTAACAGCCATGACAGTTTCCTGGTTGGTCGACGGGCCTCCTCGGTGGTCGACGGGCCTCCTCGGTGGTCGATGGGCCCCCTTGGTGGTCGACGGCCCTCCTCGGTGGTCGACGGGCCTCCTCGGTGGTCGGCGGGCTTCCTCGGTGGTCGACGGGCTTCCTCGCTGGTCGACGGGCTTCCTCGCTGGTCGACGGGCTTCCTCGGTGGTCGACGGGCTTCCTCGGTGGTCGACGGGCTTCCTCGGTGGTCGACGGGCTTCTTCGGTGGTCGACGGGCTTCCTCGGTGGTCGACGGGCTTCCTCGGTGGTCGACGGGCTTCCTCGGTGGTCGACGGGCTTCCTCGGTGGTCGGCAGTTTCCTGGTTGGTTGTGCCTGTAATTCCACATGTTTTTATACATAAACGTTTAGGCTCATTTGGGACCTACACGACAGAATATTGCTCGTTAGTAGAAAATTGGGCTGGCAGAATGAGGTACACACCCTCACCTCTAATATGTCTATCCTGGGTTTGAATCCCGGCCCAGCTATAAACTGTCATCCCGGTGTTTCACAGGCAGGGTGAGGCATCAGTGTGTTTCCTCCCTCGGAAGGACGTTAAACGGGAGTCCCATCTGGCAGCATTCATTGGTGGACGATAATGATGGTGCCATTCATGAAGAGTAGGCGAACTATCGCCGGCACCATGAATAAATTACAAATTCCTGCCTTAACCAGCAGGGGGGCACTGCATCAGCGGTAAACCCGCACCCTCGACAAATTTAGCTGCCCCGCAGCCTTGTGCTGCACACAAATAAAGGAGAAGATGAATGAATGAATGAATGAATGATCATTTTAAGGCCATTTTCCCTGCTCGAGCGGGGGTTAGCCTTGCGGGCCCCATGACAATCATGGTTCCCTGTTTGAGGAGAAGATGAATATTATTAAATTATTAACACCTTGATGTTTTCGACGACTGGATAGAAGTGGTGAAATATTGTTACGTTTGTGGGGGTAGGCATAGAATACCTTCGGAAAGTTCAGAATGTGCATGTTTTAGTACAGACCATGTGACACGAAGAAGAAGAAGGCATCTCAATGTACATCAGCAGGGTAAATGTTCAGGTTGAGTGTTTGCATGTCACCATAAGGAGGCTGGTTTTGTGCTAATTAATTATTGGGTTTATGATTAATAATCCCCAGTATGTATTTGCCTCCGTGATTTTCCCTCATGTTCTTATAAAACTCAGCCGGCCAGGCAATGGACGCATTCGCTCACCACGCCGCCAGGGCCGACAGAAACAGCATTTGCTGATCGACAAGTAAACCCCGACGTCATCCTAACATTGCCGAACAGAGATTAGATTAGACATTCGAGAGCCAGGAGAGAAAAAATAAGCCGTCTCGCTTGGTGCTGGCGTTCGTTGGTGGCGGTCAAATTCTCTCTTCTGTGCTGGCTTTCGAAGAGAACGGCTGCGGTTGCCTTTTGCTCTTGTCCTGGTCTTGATCGTGCGGCGGTCGCTTGGTTGTTTTGCGTGGGAAGACGACGGACGCTCGTCTGTGTGCGCCGGAGAGATCGGAGCCGTGTTAGTGAAAAGGGCCGCCTGCACAGATTACTTCATGGTCGGGGTGCGACTAAAAAGCGACTCCGCGCTATTTGTGCATTTCCCGCACGGTGGTTGGAGGCGACGACCACCAAGCCCTGCATTGCGACCAGAGCTAAGTGGCTGCACGACCAACAATATTTTGTTTTATTTTATCATTCCCTTGTCTGCATGTGAGTCGGATGGAGGATCCTCGACCGAGGAATTTTAGTTTACCTCACCTTTGTTTTTTTACATTCCTGTAAATAAATTTATATTTGTTGAATTTTACTTGTGTGTCTTGTTTCGTTTCTTTGTTCTGTGGGTTCTGGTTAACCCCATGTGTTCCCGACCAGATAAGGCTTTGAACCTTCCTGCACGCGCGAAAAAATAATTCCACCAAGTTTGAAATACACCTCGGAGTTAAAGCTCTTTAAGGTCATCCGTCACCCAGGGGTCTTAACCCCGGGGACACGACAATATTTACTGCAATTTAAGAAGAAAAATGACTTTCACTGTTGATTAAAAAAAAAATTCAAGATGCTTCGCTTACCAATGTTCGATCTCCAACATCTGCTCCTCCATACCTAGTGTAGAACAGAATAAATTTAAAAAAGCATTATCCAGTCCATTCATCACATGACTAAGCACAACATCATACAGTTTACATGTTTGTTAACAACCATATTCAAATACTCTTTTAAATACCGCACTCCACATGTGTCAGGATCAAACGTTCCTTTTGTATTTCAATGGTGGACGTGATGATTCTGACGGACACGACGGCTCCATTCTCAATAACGATCAAGGTGTGTTTCAGGGTACAGTGTGTGTGTGTGTGTGTGTGTGTGTGTGTGTTTTGAGGTGTGTGTGTGTGTGTGTGTGTGTGTGTGTGTGTGTGTGTGTGTGTGTGTATATATATATATATATATATATATATATATATATATATATATATATATATATATATATATATGTGTTTGAGGGTAGTGTGTGTGTGTTATCAGGTTAGGTATGAGGTTATATTTCAGGTGAAAGAGAGCGAGGGGATATTTGACATTTTTTTCATCTCCCTCTTCCCCCCTCATTAAAGACCCTCAATCATGGTCGTCACATTTCATCCTCGTGCTAAGAGACCCTGTGTACAGACTTCAAGTGCATAGATCAATTCAGTGCACCACTGCCATGTCCGTGAGGTCTCTCGACAGCATGGTTGGTAAGTTGTGTTTTCGTGAAGTTTAAATCCAATTTCATTATACGTTCAACAAATAATAGGACATTGTTCATCATGGAAGGTTGTATTCATGGCAGTTGTATTGTTTATTACCTCCACACCGGAGGTGGATGGAGGTTATGTTTTCACCCCTATCTGTCTCTGTTTGTCTGTCTGTCTGTGAACAAGATATCTCAAAAAGTTGTGGACGGATTCAAACGAAATTTGGTGGAGATGTTCAGGATAGCTGTTCAGGACAGCTTAGAACTTCAGGATAGACGACATTGCTGATAAAAGTTCCTTTTCTCGAATTGCACGAATATGTGAATTGTGATTGTGTTTCATTGTGATGTTTGTGCGGCGACGGGCGGTGTGTACAAAGGGCAGGGACTTAATCAACGCGAGCTGATGACTCGCGCTTACTGGGAATTCCTCGTTCGTGGGACACTGTCTCAAGCCCCAGTCCCCATCACGGATGGGGCTCGGCGGTTTACCTGAGCCTGATGGCGAAGGGCAAGGTACACACTGGCCCGTCCAGTGTAAGGCGCGAGCGGCCCCAGACATCGAAGGGCATAAAACGTTCATTAAACATTAAACGTTCATTAAAGGATTACGAAACGAAAAACATTACGAAATTACGTTCACACAGTCACGTCAAACACTACCGTGAACACATACATCGTCACAACATTGTCACAATGAGAACATCGTCACAATGAACGTTATGCGAACGCGAATGTTATGCGAGAGTCCAAACCTGAGAATGCTGGAGACCAAAGCTGAAATTGGGAAAACTAAATAGCTTATTTTACTCCCATGGGTCCCAGGATTACCCACCCAAAATATCTTTGCGATCGGTTCAGCAGTTTTTACGGTACCTTCAAACAGACAGACAATTGAAAGTTGTGTCGACAAAGTTGCAATAATACTGTTACGGACGCGGCTAGGATGTTACTGGATTTGCCGAGCGGATGGCCGCCGCGCCCGAACAGTTACCCCGACTAACCCGATTCCTGAACGTTGGCCAAAATCGCGCCACAGATATTCAATAGGGAAAAGACAAAGGCGACACGGATGTGAAGAAGAAGAAGGAGACAAAAAGGTTTGAAATACGATTATTATTTATTACTATTTACAGGATTGAAAGAAACCAAGGAAGAAGGAAAGATAAGAAAATAAAGCAGAAAGAGGGACGGACCAGAAAGACACTGAAAATACTAGCTTAACTAAACAGGCTTAACTTATTACCCAGGACAGAACAAACAAAACAAACTCACGTACGCAAAAGGATCGAAGGGCAGGAATCGTTTGGAGGGATGAGCAGGTGGAATCACAGGGCACAGCGAGCAGGTCCACTCCGGGCGGGAAACGAGGAGCCGGCAGCTCCTTGTATTCGGCTTTACACCGCACACCGGCAGGGTCACTCGCTGCCCCGTCAGGGCTTCACGCGGCTGGTTGAAACGGGGCTGGTTGAAGCGGCTCTTTGTCAAAGGCTTTTCGTATCTCTCACGCAACAACCACCCAAAGGCTTTCCGTATCTCTCACGCAACTCCGGTGCAACTCTCAACTCTCTCCCGGTGGACTGCCAACCCTCTTACGCACCTGGACTCATCTGCCGTATCTCTGGTGTATCTTCTTTTTGCGATCGTCGCACCCTTCTCTCATACCTTCAGCGCGGGTGTGTCACACCCTCCTCGGTTTCGGTACCGCCCTCCCCCCCCCCCCCCCCCCGGTGCTCTGTTTCGTGACCTTTTATGGCAATCCCACGGGCTTGTCTCCTTATTTGGGCATGGCGCCGACGGCACGCCCCTCGTGGCGAGCCACGGGCTTGTTTCCTTATTTGGGCATGGGGCTGAACAGCCCCGCCCTTCGTGGCGCGCCCTGGGCTTGCCTCTCCCTGGCGACCCCGCCCCTCCTGTTCAAACAGAGCACGGAGCACATATTCACTATAGCAGCGAAATGAGAGGGCGCGCACCCCACGCTTGTGAACTGCTTTACCCAGAGATGGAGAGTTTGGCTGGGAAATGGAATTATTGAAGGGGAGCTATTCTTAATCGATTCGGTGCAATGGAGTATTAATTCCCCTATGGGCCGGTGCTCCTGCCTCACACCTAGCTCGGCTTCACGCTGTTGAAACCAAAGCTTTCAGAATTATTGGAATCTCCCGCGATGAAGCTATCTCTGAGGGCCTTTCACTCACTCACCGCAGGCAGGTAGGTGGTCTTTCTGTCTTCTACCGACTCCTCTCCGGCCTTGCACCCCCAGCTCTCTCTGTGCTCTGTCCCCCAAATATTCCTACAGGTCGCACAAGATCTGCCAGCAACCCTCTGATGGTTAAACTGCCGAAATCTCGGCTCTCTGCTCACCTTCACTCTTTCATTCCTCTTTTCTCCCACCTCTGGAACAAGCTCCCTCACTCCCTTCAATCCCACTCCTCCCTCCAGGTCTTTAAAACAGCTGTTCACCACCATCTCTTATCTTCCCCCATCCAAAACCTTGATCTTTTCTACCCCCGCTAATTCACCCCAGATCCACCTTGTTTGAAATTCCAACTTCTTTCCTGGAAGTCCTGGCAGTGTCCATATGTTTTATACCTCTCCCACCGCCCCCTTCCCATGCCCCCCCCCCCCCAAAGCCCTCGCCCTCTCTCAGATCTCTCGATGTCTCCATGTCTCTCGGTCCCTGCTCTCAAATGTTGTGTTTGTGTCCTTCCCCCTCTCTCCCCATCTTGTCTACCGCTCCCGATGTTATATGTTTTATGTGTCGGTTTGTCTTTTGTGTGATTAATGTTCGCTCTTTCACGAGCCTCGATCTTGTATACAAAAAAATAAAAAAATAAAAAAAATTAATTAATGGAAGACAAAGCCTTAGCCTAATACACAGAATAAGGAAATAAACTACCAACAAGGAGGAAATCTATGATTGGCTAACGTGATTGTTGATGACCTAATTACGGGACGCCCTTTTGACCTTTATACACAACGGGAGGAAGGAGGGCGATATTTTACAATGTACTATACAATAAAAAACACAATAAAAAAAACACCATTCTCATATCCACAACAATACTTTCTGCAGAGAAAGGGGGATGTTTTGGGATTGGGGGATGAATAATCATTCTTTCATGAGTACGATAGTAAGTTCTGCCATAATACTGCAGTACTTCCTGTAGTACGATTGTATACGGAAATGTTCAACATGAAGACTCAACCTGCATTATGACTCCATTGAATGGCTCAATCACAAACACCACATTCCATAAGGCAGTTATAGGGATGATGCAGGTGTTGGGTTGTGTCAGCACCTTTTGATCGCCTCTATTCCGGCCTGGAAGGCACAGACCCAATGACTGGGAGTCGCGTACTCGCAAACAGAAGGAGCCGCAGCGGTCAGGAAGAGGCTGTAGAGCTGCAAGTAGAACGAGACACGTTAAACCGCATCGACCATGCATTTGATGAACAACAGTGAACAAGGGTGCGTTTGGAGCTTGGTACGTTTGTCTCGGTGTGTTTGTACATCGGCATAGTCACAATCCGGAACTTTTTAGCTAAACTGTATATTTACAGCTCCAGAGGTTCCTCCCATGTGCTCTTCCAGCACTGCAGCTAGGCCCAGCAGTAGGCCATCAGCGCAATCCGGGATTCCGCCAGTGGATGTCCACTTTAGGATTGCTGGGGGCCGTGGTGGGGAAAAGCATCGGCATATTCCATGTAGGGGCACAAGCACGATTCTCCTTAAGGGGAGCGGGGGGGTTAAGGCTACCTGCAAAATGAGTAAGGAGCAGAGATCCACGAAATATTAAAGTACAAAATCAAGGAGACAGGGTGAGAGAGCGAGAGAGCGAGAGAGCGAGGTGTATATATGTATATATATATATATATATATATATATATATATATATATATATATATATATATATATATATATATATATATATATATACACAGTCACGTGAAAAATTAAGTACACCCCATGTAAAGTTTTGACTTTTTCAACATATTTCAACATACAGCTATTTGATCTTCATTTCAACAATATTGACAGATAAAGGTGATATAATCTATCTATAATTCCAGTAATCTCTGTGTGTATGTTTGTATGTTTGTATGTTTGTATGTATGTATGTATGTATGTTTGTCTGTGACCGCTGTTTCTCGACAACTACCGGTCCGATATACTTTAAACTTGCCAGGTATATTGCTGGGGACCCGAGGATGTGCCTTTTCAAGGTTTCATATTAATCGGACAAGTAGTTACCGAGCTATGGCGATTTCTTTACCAAACTCCGCAAGCCGTTCGCTTTGGACCAAACCATTTCATGTAAATAGAGGGGGGGGATTGTCACCGTACTCGCAAGCCGTTCGCTTTGGACCAAACCATTTCATGTAAATAGAGGGGGGGGATTGTCACCGTACTCGCAAGCCGTTCGCTTTGGACCAAACCATTTCATGTAAATAGAGGGGGGGGGTTGTCACCGTACTCGCAAGCCGTTCGCTTTGGACCAAACCATTTCATGTAAATAGAGGGGGGGGATATAATTTTAGATATATATATAGTACGGGCATGCCCTAGTATAACAAATATCATGAAACATTTACATTTTGTAGTCCATTGTATAATTTAAATAAACATAAATGCAAATTTCGCATGTGGAAAAAGTAACTACACCCTTGGCTCTAATAGGTGGTATTGCCCTCTTTGGCAGAAACAACCTCAAGTAGGCATTTCTTATAACTGTCTACCAGTCTCTGACATCGACTGGGAGAAATTTTTGCCCACTCCTCCATGCAGAATTCTTTCAGCTGTGCGATGTTTGAGGGGTTTCTTGCATGCACAGCTCGTTTCAAATCCCCCCACAACATCTCGATGGGATTTAGATCCGGGCTTTGACTTGGCCATTCCAGAACCCTCCATTTCTTTCTTTTCAGCCATTCCTTGGTGGATTTACTGGTATGTTTAGGGTCATTGTCTTGTTGCAAGGTCCACCTTCGGTTGAGCTTCAACTTTCCGAAAGATGGCCTCGCATTATCCTCAAGCACCCTCTGGTACAATGAAGAATTCATAGTGGATTCTATGATGGTGAGCTGCCCAGGCCCTGATGCAGCAAAGCAGCCCCAAACCATAATATTTCCACCACCATACTTTACAGTTGGTATCAGGTTCTTGCGGTCAAATGCTGTCTTTGGTTTTTGCTGCCAAACATGTCTTCTGGTACGGTGGCCGAATAGCTCTACCTTTGACTCATCTGTCCAGAGCACATTGTTCCAGAAGTGCTGGTCTTTGCCTAGGTGTTCATTGGCAAACTTTAGTCTTGCCCTGATGTTCTTTCTGGACAGCAAAGGTTTCCTCCTGGCACACCTCCCATGTAGATCAAATTTGTGCAGCCTCTTTCTAATGGTATGTATTGGTACATATTGGTATTGTATTGGTACGTCTAATGGTATGTATTGGTACGTATTGGTATTGTATTGGTACGTCTAATGGTACGTATTGGTATTGTATTGGTACGTCTAATGGTTGTATGCAGATTATCTGGTGTTGATTGCGGAAAGTATGGATGGACTGAAGGAAAAGATGAACACGTGGAAGGAATGTATGGAGACAAAAGGTCTGAAGGTGAATATCGGAAAGACGAAGGTGATGGCAAGTGGTAAAGCATGTGGTGAGGTGGAAAGAACTGGGAAGTGGCCCTGTGCTGTGTGTAGGAAGGGTGTCGGAGTGAACTCCATTCAGTGTACAATGTGCGCTGAGTGGGTTCATCAAAAATGTAGTGGTCTGAGAGGGTCATTAACCAGTGTGGCAGCTACATTCAAATGTAAGGTGTGCACAGAGGGAGCTGCAGATGGAGGAAATGTTGAGTTGGATCTTGGAGACGGCGTGAAGCTGGAAGGTGTGAAAACATTTTGCTACCTCGGAGACATGCTGAATGGAGAAGGTGGATCAGACTCGGCAACGGTTGCTCGAGTGAGATGTGCATGGAAGAAGTTTCGGGAATTGAGTGGCGTGCTGATGATGAGGGGAGTGTCGTTGAAGCTGAAGGGAAAGGTGTATGCTGCATGTGTGAGAAGTGTTATGATTTATGTGAGCGAGAGATGGGTAATGAACGTAGAGCAGCAACGAAGGTTGGAAAGGGTGGAAATGCGAATGGTTCGATGGATGTGCGGAGTATCGTTGAGAGAGAGGAAGACAAATGATGAATTGCGAAAGATGATGGGAATAGAGCCTGTGATTGATGCTGTGAAGAGGAACAGGTTGAGATGGTTTGGTCATGTGTTGAGGAAGGATGAAAGTGACTGGTTGAGAAGAGTGATGGAAATGAATGTGGAAGGAAGTAGAAGACGGGGAAGACCGAGAAAGACTTGGCTAAAGATGGTGGAAGAAGAAATGCGGGCAAGGGGGTTAACAAGGAGAGATGCAGAAAATGGGGCAAAATGGAGAAGATTGTCATGGGGACCGCAAGGCTAACCCCCGCTCTAGCAGGGAAAATGGCCTTTAAAATGCATGTTGTTGTTGTTGTTGTTTCTAATGGTAGACTCGTGCGCTTTGACATCAACAGTGGCAAGAGCTACCTGGAGGTCCCGTGATGACATTCTGGGGTTCTTAGAGACTTATTTCAGCATCTTGCGGTCTACTCTCGGGCTGAACTTGCTGGGGCGGCCTGGCCTGAACAAGTTGGCAGTTGTTTGGAATCTTCTCCACTTGTAGATGATCTTCCGGACAGTCGAATGATTGATTTCAAATTGTTTGGAGATCTTTTTAATTCCCTTCCCAGACTCGTAGGCATCTATAACCTTCTTTCTGACGGCCTCAGAGAGCTCTTTTGATCTAGGCATGGTGACACCTCACAGTTCAACAACAAAGAGCAAACCAAACTAAATGTCTGAGGTTTAATTAAGACAGGTTCCTCCAAGATCCTCTCTAACGATGTTCCAATCATTTGCACCTGAGCTGGTGCACCTGATTCTAATTTTAGGTATTTGAAGTAGTGATAAATGTAGGGGTGTACTTACTTTTTCCACATGCGAAATTTGCATTTATGTTTATTTAAATTATACAATGGACAACAAAATGTAAATGTTTCATGATATTTGTTATATTATATCACCTTTATCTGTCAATATTGTTGAAATGAAGATCAAATAGATGTATGTTGAAATGTGTTTTTAAAAGTCAAAACTTTTACATGGGGTGTACTTACTTTTTCACGTGACTGTATATAGAGTCAATCACAGTCTCTACTGCGATGCACTGCCAGTAGTGCTAATCCCGTGAGACCATTTTCTCCCACAATTGAACAAATTGGCAAACCCCTTGAGAACCTCTCCCCACAGTGGCTGTGCCAAAGATTCCATGCAAGGTCTGGAATGTTGCAAGCCAACTCCGAGGGCTAACTCCGACAAAAGGAGCAGAATTGGCAAATGCAAGAATGCCGTAACATCCTGAAATCCACTGTTGAGCTATCTGGGCTCAAGTCTTTGACAAATGGGGTTGTTTTCTGCATTTTATTTGTACGGTATGTTTTTTTTTTTTGCTAACATGTTACATGCAAAGATATTCTTTCTAAAAGGAATTGAACTCACTCTGGACAGCTCAATGGCAAGGTTGCTCCCAAATGAGAAACCCTGCTGTCCTAAAATAATCACGTATGGGATTACGAATCATAGAAACGAGTATCAGAAGAACGGAATGGATGTAAATAGGATTTCATATTAATTACCATATACAGTAGTCTGATAAACGAAGAAGTGAAGATTTCAAGGGTCGAAGAGGAAGGAGAGAGGGGAAAGGAATCTTCGCAAAGATATCGAAATTCCTGGCACCTCTGGATTTCCAGAACTGGTACATCCTCCCTTCTAGACCTGGTAACGAGTTGCTTTCCTGTTCATCCTCTGCCCCCTTTTGCTCCTCTGGCCATGTTCTTCTCAAAGTCCATATCTCTGTGGTTATTGTCACATAATATGGCTAATATGGGACCATCCTCCATAACATTTAATATGGCCATTCAGTGTTCACACAAGCCAACTGCCAGGGACTACAATCTGCTCTGGCACAAAACCATTCGGCTACCACATCGCCACAACATCTGCCATTGAATATTGGGAATACTTCAACAAATTCTGCTCTTCTTCTCATGCACAGGCCTATCCCATCCCATTTGTAGCTGTCTATCATAACCATCCTTCTCGGCCCTGGAAACCAGGATTCTGTGGTGAGGCTGCTGCATTCAACCACCTCGCTTTCTCAACATGGCAGGCTACCTCGACCGAGGACACCTTTGGATCATTCTGGAAGGCTCACAAGAAATGTCCCCCATCCGGAGGTATGCCAGAAAACATCGTCATGCCAATCTCTAGGCTTAATCCTCCAAGCAGTCTCCTTCCTCAAAGTTATGGTGGTACCTTGTCAGGTCCATCTCAACTACCCCCATCTCAAACAGAATCACCGCGGAGACTCTACGCAATCTAAGGAAGAATGTCTCAACTCGGAGTTCGTCTCCAACTCTCATGTTCCCAAACCATCCTGCTCTCTGCATCTTACTCCCTCGTATCCACCGTCCACCAGAATTTGTATTCCTTGCCCAGGACGGTAGAGAAAGTTCTCTCCAGCACTGACCGTGCTGCATCAATGGCCCAGATGTTGTCAGTGTTGTACATGTTCTCAAACTGTGCCCTGCTGCTACTCCTCTGTCTGAACTCTTCAGCCGGTCATTCTTCTTAGGCCATCGCCCATCTGCCGAGAAGTCAGCAAAATCACTCCCGTCCACAAGAGATGTACAAAATCAGATCCTCCCAACTGCAGACATGGAATCCATCATTTCTGTTGAAATGTTACAGAAAAGCCTTTATTACTCCCGCCAGGGAGTAATGCATTCGATCGTGTCCATCCGTGTGTGTGTGTGTGTGTGTGTGTGTGTGTGTGTGTGTGTGTGTGTGTGTGTTCGTGAACAAGATGTCTGGAAAAGTTCTGAACGGATTTGGATGAAAGTTGGTGGGATGATTGCCCTTGGGACAAGGAAGAATTGATTAGTTTTTGGTGAAGCTCAGGATATTATTCTGGATCCAGGAATTTTTTGAAGGATTGTTTACCATTGGAAGATAGGGCTTTTTTTTTTTCTTTTTTTTTACATTATCTTCTATATATTCTATATTTAACATTGTGATATGAAAATAGTTTTCATATTTGCTGTAAATGTAGTTTAAACTCGTGGTTATGCATTAGAGCGGTGTATTTTTTAGCAGCGTCGTCTTCAATGTTCTTTTTTCTTTTTCTAATAGACATATTCTGTCATTTTAAAACCACCAAAGTGTGTATTAGGTTTCCCCGTTTCATAAAATGTATCGTTTGATACGTATAATGCTTTAAAACGGTTTTTTTTTTTTTTTTACCTCAGAAGAGATATCAACATTTACCTCAGCGAATGTCAATCGCGGTATCAGTATTTGATGAACTTATAAAGACTTAGGTGACTTATAAGTGTGACCAGCATGTGCACGGGATTCTTCCCAGAAGAATGAGTGGTCGCATTAGCTTGTACGACCTAAAATGAGCGAGTTTTGTTTTGACGTTTGGGCCAGTTTTACATGTTGTATCCCTAAGGAATGAAACGCACGTTTTCCCGGCTTACAATTTTATTTGAAGTCACACATGCCTCAAAATACACTCACTTATATAGAATTGAACGCTGAATCCGAAAATGTAAGTGAAATTGCCTTGTTTTTTTTAAACATTATCTTCTATATATTCTAAATATATATCTGTGCAGTGTCTGTCTTGTGTTGTCTTGTCTTGTCTTGTGTTGTCACTGAACTACTCCCTCAGACTTTTGTGAAATCGTACTATTCCAACTTGACCCACGGCGGGAGTATGCGCTCTACTGAGTGGCGTTCTAGATCCTTTTTGTAGATAACTCGACATTTAGTCATCCAGTAACCCCATCCCTCTGATAGTCAGACAGCAGCTTCAACACTCTCAACTAATCTGCAATCGATTAGATGATAGTCTGACAAATGGAGCATGTCTTTCAATCCTAGAAAATCTCACAAAACAACACTTTAACTCTCGCCGGATCTTCAAACAAACCCACATATCTATTTACAGGCTTAAATGGTCAGCCAATGGAAGAGGTTCGGTCTCTTGAACTTCTAGGTCTCACTATGTGTCATGTGACCTCTTCTGGGCAGTGATGTGCAGTCAGGAGCTCAATGTAGTACTGCTGTCCCTTATGAGCTGTCGCCCCAGCATCACATCTGTCTCTCCTGGATTAGGCTGGTGTGCGTTAGGAAAATCGCTCTCAACATTACTGGAATATCACGCAATGACGCCGAAACACAAGGTGCGTTCCTTTAACATCGCGGCCAGATTGGTGGTCTGTTTTTTGGGATTAAAAAAACAAACAAACACTACCTCTTCTTCAACATTGCTCCTTCTGTCTCTCAGCTTTTTCCCCTCAACAAGAGCAAGGCTCATACAGGAGCAAGGTTAAATTGGCAGTGAGCTAGCGGGGAAACAATTGGGCACATCTAGCAAGGGAATGAATGAACAGGAAAGGAAAAGAGAGAGAGAAAGAGAGAGAGAAGAAGAAAGAGAAAGAAAGGAGGAGGGAGGGAGAGTGAATCCAGCAAGTAAGAGGGTTTAATAGATTGGGAAAAGTTAAAGGGGGGTAATAAAGATCATGGGTCAGGATGGGGAATACGAGGTGACGGTGCAGTGTCTGCTTGAAGCCCTGAAGGGAAAAGCTGGAAAGAACGGCCTCTGGAAGGTGGTTCCAGGTCCGCGTGTGATGTGCGGTTCCAGGTCCGCGTGTGATGTGCGGTTCCAGGTCCGCGTGTGATGTGCGGTTCCAGGTCCCAGTGTGATGTGCGGTTCCAGGTCCGCGTGTGATGTGCGGTTCCAGGTCCGCGTGTGATGTGCGGTTCCAGGTCCGCGTGTGATGTGCGGTTCCAGGTCCGCGTGTGATGTGCGGTTCCAGGTCCGCGTGTGATGTGCGGTTCCAGGTCCGCGTGTGATGTGCGGTTCCAGGTCCGCGTGTGATGTGCGGTTCCAGGTCCGCGTGTGATGTGCGGTTCCAGGTCCGCGTGTGATGTGCGGTTCCAGGTCCGCGTGTGATGTGCGGTTCCAGGTCCGCGTGTGATGTGCGGTTCCAGGTCCGCGTGTGATGTGCGGTTCCAGGTCCGCGTGTGATGTGCGGTTCCAGGTCCGCGTGTGATGTGCGGTTCCAGGTCCGCGTGTGATGTGCGGTTCCAGGTCCGAGTGTGATGTGCGGTTCCAGGTCCGCGTGTGATGTGCGGTTCCAGGTCCGCGTGTGATGTCCGGTTCCAGGTCCGCGTGTGATGTCCGGTTCCAGGTCCGCGTGTGATGTGCGGTTCCAGGTACGCGTGTGATGTGCGGTTCCAGGTCCGCGTGTGATGTGCGGTTCCAGGTCCGCGTGTGATGTGCGGGTCCAGGGCCGCGCGAGATGTGCGGTTCCAGGGCCGCGCGAGATGTGCGGTTCCAGGGCCGCGTGAGATGTGCGGTTCCAGGGCCGCGTGAGATGTGCGGTTCCAGGGCCGCGTGAGATGTGCGGTTCCAGGTCCGCGTGATGTGCGGTTCCAGGTCCGCGTGTGATGTGCGGTTCCAGGTCCGCGTGTGATGTGCGGTTCCAGGTCCGCGTGTGATGTGCGGTTCCAGGTCCGCGTGAGATGTGCGGTTCCAGGTCCGCGTGAGATGTGCGGTTCCAGGTCCGCGTGATGTGCGGTTCCAGGTCCGCGTGTGATGTGCGGTTCCAGGTCCGCGTGTGATGTGCGGTTCCAGGTCCGCGTGTGATGTGCGGTTCCAGGTCCGCGTGTGATGTGCGGTTCCAGGTCCGCGTGTGATGTGCGGTTCCAGGGTCCGCATGGGATGTGCGGTTGCATGTACAGGTGTGATGTGCGGTTCCATGTACACGTGGGATGTGCGGTTCCATGTGCAGGTGTGATGTGCGATTCCATGTGCAGGTGTGATGTGCGGTTCCATGTGCAGATGTGATGTGCGGTGCCATGTGCAGGTGTGATGTGTGGTTCCATGTGCAGGTGTGATGTATGGTTCCATGTGCAGGTGTGATGTGCGGTTCCATGTGCAGATGTGATGTATGGTTCCATGTGCAGGTGTGATGTGTGGTTCCATGTGCAGGTGTGATGTGCGGTTCCATGTGCAGGTGTGATGTGCGGGTCCATGTACAGGTGTGATGTGCGGTTCCATGTACAGGTGTGATGTATGGTTCCATGTGCAGGTGTGATGTGCGGTTCCATGTGCAGGTGTGATGTGCGGGTCCATGTACAGGTGTGATGTGCGGTTCCATGTACAGGTGTGATGTGCAATTGCAAGTCCACGTGTGATGTCCTTGTTTATGAACAAGCTCACGCAAGACTGCTTCTCATTGCTGAGTGCACGAGCTGGCTTGGGAGGACAACTCCCGATGATTCTTTTGTGCATCGACTGTGTGTCTTTTTTCGACATCCATGTGTGTCTCAGACACACCTTCGTATGTCAAAAATGGACGAGCGTGGCAGCGTTTACAAAAACACCTCCTTTGATTAAAAAGCAAGTATTTACACACGGAGAGCGAGAAAAACAACAACCTGCAACAACCATTCCGAGACGGATGTTCAAACCCACCCGAAGATTTACAGGTACGAATGCAAATCGCAATTTTACTACAAAAACATAATCGCTGATGACGTAACACATTTGCAACAGCTTAGAAATGATCACAACTACGAACCCAAAACATAAAAGGGCAAAAATAAACCAGAAGAGTGGTGGCTGCACCGCTGATGCAGTGCCCCCTGTTACCAGTCTGCTGGTACTCATTTTGCCGATCTCGGAAGGATGACGGGCTGAGTCAACCCACGTGGTGTTAAAGATCGCAAACTAGCCACCTTAACCGTTAAGCCACACCAGACTTAACCAGAAGAGTGAATTTAACACTTTCAAATCGAGGCTGCTGCAAGTTTAAAGGAATCGATGAAATAATCCGTTGCGAAGTCGGTTCTACAAACCTCTGCATCCGCGAGCATGAGTGCTTCCGCAGTCCCCATCACCGGCTGCCATGTCCAGGGTATTCAACTCGCTTTCCTTCTCGAGCAGCGCTTTGCACACCGACTCGATTACAGGAGACCATGAGCTACTCGTACCGTCTCCGGATGCACTGGTGCTCCACCTGTCTCCTGCACACGGCAACAGTCGTGTGACACACACACACACACACACACACACACAAAGTTGCAGAAACACCTGGAATATCAATGGACTCTCCTGTGAGAAACGCCAGGTTCTGTTGAACACCACGCGTCCAGGAAAAGGTGATCTGTGATTTGGAGTGGAGGATAAAATGCTAACACCATCTCATAGAGGCTCATGGCCTTGTTTAGGGCACGTCTTGCAATGGCAGACTGTTCTTGATGGCCAAGTCAAAAGATCCGCTCTGTTCATCGATCCAGATGCCCACAGATCTTCCTATTTACCCAAATGTCATCATCCGTACATCCACACATCATCTGCACACCTTCCACACACCGCAAACATGGCATGGAATGCACCACACCTGCACGTTGTTCCCGTTATGCTGCGTCCTTCACTTTCATCAAAAGGTGATAAGAGTATAAATGGGTTGATATGCGATCCTAATTCCAGCCACCTTCCCCACTCTCCCAATGTGTTCCGACATGCTTGGAAGGTAGCGTCATTGGCAAAAAAAAAACCGAGTAGTTACACACTCAGGATCACTCGTGCGTCATGGTGTAGGTTTTTGTGCTGGAAGGAAGAGTCTAGGTGCATCCATTGACCTTCAAAAACCTGGTCTAAGGTGTGATCGCTCCACCTTTACACCTTGTGGTGGATGGAATAGATCGTGCCCTCATCTTGTGTCTGTGATACGGCAACTTGTGTGCCATAGGATGGTCACCACAACATCTTGAGAAGCCGAGGACCCAGATTGTTCTTTTTCGCATGGAAAAATGGAACTTGTGGAGTGCGAGTACAAGCAGCAGTAGAATCACTGCAAGAGACGACAAATGTGTCCCATACTTATTGACAAACTCCGTGGCGACAGAAAAGGATTGAGGAGAGATTTGAGCTCAAATTCTTCCACGACCAAAGCGGACATCAGTGATCCATTGCTGTGCCAAACACCTATCTGTAATGTGGAGGAAACCAGTGGAAATCAGACATAAATCAGGGATGTTACAGATTTCCCCACACATTGATTTCCAATGGGGGTCTACCCTGCTGTATTGTTATGCCCCCCACTCCCTCCCCTCCCTGTACCCTTTCCACGGTCAGCCAAAACCACGTCGGTGGGTACCTTGGAACGAGGAACTCCACCTAGTATTAGTTCATGGTCTCATCACTAATCAGACTAAATTTTGATTTGTCTTACTTTGCAACATTAAACGGATCGTTCGTGTTTTCCTACAACGTGATGAAGTTTTCCCTACAACGGGGTAGCTGAACAGACTTCAAACATGTCATAAGTACCATATTATGTGTGTATATATATATATCTGCACTTACTGAGGTGTGTTGAGAAAAACGAGTTGACAAAACAACAACAACAAGAACAAGATTATCCACTGAAAAATCCGACAACCTTCACATATGCATGACTGAGTGCAGAACACTTGCCTGTGCTTGTACATCCATTTGTGTCCTCGACTGATAGTTCACTGGGCCTATCACTGATGCACGAGAGAGCTGCTCGAGGCCAAGCAGGTGCACTCGTGTCCGCATCTAGGATGAAAACGTGCACATGGCACAGGAGACACGGACGTGCAGAAAAGTGCAGCAGTGTTAGTGGAGGTACAGCAAGGTAAATCGAATGTGGTAAAACTAGGATAGTGGTGCCTCTTACCAGACCAGTGTTGGAGGATAACTGAAGTCCATTTTAAAGATCAATATAAACAAAAACTAGGAGGACACTCGGTAGAGCGCATACTTCCACCAGGTAAAGAGTTTATGTTTTGTATCCCACTGATAGGCCGGATCTGAATTTGGACCTGAACCAAAATCGAATTGTTCTTGCCAGTTATCCAACTCATCCACCATGTTTCGTCCGAATCCGTCCACAACTTTTTGCGATATCGTGCTCACAGACAAGTCAGACAAACAGACCACAGACCACAGACAATCAATGTCCCATGGGGGCGGTGAGAAATGCAGCGCCATTGTTGTGGCGTCGCCGGTACCCAGAGTGCCCTGGGAAGTGACCGCACTTCCCCCAAGTTGAGTGGTTGTGTTTGCCTCCTCTATCAGTTCTGTGTTGTGTCTCGTGTATTTGTCTGCATGTCCATGTGTACGAGATAATGTTTGTGGCAGCTTTACTACGAGCCTTAGATACTGTAAAATCAAATCCTCTCGAGGAAGTTCAGTCATTCAAACTCCTGGGTCTCACTATCAGCCTTGATCTTTCTTGAGAAAACCACATTCCAATTTGGCCTCCATAGCCAGTTACCGACTGGACATCCTCCGTCATACAAAGTCCTTCCTTGGCACACCTGAACCCCTATCGACCGACGAGGCTTTCATCCGCAGCGTGATGGAGTACTGCTCTCCCCTCTGGTCTGCCTCCCCTGCCTCACGTCTTGCTTAACTTGACGCCATGGAAATCAAGGCCTTTAAAAGATTATTGGAATCTCCCGCAATCAAGCCTAATCAATGGGCATCTCCCTTTCACGTCGCAGACAAGTCGGTGGTCTCTCTGTGTTCTACCACCTTCCTTCTTGTCGTGCACCCTCTGCTCTTTCCGTGCTTTGTCCCTCCAAGGTTTCTGCAGGCCGCATGCGGTCCACCATCAACCTCCTTCTGGTGAAACTATTGCCTAAAATAAACTATTGCCGAAAC
Source organism: Myxine glutinosa (assembly GCF_964187855.1). NCBI lineage: Eukaryota > Metazoa > Chordata > Myxini > Myxiniformes > Myxinidae > Myxine > Myxine glutinosa. The sequence goes on from NC_136265.1 coordinate 191,018,528, forward strand.
ATTGCCTAAATCCGGGATCACTGCTCACCTCCACTCATTTGACCCTCTTTTTTTCCCCCATCTGTGGAAGCAACAAGCAACTGAGGGTCAGAGAGCGGTATTCAGGATTGCAAAGCAGATAGCGAAAGAGAGGTGTGATGTGATGGGGGTGAGTTGCTTGAAGGATGAAGTGGGACAAATCGTTGTGGACCCAGATGGAATTAAAGGAAGATGGAAAAGATATATGGAAATGCTGTTGAATGCAGAGAATGAATGGGATGGCAACATAGAGAGTAGCCCAGTTTTAGGACCGGCAGAGAAGATAACTGAGAAGGAAGTTGACGAAGCGATAAAAGCAATGAAGAGTAGAAAAGCAGGAGGGCCGACGGGAGTTGTGGGAGATATGTTGAAGGTAGCGGAAATTGGGGTGTGAAGAGAATGACAGAGATCTGCAATCTGGTGGTGAAAGAAGGCCGCATTCCAGTGGATTGGGAACTGAGTACTCTCGTCCCTCTATACAAGGGGAAAGGTGACCCTCTAGAGTGTGGCTCGTACCGAGCGATAAAGTTATTGGAGCATGGAATGAAGGTATTGGAAAGGGTGTTGGAGAGGAGGATAAGGAAGAAAGTGAAGATCGACGAAATGCAGTTTGGATTTATGCCAGGAAGAGGAATGACAGACGTGCTTTTTATTGTAAGGCAGTTGCAGGAGAAGTACATGGAGAAGAGAGAGAAGTTGTTTCTTGGGTTTGTTGATCTGGAGAAAGCATCCAATAGGGTTCCACGTGAAGTAGTGACATGGGCATTGAGGAAGTTAGGAGTGGAGGAATGGTTGTTCAGAGTAGTGATGGCAATGTACAAAAGAGCGTGCACAGCTGTAAGGACGAAGGACGGGAACAGTGGTGAGTTTGAGGTGAAGGTGGGAGTGCATCAGGGGTCGGTACTAAGTCCACTACGATTTGTAGCTGTGATGGAGGTGCTGGCTCAGAACGTAAAGGAGGGTTTACCATGGGAGTTGTTGTATGCAGATGATCTGGTGTTGATTGCAGAAAGTATGGATGGACTGAAGGAGAAGATGAACAAGTGGAAGGAATGTATGGAGACAAAAGGTCTGAAGGTGAATATCGGAAAAACGAAGGCGATGGCAAGTGGTAAAGCATGTGGTGAGGTGGAAAGAACTGGGAAGTGGCCGTGTGCTGTGTGCAGGAAGGGTGTCGGAGTGAATTCCATTAAATGTACAATGTGCGCTGAGTGGGTTCATCAAAAATGTTGTGGTTTGAGAGGGTCATTAACCAGTGTGGCAGCTACATTCAAGTGTAAGGTGTGCACAGTGGGAGCTGCAGATGGAGGAAATGTTGAGTTGGATCTTGGAGACGGCGTGAAGCTGGAAGGTGTGAAAACATTTTGTTACCGAGGAGACATGCTGAATGGAGAAGTTGGATCAGACTCGGCAACGGTTGCAAGAGTGAGATGTGCATGGAAGAAGTTTCGAGAACTGAGTGGCGTGGAGTGTCATTGAAACTGAAGGGAAAGGTGTATGCTGCATGTGTGAGAAGTGTTATAATTTATGGGAGCGAGACATGGGTAATGAACGTAGAGCAGCAACGAAGGCTGGAAAGGGTGGAAATGCGAATGGTTCGGTGGATGTGTGGAGTATCGTTGAGAGAGAGAGGAAGACAAATGATGAATTGCGAAAGATGATGGGAATAGAGCCTGTGATGGATGCTGTGAAGAGAAACAGTTTGAGATGGGTTGGTCATGTGTTGAGGAAGGATGAAAGTGACTGGTTGAGAAGAGTGATGGAAATGAATGTAGAAGGAAGTAGAGGACGGGGAAGACCGAGAAAGACTTGGCTAAAGATGGTCGAAGAAGAAATGCGGGCAAGGGGGTTAACAAGGGGAGATGCAGAAAATAGGGCAAAATGGAGAAGATTGTCATGGGTACCGCAAGGCTCACCCCCGCTCTAGCAGGGAAAATGGCCTTAAAATGCCTGTTGTTGTTGTTTGTTGTTGTGGAAGCAACTTCCACATTCTCTTCAATCCCATTCTTCCCTCCGGTTGAAGACAGCTGTTCCCCACCATATTAGATCATCCTCATCCAAAACCATGATCTTTTCTACCGCGGTTAACCTCCCACATCATTGTTAACCTCCCACCTCATGGTTAACCTCCCCCAAGGCACCTCCTTCCAAATTTCTAGTTTTCCGTCCTGAGAGTTTCCGTCTGTATCCATCTTGTCCACCGCATTCATCCTCTCGTGCCCCTTGATTCTCCAAGTCTCCCTCTATTTTATCCCTCATCCCCATTGTTGGTGCATTTACCCTTCTTTCTGTTGCTCCTTTTGTTCTGCAGCATCTATGGGCCTCCCTTTGTTCCCCTCTCCATTAAATTCCCTTCCATTCTGCCCTAGCTCTTCCACGAGCCTCGACTTTGTACACAAAAAACAAACACCGATCAGTAATTGATGAACGCCACACGTGACTGTATTTCAATAATTGCAAGTGAGTTAATGAGTGTTAATCATACTAAAATACGCCATTTATGTCTGTCCGATGAATTTTTGATGCCAATACATTCTGTCGTTATTTATCCAATCTCAACCAAACTTGACAGGATGACCAAGGGTTACACAATGAAGGTTGTAGCGCATTCATTTGCCCCCTCCCCAAGGGGGTTTTCTCCCCCGAGCGGTTTTCCCCGCCATTGCCGTCAATGGGGTTGCGTGTTGAGGTGTATATCCATATTAAGTTAGCATTATCGTGGCGTTTTTCCATGGCCACTTCGAATAACAAAACTAACGATAATAGCGTAATATTAATGTTATTACAAAACAATATTACTACCAATAATATCCCTCCTCCCCAAGGGGTTTTTCCGGCGAGTCAATGTATATAAATAACTTATCATGGCGTTTTCGTGGGAGCAACGGCCTCTACCAGAAGTAATGAGCTTCAATGAACAGTAATAAATACTATGAACCACAAACACGTATGATTAGCTTTTTAAACAGTCGCTAATGCTGTTTCTAACACTAAATGAAGAAATTTGGAGGAATCCCGACATCCGTGAGGTAAGTTTTACTTTTACAACCCTGGTGTTGGGCTAGCGGCTAGGGTGCCGGCTTAGGATCCTAGGATCCTGGGTTAGAATCCCGGTCGATCGCTGAATTAACGCCAGGGGGGTTGACTCAGCCTGTCATCCTTCCGAGGTCGGCTAATTGAGTACCAGTTCACTGGTAATTCCCTGTTTGTCGTTAAAGGCGGCAAAAAGGGTTGGCGTCAGGAAGTGCATCCGGCCGTAAAACATTGCCTCAAAAAGGGGACCAAAAAAACAACAACAACCACGGTTCCCGAAAAAGGCCAACCCCCGCTCTGCGGGGAAAAATTGCCTCTAAAGGTGGTTATTTTATATATATATATATATATATATATATATTGTTGCGGATATGAGGATTGTATTTTTTTATTGTGTTGTATTGTGGTAAATTGCTGTGTAACATTGTTTGATTCTGGCCCCTCCTGCCTCCAGTGTTGTGTAAAGGTCAAAGGGCGTCCCGGTAGTTAATTCCATAAAGCATCCATTGAAGGACACTATAATACCCTTGTTCAGTAGTTTATATCCTTATTATGTGTTTTAGGGTAAGGCCTTGTCTTCCATTAAAATGACACTCCATTGCACCAAGTGAAAAAGATAGATTCCCTTCATCCTTCATTCCCATTCCCAAAACCTCCATTTCCCCTTTCGTCAATTGCCATTCGCATTGCCAACTACAATTGCCGCCATTGGCCACGAGGCAGGGCCGGGGAAGAAAGGCGTGCCCGCCCGTCGTCATCAAGGGCGGAGCCAGAGGGTCGCGCGACCAACCATGGCCGAGGTGAGCACACCGATGGGCGTGTCCAAAAGGCCGGCGGCTTAATCGCCGGAGGCGCTATAAAGGCGCGCGCGCGCAAGAAGCTGCAAAAAAAAAGGGGTCCAAGAGAGAGCTGGGTTGTGAGGTCCAAGAGAGAGGAGGGAGATCATCCAGCAGCGATTCTTGTTCAAAGGAGATCATCCAGGGAAGCACAAAGCCTGCTATTCGTCGCCTTGCTCGCCAGCAGCAGCGGCCACAGCAGCAACAACACTCAACAGCAGCAACAACACTCAACAGCCGCTTGGGGCCTGGACGGCGGTTTTGAGCAGGGCCGCGAAGGAACGGCGGCTGCCCAACGCGCCGATCGTGCTGCCGGACCCGTTGGACCTCCCTCTCCTTCCAGCCAATCCACTCTGCAATTCCCCGTGTGAGTCCGTTTCTGTTTGTTCTGTCCTGGGTAGTTAATTAAGTTTGTATAAGCTAGTATTTTCACTGTGTCTCTAAAAGCTTCTGTATATTATTTTATTATCTTTCCTTCTCCTTGGTTATTTTGAGCCTGTAAATAGTAAATAAATTTAGTAGTATTTTCAACCTTTTTTTCGTCTTCTTATTCCTTTTTCTTCACATCCGTTGTCTTTGTCTTTTCCATATTGAATAGCTGTGGCGCGATACGGCCAACGTCTGGGTGAATCGGGTGAATCAGGGAAACTGTTAGGTCGCGGTGCCTCCGCTCGGCAAACATACCATCCTTAACAGCGGACCGTAACAATTAGTGTCAGGAGTGTCGGATTCGGACCTGGGACTAAATTTATTTAGCCCAAATTTTGGAACACCAATTGTACTATTGGCGTAACAATTGGTGTCAGAAGTGTCGGATTCGGACCTGAAGCGCTTAACGCGCTCAAAATTACAAAGTACCAAAATTGCTTTTGTTTTACAAAACCCGAATTTTGAAATCGCGCCATGGCTGGTCAAGGCGACGGGATGTCGGTGGGAGAGATAGACGGGGTAGAATCGACCCAGGACCTCGGGGAAATGTATGTGGATGAAAGAGAGAAGGAGAACATTGGCAATGTGGTTGAGGAGGTTTCAGGCGCGCAAAATGGCGCTCTCGCGCACGAGGTTTCAGGCGCGCAAAATGACGCCTCGCACATGGCTACGGCGCCCGCGACCGCAGCAGCGCCACCGGTGGATTTGAACCTTTTTATGCTGCAAATGGGGGCCCTTATGGACAAAATGGGTAAGCAATTAAGGGACGAAGCGAGGGCTGATAGTCAGTAATTGGGGAACCGGATGGATGCTCAGGGTGAGCAATTGGGGGCAATGAGGGACGAAGCGAGGGGTACCAGTGCTCAAATTGGGAAGATAGACAATAATTTTAAGGGGTTAGACAAGAAATTTGAGGGGTTAGACAATGGGATAGAAGGGGTGAAAAATGGGTTAAGGGGGCTAGAAGATAGAATGGAAGGCAAATTGCGGGAAATAGGGGAGCAATCCGCCCGAGAAATTAAACAAATGGGAGAGCAGATAGAAGAGGTGAAAATCGGGGTAGAAACCAAACTGGATGCTCAGAGGGATGAATTGGGACAGATGAGGGTGGCATCTACAAAAGAGAGGGAGGAGATGAAGGAGGAGATACGACGAGGTGTAAGTGAGGAGGTCTCGGGGGTACGCGAGGAGGGTAAAGCGAGGTGAAAAGCGTATGGAGAAAGAGGTGAGAAATGGGACGGCAAAGTTACAAGGGGGCATAGAGGACCTGACGGAGGAGGTGGAACAGCTGACGGTGGGATAGACGGAGTTAGTGGAGCAGGTTCAAAGGAACACTGCGGTACTAGGAGGGTTAAAAGCGACACAAAACGACATTAAAAATGACTTGATAGCGACACAGAGGCAATGTCAGATGGTACGTGAGGGACTGACAACGAGGTTGGAAGAGGTGACAGAAGTAATGGAGACGAAGGACCGAGAGGTGAGGACGCACATAGAGACGGTCAAAATAGCCTTAGAGGACGAACTTGAGGAGACGCACTGGGAAATAAAAGAGGTGAAGCAAAAATTAGAGGAAGTGGAAGAAGAGGTGAGTGAAATTAAGAAGAGACGGACAGAAACTAAGAGAGAAATACAGGAGGAGGTGATGGAATATGTACAAGGTCGGTGCTCAAATCGTGATGATGTGCTCGCTAACCAAATAAAGTTTGCAGGTGGTGAAGGAGGTGCGGAGACGAGGTGCCAAGGTGAGTGGCGATATACGAGGAAATGTACATGATGTGAGGGGAGCTTCAGTCGGCTTGGGGGTTGATTTGGATCCGGGTGTTCGTGAGAGGCCGTTGGTGAAGTGTGCGACAGGTACGGTGTGCGAAGGAGGGGGTGTGCGAGAATGTCCGACTCTGGGGTGTGTGAGGAAAAAGTGCGCGCCGAGGAGTGAGTGTGCTGTCGAGAGTGAGTCGGTCGTAGCGCGTGTGCGAGGGAGCACATGGAAGCGCGTAGTGAGGAGTGTTACAGAGGGTGTAACAAGAAAGTGCACGCCTGTGGTGAGTGTTACGGAGGAAGTAACGGAAGAGTGTGTGCGAGAAAGGTGTGTAACGGACAGGTGCATGAGGAAAGAGTGCGCTGTCGAGAGTAAGGGTGAGTGCGCTGTCAAGAGTGGTGGTGAAAGTAGTGAGAGTGACACGGAGCGTGAGTTGGTTGTGACAGGTGAGAGAGGATGTACACCTGGAATGGAAGGATGCACACCTGGAATGGTAGAGCGTGTGTGGGAATGCACACTTGAGTTGGTAGTGAGGCACGTGGTTGGGTGTGCGAGTGAGAGCACACCTGTGATTGTCACAGAGGAGGTGACCGAGAAGGGGGCGCGAAGAGGTGTGTTGGTGAGGTGTGCGAACAACGAGTGTGTGCAAAGGTGTGAGGTTGTCAGGTGTGTGACCAGGTCTGTGAGCGGAATGAGTGTACCTGGGTGTGTAAGCGAAGGTGAAATGACCAAGAGCAGGGAGACGGCTGGATGTGTGAGCAAGGAACGGGCTTCGGGGTGTAAGTATGCAGGTGAGGCATCGACGGTAACCGGGTTTGCAGGTGAGGCATCGACGGTAACCGGGTTAGCGGTTAGAGCGACTTATAGCCGAATCGGGCCCTCGGTGCGTGCTGGGTTTCGCGTGCCGCGAGGACCAGCGGGGATCCGAACCACGGCGGGTTCGAAAGGACCGCCGTACGTGATCCACGCTGGGCCGCGCTTGGAACGGCCGCGTCCGTGCTCCACTAGGCGGAGCGGGCAGCCCGATAGGAAGGGTCGCCATGGCGACCCCTTTTTGTTGAGGTGCTCCGGCAGGTCGAGATCGGGCCATTGGACGGCTCTGTGCCGAGATGGTGCGTGGGATCTCGGCCCGGGTAAGCGTCCTTCCCTGCACCGAATGCGGGACGTATCCAGCCGCCGGCACCAAGCAACCCGCATTCATTGCTCGGCTGTATGAAGCCGAGCTTTGGAAGTGAATTGGTGCACCGAGAGGCACTAGTAAGTAGACTGTGATGACGAGGATAGTGTTTTGGCCCCGAAATTGAAAAAAAGCAAAAATTGATGATTGGCGGTAATGATTGGCAGATGATGGGTAGTGATTGGCAAATTTTTGATTGGCTGAAATTTGGTGAGCAAAATTGGTAGTGAAAGATACCCGATGTGGAGGGATGGCAACTCGGTCATCCCTCACAGCGGGGGCAAAGGAGCACTAGTTATGGGGTTTATGGCAGTGAAAGCTCGCCGAGGGAGGGTTTGGATAATGTGTTGGGATCTAGAAGATGACCTTAGGTAACGTTAAGATTAGTTAGTGACAATGATACCTGTAGTGGGGACGCAGGTAGATTAGTGTGGATGATAATGACGTGGTATGTGCTTAGTTTAAAGGGAAGACGGGGAGCACTAAGTTAGCAGGGCAACAGGTAGTTTAGATGATGTCGTGTGAGTGTTGGAGGTGTATTTAGAAGTGTATTGTGAAAAGTGTATGGTGAACAGGTGTGATTGCACAGGTGTGCAACTGGACAGGTGTATGGAGCAGTGTGAGAGTGATAGTGATAGTGATGTGAGTTGTATTGACCAAATGGTCCAGGAAGGAAGGAGGGTGCAGGTGGCACCAGGTAAGATTGCACAGGTGTGCAACAACAGGTGAATGGAGAATGGAGTGTGGAATACATGGAGTGTGGAATATATGGAGTATTGGAATGGATGGTCGTGGAGTGAGTATGGTGGAAACTTATGGATAGTGTTGTGGAAATGGCTGGGCGTGTAGCCTGTTAGTGTGTGTAGTTGGTTTGGGCACTCCACCACTGTGAGGATGTCGGCCAGGTGAGGCCGCAGGTGGGCTCTGGGAGCCGGTAGAGTTGTTGTGGATGGGGCCCGAGGATCCGGAGGACGGACCCGGGTAGCCCAGTGCCAGAGGGCACCAAGGGGTGACAGAGCCAGGAGGGGCCTTCCCCAATTAGATAGGTTAGGGTGAGGAGCTAGGTAAGCTCGGGTGGCAACTACAGTGGTGGAGGTGTGCAGGTGGGTAGACCAGCTGGGAGAGCTACACGTCTCAGCCCAGAAATCGTGCAAGGGCACCGGGAGATGAATCGGGGGAGTGAGACCCCAAATTGATGAAGCACCACAGTTTGGTCAATGGGAATTTGGTTCTTAAAACCCATAGAGTAAGTTGGCCAATGGCTTGGCAGGGAAAGACCCCGGGTAGTGTAAAGTGTGTTAAAGTCATTTAGAGGATAGTTAGGATTGAAGTCTCCTCGCACCATCTGCATCCACTCACCTGAGGTGACGTAACTCCACACCATGCCATGTTTTGTTATTTTTATGTGCAAATGTTTTGGAAGGTGAGACGCATCATGACGTGGGTGTGACATTGTGCTTGATGTTCCATCTCTGCCTCCTTATGAGGATTGATGGTGAATTGGGTGATGGCAAATTTTGAAGTAGAGGGATTGTGGAGACGAATTTGGTATAGGGGAAATATGGGGAAGACGTGACAGTAGTGACGAATTTGTAATGTGTAGATTTTGTACATATGGGGTAAGGGCAAGGGTAGTGTAGGTGACGGGGGGGGGGGGGGGGGGGGTGACGTACGGTAGGGACGAGCTTTCTCACTTCGCTCTCCGTACGCACTTCGCCTTGCATTGCCTTTGTTGATGTGTACCCTTGTGACCTTTCCCCTCGCTCATCTGTCTTTATCCCCTTTTGTCTCCCACATGACCTGTGCGCCATTGGGCGCCGAGGGGAGCGTGCGTGAGTCCGCCATTGTGCGCCCGGAACTGCCAGAATCAGCTGTCTGCATCGATGCACCACATTATGGACCACATGTCTGTGGCCGAGCACCATTTATGGACCCCATGGGTTGGGGCATGGCCCCTCTGCTGGAACCGGCCATGAAGGCCCGAAATCTTGCTGGCGGACCTTGGCCACAGGGCACCGATGCCCCACAGGTGAACCATACATAGTCGGCCCCTGTGGGCCATAAATAAAAACATGGACACATTGGGTGCATTTTTTATTGCAAATAGGCCGCCAGCAAAGGAAAAAGACAACAACTGGAAGAAATAATAATAGCCAGCAGAGGGAGCCGAAGAGCAAGAGACCACCTGCAGGGTTAGGGGTTGTTGTTTTTATTTTTTTTCATGAACAATGGTGACTGTGCACCGATTGGTGCTTGAGGGTGTGTTGGTGCGTTATGGGTGCTTTCATGGTTCATTGATGCAGAGCAGACTGTCTCCCCCCCAGAAAGAACAATCACAGGTCCTGGGTTGCGTTTTGTAAATAAAGTAGCGTCAATTGTAAATAATGCTCCCCACCGTCAGTGTGTAGTTTGAAGACCATGCCGCAATTCGGTTAACTGTGGGCGTGAGTCTGTTAGGCAGGGTGCAATGGAGCAGCGGGACATATTTATTTATGTTTTAAAACTGTCGCACTCAGGGTCAGGTTAAAAGTAGAGGGAACTACACCTACGTGTCACACTAAATTAAAGTTGTAGGCCCGGGCCGTGCCTAAGAGGAGGAGGGTGCAGTGTTGCGGATATGAGGATTGTATTTTTTTATTGTGTTGTATTGTGGTAAATTGCTGTGTAACATTGTTTGATTCTGGCCCCTCCTGCCTCCAGTGTTGTGTAAAGGTCAAAGGGCGTCCCGGTAGTTAATTCCATAAAGCATCCATTGAAGGACACTATAATACCCTTGTTCAGTAGTTTATATCCTTATTATGTGTTTTAGGGTAAGGCCTTGTCTTCCATTAAAATGACACTCCATTGCACCAAGTGAAAAAGATAGATTCCCTTCATCCTTCATTCCCATTCCCAAAACCTCCATTTCCCCTTTCGTCAATTGCCATTCGCATTGCCAACTACAATTGCCGCCATTGGCCACGAGGCAGGGTCGGGGAAGAAAGGCGTGCCCGCCCGTCGTCATCAAGGGCGGAGCCAGAGGGTCGCGCGACCAACCATGGCCGAGGTGAGCACACCGATGGGCGTGTCCAAAAGGCCGGCGGCTTAATCGCCGGAGGCGCTATAAAGGCGCGCGCAAGAAGATGCGAAAAAAAAGGGGTCCAAGAGAGAGCTGGGTTGTGAGGTCCAAGAGAGAGGAGGGAGATCATCCAGCAGCGATTCTTGTTCAAAGGAGATCATCCAGGGAAGCACAAAGCCTGCTATTCGTCGCCTTGCTCGCCAGCAGCAGCGTCCACAGCAGCAACAACACTCAACAGCAGCAACAACACTCAACAGCCGCTTGGGGCCTGGACGGTGGTTTTGAGCAGGGCCGCGAAGGAACGGCGGCTGCCCAACGCGCCGATCGTGCTGCCGGACCCGTTGAACCTCCCTCTCCTTCCAGCCAATCCACGCTGCAATTCCCCGTGTGAGTCCGTTTCTGTTTGTTCTGTCCTGGGTAGTTAATTAAGTTTGTATAAGCTAGTAATTTTCACTGTGTCACCTGCTTTTTCATGTCCCCTGTAAATAACCGTGACTGCTCCTTTTTGCTTGTGTGTGTAAATAATAAATCCCGTTACTCCTCTGTACGTCTTCTTCTTCCTCTTTACATTCGGTCGCTTTAGAGTTTTCCCTCATTGAATATCTGTGGCGCAATACGGCCAACGTTCGAGTGAATTGGGTGAATCGGGGAAACTGTTAGGTTGTCATAGTCATCTCTCACTCTCATAGTCACTCTCATAGTCACTCTCATAGTCTCATAGTCATCGGTGCCTCCGCTCGGCAAACATACCATCCTTAACCGCGGACCGTAACAAATATATATATATATATATATATATATATATATATATATATAATGGCGTTTTCGTGGGAGCAACGACCTCTACCAGAAGTAATGAGCTTCAATGAACAGTAATAAATACTATGAACCACAAACACGTATGATTAGCTTTTTAAACAGTCGCTAATGCTATTTATAACACTAAATGAAGAAATTTGGAGGAATCCCGACATCCGTGAGGTAAGTTTTACTTAAAGAACTGAGCGAAGATCTACTATACTCTATATAACCCACAAATGTTGGGTTAATAACATGGCCCTTCCTGGCGCTAACGTGGCGTTTTTCGTAGTGAACTTTTGAAACTCTCTCCTTCTGTTTAACACAAAACTGAAAGGGAGGAAGCCCGGGTTGTGCTCCTTTACCAAGCAGCTAGCTTGCACTTGCTAAGCCAGCCGTTCCTTAACGGTTTTGAATGGAGTGCTTGCTCGAATGTTTAAACCACTCGGCGATCTCTCCACAAGAACCTTGGTAAATGAACACACCCAATGTTCTTGAGACCCGACCATAGATCGACTGTAATCTATATACCCCAAAGAGGAATGACCCTTTCTGCCCCATCCGTAGTTAGCGGGTGTACTAGTTAGTTAAATACCCAATTAATGACTAACATCTCAAGCAATGAAGGTAAATTTCACATTGATGTATCTGTGTTGTGTCTCGTGTATTTGTCTATTTATTTACTTGTTGAAGTCATATATTTTAAAGTCATATTTATTTAAGTCAAATTAACTTATTTAAGATGTCATATATTTACTTATTTCCTCTTCCTTTTATAAAACACAGCAATGATCGCTCCGACTCTCATAGTCATCGATGCCTTTAGACTTCCTGTGGACATGGGCCACACTCCGAATGCCAGCGGGTGCGCATCACACCGATTCTCACTTAATATACATTGCAATTTATTATGTTCAAGTACACGTATTTTTCAGACACCGAGTCCCAATTTGATGGGTGCGTATATAGCACATGGGAAAATACGTTAAAGGTGTCCGACTTACCGAGGCAGGAAGTTCTGCATGGGTCCAAGTGCATTACGGTAAGTGAGACACCAGCCATGTCCAATGAACTCATAAATGTCCCAACGTAGGCCCTCCCGATAGTCAGGCCTTTGCTCTCTGAATCCATCAAGGGGCGAGAAACGTAAATGAGGTTCAGCAATATTGCGAGACTACAACAGACACGAGTCGCGGTAACCAATGTTACGTTCCTCATTCGTTTGCGAGAGCAGAAGAGAAATGAGAATCACGTGACGAACATCGCAAAGCGGTTCAAGTAGAATTATATGGTCTTCATAGAATACTGATCTCACGCAGTCAACATGGTGCGAGCCAATGCTTTTGTTTTTTATTCTTTGATCCAATATGGCTGCCAGACCACGTGACCGATGACATCATACATATATATTCTCTAATATAATTGTGTACATCACGCTCAAGAAATTTCAAACTGATCGGACTAAGCTTTGTACTTGTCAAATGATGACGTCATAATTAAGGCACCAATGACGTCATTGTTAACAACACTTATTCCCCACGTGGGGTTCGTTACAATGAGCCACGTTTCAATTTTCTCCATGGAGCGGTTTCGGAGATATGGAGGTGCAAATTTTTTCCAACATGGCGCCTGTACCACGTGACCTATGACATCACAATTATCAAAAATTATACAGGAGGAGGTGCACCTCCATTAGGCATCAGGTATGAAGCTTTGTGGCCAAGTTTCATCAAAATCGTGTGTTTGGTTCAAGCGATAATGACTGAAGTGTTTACGGACTCACTGACTGACTGACTTACCTACCGACACTGCTCGATCGCACAAGCTCACCAGACTAAAGTCCAGGTGAGCTAAAAAGGAATGTCAGACCTTCAGCTAAAATCAAACACCTTTCAAAGAAAGTTCCAGGACTACTGTCAACCTTCTACTTCAGAACTTGAACTTCTTCCCGTCAGCCAATGAGGTTACAATGATAATGGAGATAACCAACAGGAGTGTCAACAAAAGGTGGTTAGCCAGAGATCTAACTCACCGAGGTAACCAACGGCAGCTCTTGCGATGATGCTGAGTTCCAGGTAAGATGTTCCACCCAGGTTGTTGACCATCAAAGCCACATTGTCACCTGCAAAAACGAAAGGCATTGTTTAAATGAGGCGTTCCACTTGCACAAAGGTGTATTTTGTAAACAATGTCGACAGGTATCCGTCATCGTGGATGACGAGGCCACACCCTGACCAACGTTGCTAAGAAACGTGCTATTGCAATGACTAGGCCAGACACAGGGCGACGTGCAAACTCTGGGCAGGTGCAAAGCAATGAGTCGTGGGTCTGAGAACGAGGCATCTGCGATGCACGGTTCAGGTAACCTGCTCCGAATACGAGATGAGAGTCGCTCTTGGGATCCGTCATGTGTTCAAACATCACTCGCACCGTTTCATCGGCAGGGAGGATCTGGAGGCAGCAGGTAACCAAAAACAACAGCTACACAAGATGCCCAAGTTAGAAAAATCAGTTATCGTTTGTAATCATTACCTTGAACAACTTACCTGCATTCTTTTCACACCGGCTTCTCCATGTACCCCTACATGAAACACACACGCGAGTTCATGATCGTCGAGCAACGGTACATTATTTGGTGGTAACCTGCTCAAGATGATGGTAACCTGCTCAAGAACATCCTTCCTTTTAATTTTGCAGAAATTTAGATTATCTGAGTTTCCTCCGTCTCCGTTATACTTGGCCCACGTATGTCCAGGTACAAGCCGTGTATGCAGAAATGGCTGTGTGTACATGAACACGAACAGTTCAGCAGTCTCTACTCAATCTGTTTGCTTTATGTTGTGTGCGTCTGGTGTGCGTCTTACCGAGGCCGAGTTCCATCTCATGTGCGTCCAGATGAAACGAGGGACCACGGCCGGGCAGAGAGCAGGCCGAGAGACTCACCCCAATGGTACCTGGATGGAGGACATGCAACTGCAGATAGATTTCCAGAATGTACAAACATTGCAACCAATCACTTTGCTATCGTAACCCCGCGAGGTCTTACCCATGCTCTTCACTGCGGAAGATGCAATCTCAGCAATTTCCTTCAGGCCTTTGGATTCTGCTGCAAGGGCTCCAGCAATCTAAGGCCACAAGAGACGTATTTTGGATGAACAGCCCGAATGCCTCACTTCATGACATTCCAGAAGGAAAAGACGTACATCAAAAATTATTTACACAAGGGCGAACAGGAAGACAACAACAACAACATGCATTTTAAGGCCATTTTCCCTGCTGGAGCGGGGGTTAGCCTTGCGGGCCCCATGACAATCTTCTCTATTTTGCCCTATTTTCTGCATCACTCCTTGTTAACCCCCTTGCCCGCATTTCTTCTTCCACCATCTTTAGCCAAGTCTTTCTCGGTCTTCCCCGTCCTCTACTTTCTTCTACATTCATTTCCATCACTCTTCTCAACTAGTCACTTTCATCCTTCCTCAACACATGACCAAACCATCTCAACCTGTTTCTCTTCACAGCATCCATCACAGGCTCTATTCACATCATCTTTCGCAATTCATCATTTGTCTTCCTCTCTCTCAACGATACTCCACACATCCACCGAACCATTCGCATTTCTACCCTTTCCAGCCTTCGTTGCTGCTCTACGTTCATTACCTATGTCTCGCTCCCATAAATCATAACACTTCTCACACATGCAGCATACACCTTTCCCTTCAGCTTCAACGACACTCCCCTCATCAGCACGCCACTCAGTTCCCGAAACTTCTTCCATGCACATCTCACTCTAGCAACCGTTGCCAAGTCTGATCCACCTTCTCCATTCAGCATGTCTCCGAGGTAGCAAAATGTTTTCACACCTTCCAGCTTCACGCCGTCTCCAAGATCCAACTCAACATTTCCTCCATCTGCAGCTCCCTCTGTGCACACCTTACATTTGAATGTAGCTGCCACACTGGTTAATGACCCTCTCAGACCACTACATTTTTGATGAACCCACTCGGCGCAGAACAGGAAGTTCTGCGCAGAAGGGCGAACAGGAAGGATCTGGTAAAATTGTACGAGAGTCATCCCGAAGGTCGTGCCACAACACAGCATGATGGACATGGTACCATCGACAAACTTTACTCATGTCACGTTATTACACACAATTTCTATCCTGTTCAAAGGTCTTCATCCAGCGGACAAC
Source organism: Myxine glutinosa (assembly GCF_964187855.1). NCBI lineage: Eukaryota > Metazoa > Chordata > Myxini > Myxiniformes > Myxinidae > Myxine > Myxine glutinosa. Next base: position 191,033,825 of record NC_136265.1, read on the forward strand.
CAACAGTGTGGTCCCAGCACGCAAACCTTCCATCCTTAATGCAGCGGATGTGGTCTCGTTAACCTTTTCAGTGGCGGACGTGGCCTCGTTAACCTCTTCAGTGGCGGACGTGGCCTTGTTAACCTCTTCCGTGGCGGACGTGGCCTCGTTAACCTCTTCAGTGGCGGACGTGGCCTCGTTAACCTCTTCAGTGGCGGAAGTGGCCTTGTTAACCTCTTCAGTGGTGGATGTGGCATTGTTAACCTCTTCAGTTGGTGGGCAATGCTTTGTTAACCCCTTCAGTGGAGGACGTGGCCTTGTTAACCTCTTCAGTGGCGGACGTGGCCTTGTTAACCTCTTCAGTGGCAGACGTGGCCTTGTTAACCTCTTCAGTGGCGGGCATGGCCTCGTTAACCTCTTCAGTGGCGGATGTGGCCTTGTTAACCTCTTCAGTGGCAGACGTGGCCTTGTAAAACCTCTTCAGTGGCGGACATGGCCTTGTTAACCTCTTCAGTGGCGGACATGGCCTTGTTAACCTCTTCAGTGGTGGATGTGGCCTTGTTAACCTCTTCAGTGGATGCAAAACGACTTCTCCTAAGTTTGCTTTTGCTAATTGGAGATCACACAGAACCTGACATCCAGTTGACCTTCTCAGATATTAACTGTATGTTGATGGGACTGTCTATATCATCGGTTACCATGGATGCCAATGCTTTGAGAGGATAATCCGATAAACGAACAAAGTCTTCATAAATGTCTAACAGTCTTCATTAGTGTTTCAATTTCCTCTCGTGTAGACAGCACATGGCCGCTGGTTGCATCACTGACAGGCAGAAAAACAGAGGGGACACCTGGCTTTACATCCAGCCAAGCGATCGCACTTTATGATGCAATTCCCTTCCTGAAAATTGCCAATCAGACAGTTTATAGTCCGATCGGGAATCGAATCCAGACTAGACTGCTTCAAAGGTAACTGCAATACCTGTGCCCCTTCCTGTCAGTACGTTAATTACTTGTGAGTTTTAAGATCCGCACATATGTTCGTTCCCTGAACGTGTCTGTGTCAGTCACCATCAGTTCGCAATTCTAATCCGATCTTCACGAAACTTAACCAAATGACAGAGCTAGTCAAAAGCTGGAAACCTATTCTTTTGAGGTCAATAGGTCAAAAGGTCAAAGTCACATAAATCATCAATTTGAATCCGATTGACTTGATGTACAGTATATTTAAAATCGAAAAACACAGGTGGACAGTGAAGCCTCTGGTTGACCCAGGGAGCCGAGCTCTCACTTTCAACACTCACTTTGTGCACCAGGATGGTTCCACACAAGCCACGCCGGCCTGCGGTCTTGTCTGGAGAACTGAGTGCGCAGTCTTCCGCGACGACGACCATCGCTACCGATATACCTTCAGCCCGGGCACGCTCCGCTGCCAGCCCAAAGTTCAGACGGTCTCCTGTATAGTTCGTTACGATAAGTAGAACTCCAACTAAACGCAAACAAAGGGTGACAGAGGCCGCAGTAAATTGCTTGTGCTTTTGATGAACAAACGATATTAATTTGCAGCTTCAATCCAAGTACAAAAAGAACATGGCAGGTAAGATTTTCAAATACAGTATCGAGAAACATTCTCAATGTGAAATAAGATGCTTCATTTTCTAATATGATGAAAACATGTATTTTTTTTTAAACAAACACGACAACATTCCATCCATTGAAGGTTAAATAAAAAGCGATTTACAAAATGCATGATTTCTTACTGGAAGCAAGATGAATATTTAATTATACACCGCTCCTTTCCTATTCCATCTCGAGGTGCTGAATGACGTCATCGCCGGGCACCGTAGGGGGGTCTGGCAATGACGTGCGCTGAAAGGGAGTATTCAATTTTAAACTCGGTTGTTTGTTTGTTTGTTTGTCCGGGCGATATCGCAGGCATCTTTTGAGCTAGGAAACTGAAATTTGGACACAATAGTGAGAAAAGGTTACGACTTGTAATACACAATAGTTAATACAATAAATACAAAGACTACACAATAGTTAATAGTTTGAGCTAAGACTCTCTATTCACCTTCACTCTTTCATTCCTCTTTTCTCCCGCCTCTGGAACAAACTCCCTCACTCTCTTCAATCCCACTCCTCCCTCCAGATCTTCAAAACAGCTGTTCACCACCATCTCTTATCTTCCCCCATCCAAAACCTTGATCTTTTCTACCCCTGTTAACTCACCTCAGATCCACCTTTCTGAAATACAGACTTCTTTCCTGGAAGTCCGAGCAGTGTCCATGTGTTTTATACCTCTCCCACCCCCGCCCCCCTTCCCATGCCCCCTAAGCCCTTTCCTTCCCACAGATCTTCCGATGCCCCTGTTCTCTGCTGTTGTTGTTCTTGTGTGCTTCCCTCTCACACCCCATCTTGTCTCCCGCTCCCTTTATCATATGTTTTATGTGTCAGTTTGTTTTTATGTGATTAATATTAGCTCTTACACAAGCCTCGATCCTATACACAAAAAAAGAAAGAAAAAAAAGTGCTTTGGCAAAAACTGGATTTTTATTTTTTGATAAATTATTTAATGCTTATCTATTTGAGTACTTTTTTTTTTTGTATACACGATCGTGGCTCGTGTAAGAGCTAGCACAATAAACACTAAAAACATTAATGGACACATAAAACAATAAAGGGAGGGGGAGACAAGATGGGGGAGAGAGAGGGAAGCACACAAGCACAACAGTAGAGAACAGGGACATCGGGAGATCTGTGGAAGGGAAAGGGCCGGGGAGGCGGGGGGAGGACGGTGAGGGAAGGGGTACACGGTATCTATCTATAATTCCAGTAATCTCTGTATGTCTGTGACCGCTGTTTCTCGACAACCACGGGTCCGATGTACTTTAAACTTGCCAGGTATATTGCTGGGGACCTGAGGATGTGCCTTTTCAAGGTTTCATATTAATCGGAGAAGTAGTTACCGAGCTATGTCCAAAAAACGATTCAACCAATCAGAGAGCAGCGAGCTATCACGTGTGCCGAACGTGGCGAACAGACTCTGCCTCGGACGGCACATTTGAGAGCGTATTCATTTATTTCACGTTGGCAAACTATGTTGCCGTTAAACTATGTTTTAAAACTAATTAAAACTAATTTGCGATTCATCGTAACTGCGATTTGTCTTTACCAAACTCCGCAAGCCGTTCGCTTTGGACCAAACCATTTCATGTAAATAGAGGGGGGGGGGGGGGGATTGTCACCGTACTCGCAAGCCGTTCGCTTTGGACCAAACCATTTCATGTAAATAGAGGGGGGGGATTGTCACCGTACTCGCAAGCCGTTCGCTTTGGACCAAACCATTTCATGTAAATAGAGGGGGGGGATATAATTTTAGATATATATATAGTACGGGCATGCCCTAGTAAAACAAATTGCATGAGAGAGAGAGAGCAACAAATTGACACTACTATGAATTTCAGGAATGAAGTCGGAGATTGAAAGAGGTGGATTTGGGGTGTATTAATGGGGGTAGAAAAGATCAAGGTTTTGGATGGGGGAAGATAAGAGATGGAGGCGAACAGCTGTTTTAAAGACCTGGAGGGAGGAGTGGGATTAAAGAGAGCGAGGGAGTTTGTTCCAGAGGCATGAAAAAAGCAAAATAAAAGAGTGACGCTGAGCAGAGTCTCGATTTTGACAGTTTCACCAAGGAAGGTACTTATTTATTTTCTTTCTCATCTGTGCAATATCTTAGGCACCTTTTGAGCTAAGAAGCTGATATTTGGACATGACAATGACCAAAGGGATTTGGCTAAGGTATATGAAGGGCATTTTCATTCACTAATTAATCAAGTAATTTATTAATTATTTATTAATGAATCAATGAATCGATTAATTATTTAATTTTTACAGATTCGTACAGATAAAAGTTACAAGTTACACAGTCGGAGGAAACGCTGGTGGTTTACGTATGTTATTAGCCAATTGACTAAGAAATAATTTTACAATTAATCAATCAATTATTCAGCACTGCTCCCTACCCCCAACCCCCCAATTCCGTCTCCATGTGCTGCACGGCGGCATCACTGAAGGCGTCTCAGCAATGTCACGCACTGGAGGACATGTTATTTATTTATTTATTTGGCATGGAGGCGGTGTACTTTGAATGTGCCTGTACGTGTTTGAATTTGCAGTCAGGACAAAACGGCATGAAAACACAGTTATTCATATTTGGAGGGAAAATCGTTCAGCCTTCTAAAGATATTATGGGTATTATATATAATTATTGTTTGTTGGCTTTAACATTAACAATTCGCTGAATGAAACCCATTTGCTTCAGGCTCGGCTTTTAAGGCCCAACTGGGGCACATTCCAAGGGAGTATATGAAAGGGTAAAGAGGAAAATTAGTGAAGGGGTAGAGGAGCAGGTTTGTAGGTTTTAGCCGCAATGGGTAATCTAGTGTGTGTGTACATATTGTTATGGATTCGTCACTTCCGTTGTTGTGGTTTTCATCCACTTGAAACATTTCTGGTTCGATGTATTATTATTATTGTTGTTTGAGGGAAATAGCAATTATTATTGTCAAAAGGTAAAAAGGTTAATGTTTTAAATGAAACAGGAACCGGACGGCGACGAAGAGGAAGAGGAGAGAAAGAAGGCGGAGCGAATGAGTCGGACAAGAAGGAGCCAAGCTACTTGCGGTCTGGAGCGAACGTTGGCGAGCAAGAGTCACGAATGAACTTTTGGTTTCCCGGGAAAGGGATTCCTGCGACAGAGTTGTTATCGCCGTGACAGATCAACCTGCGTGTCAGGTTTTGCGGTGGATTCTGAAGAGAATCATCGTCATCATCGTCATGCCGCAACGCCACGAGACCGGGCCGTCGGCCATTTTGACTCGCGCGCTTCGAGCAAGGTTTCTTTGTTTCGTCAGCCGTTTTCACCGCTTTCAGACGTATCTGGTGTGCGTGTGTGCACCGTGGCTTTTGAAGATTAATTTGCGGTTCGCCTACTAAGCCGTGAAAGTCCATACCCGAAGGTGTGATCTCTCAGTCGCCTGGAGGGCGCCTTTGGATTTCCCAGTCACCTTGAGGGCGCCTTGGCCCCGCTTTGGCAGCGGGACTATTCTTGCCATCCGAACGGGATTCTGGTCTCGATGGGACATCGTTCTGGCGATCGCTGGAGCACATCAACTTTGGCTTGGAGCCGGGAATAAGAGACATTGGGAATGTTCTTGGTTCCCTCACTTGGAGCGCAGTGAGTTATATATTACAAAACGGATGGTACCATCATAGGATATTGATTGTACTTTTGATTCATATTATTGTTGTACTGTTATTCTTGTGTGATCTTAATACAATATTTGTTTGTGAGTAACAATTGGTGTGGCTTCACCATTGATCTTTGACATACAGAATAACACATTTTTCTGCCGTGACTCCTCTCGGGGCTCGGAGGTACACCGTGACCAGGGGGTCGGGGAGGAGCACGTAACAAAATATATATATATATATATATATATATATATATATATATATATATATATATATATATATATATATATATATATATATCTATCTATAATTCCAGCAATCTCTGTGTGTCTGTCTGTGTGTCTGTGTGTCTGTGTGTCTGTGTGTCTGTGTGTTTGTCTGTGACCGCTGTTTCTCGACAACCACGGGTCCGATATACTTGAAACTTGCCAGGTATATTGCTGGGGACCCGAGGATGTGCCTTTTCAAGGTTTGTAATTAATCGGACAAGTACCTACCGAGCTATGTCCAAAAAACGCTTCAACCAATCAGAGAGCAGCGAGCTATCACGTGTGCCGAACCGTTAATGCAATGCAAGCGTTAATGCGTTAATGCAAGGCTTTTCTTTTTTTCCCTCTTCTCTTTCTACTTTTCCTTGCGATTAAATTGCAAACAGCCAAAATACGTTGGCGCTAATTGAATAATTGGCCATTAACACTAAAATAATCGTAACTGCGATATGCCAACTTCCGGACAGTGCAGCCTTCCATGTTGTTGTTGTTTGCAGCAGCTGTTTGCAGCAAGGCAAGGCTTTTCTTTTTTTCCCTCTTCTCTTTCTACTTTGCCTTGCGATTAAATTGCAAACAGCCAAAATACGTTGGCGCTAATTGAATAATTGGGCATTATGTTTTACAACTAATAAAAACGAATTTGCGATTCATTCGCTTTCCTGCGCGTTTGTGTACGCGATGGCGATTTCTTTACCAAACTCCGGAAGCCGTTCGCTTTGGACCGAACCATTGCATGTAAATAGAGGGGGGGGATTGTCACCACTCGCAAGCCGTTCGCTTTGGACCAAACCATTTCATGTAAATAGGGGGGGGGATATAATTTTAGATATATATATAGTACGGGCATGCCCTAGTATCTATAATTCCAGTAATCTCTGTGTGTATGTTTGTATGTTTGTATGTTTGTATGTATGTATGTATGTTTGTCTGTGACCGCTGTTTCTCGACAACTACCGGTCCGATATACTTGAAACTTGCCAGGTATATTGCTGGGGACCCGAGGATGTGCCTTTTCAAGGTTTGAAATTAATCGGACAAGTAGTTACCGAGCTATGGCGATTTAGCCGTTCGCCGTTCGCTTTGGCGTTGCGAATGGACCAAACCATTTCATGTAAATAGAGGGGGGGGTTCTGTGGTCGTTGCGAATGGACCAAACCATTTCATGTAAATAGAGGGGGGGGGATTGTCAACGTACTCGCAAGCCGTTCGCCGTTCGCTTTGGCGTTGCGAATGGACCAAACCATTTCATGTAAATAGAGGGGGGGGATATAATTTTAGATATATATATAGTACGGGCATATATATAGTACGGGCATGCCCTAGTATATATCAAATGAGACATATATATATATATAAATTTTTTTTTTTTTTTTTTCCCCAGGATCTTCTGGCTAAACAGTTGCATAGGCCACATCTATTAGGTATGAGCTTAGCAGAGGTAAGTAGGATTGTAATGTAGCTTATAACAGGAAGATCAGACCACCGCAGAGAGGGAACATCCACTAGCACGTATTTTAGGCTTATTGGCCCTCACCTTATGAGGGAGGCCTTTTATTTATTTATTTTCCCCAAAAAAAAAAGTGAAAACAAAATTAAAACATTTAAACAGCTTGGTGCATGCACCTTGACCCCACAACCAAGGCACACAGTCCAACACGACTGTCCCATAAGCACAGACATCCACCTCAGCCGGTAGTGCATGGTCAATCAAACACAGATCCTAACTCCGAAGGGTCAGAATGCATGTTCATATAATTAGACAACTTCTCAATAGGTAGTAGGCCCCCATTACAGAGTGGAGCAGAAGCTCCTCCCCAGAGTTAATTGGTCAAACCCGACACGACATCAAGTCGAGATCAAACCCCATTACTGCAGTGGGTAGCAGGAAGCAAGCACCACACCAGCTATTGCTGCATGCATCCTGACCAACAAGAAATGCCTGCCACACATTAACCCATCTGTGGTGCACAAAATAGTTCTGGGAGCAGCGAGGAGCTGTCAGAAATAAAATTCCGAACCACAAGATTAACAAACCGCCGGGAGCAGGTCTAGTAATATAAAAATCAACAAGTCATGTGACATACAATGCAAAGACTTTTGTAACAGATACAAACAACGCGATCAACTGTCTATTGCTCAAACCACCAGAAAGCTTGTTCAGAAGCATTCAGTCTTCAAACACGACCACTCACACAGAAAAAGGAAACGAATTATAAGCAGTGGTAAGAGACGCATGTGCGCTCTTTTCAAAAACATCAAAGTTACGTCGTTTACCAGCACCAGCTCTGGCAACAGCTTGAATGGCAGCAAGAATGCTCCTTGGTGGAGGAGAGGTAAACACATCCCCTGCAATGACACCTGTCAACATTCCAGGGCCAATGTAACCTGTGGGAAAACAGAAACTGTGAGGACAACACAAGCAAGGACTGTTTAAAACAATCACACACACACACACACACACACACACACACACACACACACACACACACACACACACACACACACACACACACACACACACACACACACACACACACACACACACACACACACACACACACACACACACACACACACACACACACACACACACACACACACACACACGTTTGCCCGTTTGTGTCCCTATCTGAACCCAGATTCAAATCCCATATACATTGTGTTGTTGACCATTGTTTATATACAGTGCATTCAGAAAGTATTCACACACCCTTGACCTTTTGCACATTTTGTTGTATTCCAGCCTGAATTTAAAATGGATTAAATTGCGATTTTTTGTCAATGATCTCCACATAAATTCCCCATTAAGTCAAAGTGGAATTTCTTTTAGAATTTTTTACAAAACAATTAAAAAATAAAAGACTGAAATGTCCTTGAGTGAATACGTATTCAACCCCTTTGCTATACAACAACAACAACAACAACAGGCATTTTAAGGCCATTTCCCCTGCAAGAGCGGGGGTTAGCCTTGCGGTCCCCATGACAATCTTCTCCATTTTGCCCTATTTTCTGCATCTCCCCTTGTTAACCCCCTTGCCCGCATTTCTTCTTCCACCACCTTTAGCCAAGTTTTTCTCGGTCTTCCCCGTCCTCTACTTCCTTCTACATTCATTTCCATCACTCTTCTCAACCAGTCACTTTCAGCCTTCCTCAACACATGACCAAACCATCAAAACCTATTTCTCTTCACAGCATCAATTACAGGCTCTATTCCCATCATCTTTCGCAATTCATCATTTGTCTTCCTCTCTCTCAACGATACTCCGCACATCCACCGAACCATTTGCATTTCCACCCTTTCCACCCTTTCCTGCTGCTCTACGTTCATTACCCATGTCTCGCTCCCATAAATCATAACACTTCTCACACATGCAGCATACACCTTTCCCTTCAGCTTCAACGACACTCCCCTCCTCATCAGCATGCCACTCAGTTCCCAAAACGTCTTCCATGCACATCTCACTCCAGCAACCGTTGCTGAGTCTGATCCACCTTCTCCATTCAGTATGTCTCCTAGGTAACAAAATGTTTTCACACCTTCCAGCTTCACTCCGTCTCCAGATCAAACTCAACATTTCCTCCATCTGCAGCTCCCTCTGTGCACACTTTACATTTGAATGTAGCTGCCACACTGGTTAATGACCCTCTCAAACCACTACATTTTTGATGAACCCACTCAGCGCACATTGTACATTGAATGGAATTCACTCCGACACCCTTCCTGCACACAGCACACGGCTAGTTCCCAGTTCTTTCCACCACACAGTTTATAGTCCTTTGCTATGACACTCCAAATTGAGCTCAGGTGCATCCAATTTACTTTCATCATCCTTGAGATGTCTCTACAACTTGTTTGGAGTCCACCTGTGGCCAATTCAATTTATTGGACATGATTTAGAAAGAAACACACCTTTCTATACAAGGTCCCACAGTTGACATGCATGTGAGCAGAAACACCACCATGAAGTCAAATGAACTGTACATAGAACCGCGAGATAGAATTATGATGAATACATCTGGGAAATGGAATAAAACCATTTCTAGAGTATTGAAAGTTCCCAAGAGAACAGTCAGCTCCATCATTAGGAAATGGAAGGAATATGGAACTACCCAGACTCTTCCTGGAGCTGGCCATCCGACCAAACTGAGCAACCGAGCAAGAAGGACTTTGGTCAGGCAGGTGACCAATAACCCAATGACCACTCTGACAGAACTACAGAGTTCCTTGGCTGAGATGGGAGAACCTGCCGGAAGGACAACAGTCTATGCAGCGCTACACAAATCTAGGCTTTATGGGAAAGTGCCAAACAAAAGCCACTCCTGAGAAAAAGCCACTCCTGAGAAAAAACCACATGACAGCACACCTGGAGTTTGCAAAAAGGCACGTGAAAGACTCAGAGACCATGAGGCAAAATATTCTGTGGTCTGATGGGATGAAAATGTAACTCTTTGGCCTGAATACAAAGTGTTACGTCTGGCGGAAACAGAGCACAGCTCATCAACCATCTAACACCATCCCTACCATGAAGCATGGTGGTGGCAGCATCATGCTATGGGGATGCTTTTCAGCAACAGGGACTGGGAAACTTATGGAAGTTATGATAGATTAAGTTAGGAAAGGAAGGAAGTTAGGAAACTTATGATAGATGGAACAATGAATACAGCGAAATCCTTGAGGAGAACCTCCTTCAGAGTGCAAAAGTCCTTAGACTGGTGAAGAATTACATTTCAGTAGGACAATGACCCCAATCATACAGCCAAAGTAACACTGGAAATGGCTTCAGAATGGAAATGTCTACCCTCAAGAGAGCCAGGAAACAATATCCCTCTACTCTCAAGAGTGAACTCTCAAACCTGTCTCCCTCCTCCAAATACTGGTGGCATCTGGTCAAATCTGTTTCTGGTGTTTGTTCCCCCTCCAACCCCTCCCTTACCTCAAACGGCTACACGGCTGACTCTGCACGTGAAAAAGCTGAATGCCTTAACTCTGCGTTTGCCTCAAAATCTTGTGTCCCAAACCCATCTCTCTCTGTATCCACCTTACCCAGTCGAACCCAGCTGCTCCTGAACTCTGTGTCCTTCTCTCCTGACGAAGTGTAGAAGTTTCTGTCAAACCTCAACTCTGATTCTGCAACTGGACCAGACAGCATAAGCCCACGGGTCCTAAAATCCTGCTCTGGCGCTCTATCTCACCCTCTCTCTGTTCTCTTCACCCTCTCTTTTGCTCAAGGTCATCTGCCATCAGCTTGGAAATCAGCAAACATTACCGCTTTACACAAAAAATGTGCAAAAACAGATCCTTGCAACTATAGACCAATCAGCCTGCTCCCAATTATCAACAAAGTCATGGAATCCATCATTGCTTCGGATATCAAATCCCTCCTCTTCTCCAATGGCTTGATCTCTGATCATCAATTTGGATTCAGACCAGGTCACTCCACTGTGGACATGTGCTTCTGCTTTCTCAACAATGGATGGAGGTCCTCAATGCCAAACAGGAAATCAGAGCTGTCTCCCTTGACATATCACATGCCTTCGATACGGTCTGGCACCCCGCCCTGCTCACCAAACTCTCCTCTTATGGTATCCATGGAAACCCCAATGCATGGCTTGCAGACTTCTTCACCGGTCCGTAGTCAAGGTGTGACCCCGAATGAATTTCTCTCATCTCCCCTTCCTGTTCAGGCTGGAGTTCCTCAAGGCTTTTATCCACAGCTCAATGGGCCTTGTGCTTTTTCTGGTCTTCATCAATGATTTCTCCGACTCTCTGGAAAATCCTCTCTATCTCTTTGCGGATGACTCCACTCGCTGCCGCTCCATACCTCATCCCTCAGATCGACAGGCAGCAGACTCTTCACTCTCTGCAGATCTGGACAAAATCAAAGAGTAGTCAAACAAGTGGAACATGTCTTTCAATCGTGACAAATCTCACGCTCTCACTATGTCTCTCCGAAAAGACCGTCTGGACAACCCTCCAATCTTCTTTCTCAACAATCCTCTCCAAGAAGTTCTGTCACTCAAGCTTTTGGGTCTCACTATCTGCCATGATCTTTCCTGGGAAAACCACATTCCTAAGCTCGTCTCCAAAGCCAGTCGCCGTCTGGGCATCCTTTGTCGTGCCAAGTCCTTCCTTCGCACACCTGAGCTCCTCACCACATACAAGGCTTTTATCCACAGCTCAATGGAATACTGCTCTCCGCTCTTGGCTGGTGCTCCTGCCTCACACCTAGCTCGGCTTCACGCTGTTGAAACCAAAGCTTTCAGAATCATTGGAATCCCACGCGATGAAGCCGATTCTGGGGGCTTTTCTCTCGCGCGGGCAGGTTGGTGGTGTTTCTGTCTTCGACCGACTCCTCTCCGGCCTAGATCCCCCAGCTCTGTCTGTTTCCCAAATATTCCTTCAGGTCGCACAAGATCTGCCAGCAACACTCTTCTGGTAAAACTGCCAAAATCAAGACTCTCTGCTCACCTTCACTCTTTCAATCCAATTTTTTCCCACCTCTGGAACAAACTCCCTCACTCTCTTAAATCTCACTTCTCCCTCCAGGTCTTTAAAACAGCTGTTCACCACCATCTCTTATCTTCCCCCATCCAAAACCTTGATCTTTTCTACCCTGGTTAATTCACCCAAGATCCACTTTTTTGAAATAGAGACTTCTTTCCTGGAAGTCCTAGCAGTGTCCATTTGTTTTATACCTCTCCCAACCCCAAATCTCAAATAATCCATTTTGAATTCAGGCCGTAACAACAAAATGTGAAAAAAGTCTAAGGGGTGTGAATACTTTCTGAAGGCACTGTATGTCCTTGTAATTCATGTGAAAGGACATTAATATCTATTGTCTTTTGTCTTGCATGCAACCTAAGTACCAGCTCCCCCTTTAGGCTTAGATAACTTTAACAACAACAACAAATACAACATATACCTGCATGGGCTGGCTCATGTCCTGAGCCCCCTCCGGTAAGCAGGGCAACATGGCCACAAACTGCATGTAGATCAGCACGAAGGAGCACTCGGTGGCCGGCCAAGATCTGCGTGGCAGGTGTCACCGCTGCCATCCCCTGTAGGGCCTCAGTAGCACAGGCTCCAGCATCATTCACCAGTTTCTTACTCACAGCCTGCAGATACAGTGCCAGTTTTGGGAGGGAGTTACAAAAAATTAGGGGTAAAACAACTTTCAGGCCACTCTGTACATTCAATTGTACTTTTGAAAAAACCAAAAAAAACAACCTCATAATTGGTGCTGAAAGTCTTTAGGCTCAGTCAGGGCCCACGAAAATTGGTGCTGGAGACCACACTTTAAACTTCCTGTTGATCAGTAAGCGTTGGACTGAAATGTCTCGGACTGTGGAAGACCGGCTTAACGGTAGGAAAGACAAATCGACGACAGGACAATGGGAAGTGGGAAATGAATTAATTTAAGAGAACATGTCTGCTGGCCCACTGGTATTGATAACCATTCCACACTCAAACCAATGTAATCACAAATACAAACTACAGCAGCACTCGGTAGAGGGCATACCTCCACCAGGCTGAACAGTTTATGTTTTGTATCCCACCGATAGGCCAGATCTGGACCCGGACCTGAACCAAAATCGAATCCATTCGTCCGAGTCGTACAACCAACTCATCCACAAGTTTGGTCCGAATCCGTCCACAAGTTTTTGAAATATCCTGCTCACAGACAAACAGACAAACAGGAGTGAAAACGTAACCTTCACTTTGAAAATGCTGTTCTCTGCAACCGCAAGTCCGACCGATGCGAAATTTTAAACATGGGAGGGACTCCTTGGAGAATATTTTATTGATATATCTGACGTCATAGGTCACACATTGTATTGGCAGCTATGTTGGACTTTAAAGGAAAAAATTTGGACGTAATTTTCTCTGAAATCGCCAAAGGAAAAAAAGTGAAACTTGGCATATGTTATCAACTCCCCATGGGGTATAAACCACCTTTAGAGGCCATTTTTCCCCGCAAAGCGGGGGTTGGCCTTTTTCGGGAACCGTGGTTGTTGTTGTTTTTCGGTCCCCTTTTTGAAGAAGTAACCATGGGGTATATTGGGTGATAATGACGTCATCAGTGAAATGGTATTCCAGCCATAATTGGTTGAATGGAAATATTTATCCCCAAAAAAATCTAAAACTTCATATATCTGACCTATTGACCAGATGTGAGTGAAAAATTAAATTTATGACGTTCATAACACATGTCAAGAAACTATTAGAGGAGTGTCAGAATCCCAAAAAAGGTTCTAGTTTAAGAGATACGTTTCATGAAAAATGAATATTTTTGGACTTCAATTATTGCTATTATTTTTAAACAGTCTCTGGTATCTTGTAAGGCCTTGTAGGTTTTGGGCAACCCTTTCAAAATGGCGTCTCCAAGAAAGGAGTTGGTAATGGAAGTAATGTAATTTTTTTTTTTTTTTTGTATACTGAATCGAGGCTCTTGAAAGAGCTAACATTTATTTCACAAACAAATCAACCAAACAAACAAAATATATAAAAAGAGGGAGCGGAAGACAAGATGGGGAGAGACGGGGAAGCACACAAACACAACATTTGAGAGCAGGGAGAAGTGTGGGAGGGAGAGGGCTTGGGGGGAGGAGGTGTGGGATGGGGGGGGGGGGGAGGGAGGGAGAAGTATAAAACACAAGGACACCAAGGACTTCCCAGACAGAAGTTGGTATTTCAAAAAAGTGTAGGATTTGGGGTGAAATTAGCGGGGGTAGAAAAGATCAAGGTTTTGGATGGGGGAAGATAAGAGATGGTGGTGAACAGCTGTTTTAAAGACCCGGAGGGAGGAGTGGGATTGAAGGGAGTGAGGGAGTTTGTTCCAGAGGTGGGGAAAAAAGGGGAATGAAAGAGTGAAGGTGAGCAGAGAGCCTAGATTTTGGCAGTTTAACCATAAGAGGGTTGCTGGCAGATCTTGTGCGACCTGTAGGAATATTTGGGGGACAGAGCACAGAGAGAGCTGGGGGAGCAAGGCCGGAGAGGAGTCGGTAGAACACAGAAAGACCACCAACCTGCCTGCGGTGAGTGAGTGAAAGGCCCTCGGAGTTAGCTTCATCCCATGAGATTCCAATGATTCTGAAAGCTTTGGCTTCAACAGCGTGAAGCCGAGCTAGGTGTGAGGCAGGAGCACCAGCCCAGAGGGGGGAACAGTATTCCATTGAGCTGCGGATGAAGCCTTGTATGTGGTGAGGAGCTCAGGTGTGCCAAGGAAGGACTTCGCACGACGGAGGGTGCCCAGTCGGCGACTGGCTTTGGAGGCCAGCTTGGAAATGTAGTTTTCCCAAGAAAGATCATGGCAGATAGTGAGACCCAAAAGCTTGAGCGACAGAACTTCTTGGAGAGGATTGTTGAGAAAGTAGATGGGGGGGGTTTCCAGTCGGTCTTTTCGGAGAGACATAGTAAGAGTGTGAGATTTGTCAGGATTGAAAGACATGTTCCACTTGTTTGACCAGTCTGTGATTTTGTCCAGGTCTGCAGAGAGTGAGGAGGCCGCAGGCTGCCGATCTGAGGGATGAGGAATGGAGCGGCAGAGAGTGGAGTCATCAGCAAAGAGATAGAGAGGATTTTCCAGAGAGTCGGAGAGATCATTGATGAAGACCAGAAAAAGCACAGGGCCCAGAACACTACCTTGGGGAACTCCAGCCAGAACAGGAAGGGGCGATGAGAGAAATCCATTCAGGGCCACACGTTGACTACGACCAGAGAGGAAGTCCGTAAGCCAAGCGTGGAGACTTCCATGGATACCATCGGAGAAGAGTTTGGTGAGCAGAGCTGGGTGCCAGACCGTATCGAGGGCACGTGATATGTCGAGGGAGACAGCTCTGATTTCCTGTTTGGCATTGAGGACCTCCATCCATTGTTGAGACAGCAGAAGCAACATGTCCAGAGTAGAATGACCTGGTCTGAAACCAAATTGATGATCGGAGATCAAGCCATTGGAGAAGAGGAAGGATTTGATGTCCGAAGCAATGATGGATTCCATGACTTTGCTGATAATTGGGAGCAGGCTGATTGGTCTGTCGTTGCAAGGATCTGTTTTTGCACCTTTTTGTGTAAAGCAGTAATGTTTGCTGATTTCCAAGATGCTGGCAGATGACCTTGAGCAAAGGAGGGTGAAAAGAACAGAGAGAGTGTGAGATAGAGCCGCAGAGCAGGATTTTAGGACCCGTGGGCTGATGCCGTCTGGTCCAGTTGCAGAATCAGTGTCGAGGTTTGACAAAAACTTCTCCACCTTGTCAGGAGAGAAGGAAACAGAGTCCAGGAGCAGTTGGGTTTGACTGGGTAATGTGGGAACAGAGAGAGATGGGTTTGGGACACAAGATTTTGAGGCAAACACAGAGTTGAGGCATTCGGCTTTGTCACTTGCGGTGTCAACTGTGTAGCCATTTGAGGTGAGGGAGCGGATGGAGGGGGAACAAACACCAGAAACGGATTTGACCAGACGCCACCAGGATTTGGAGGAACGAGACAGGTTTGAGAGTTCAATTCTTGAGTGTGGAGAGATGGTGCTTTCTGGCACTCCTGAGGGTAGACACACACTTGTTCGGAACTTGGTGGAAGGAACTGAAATTGCCTTCAGTTGGATTTGCCTTCCAAGAGGCAAAGGCAAGTTGTTTCAGGGCAACTGCCTCACCACAAGATTCAGTGTACCATGGATGGGAGGAAGGGTAAGACAACTGAAGACGAGATGGGATAAATCTGTGCATGAGAGAGAGCAGTTTGCTTTGGAAGAATTCCCAGGATGAGTTGATGTCAGAGGCGGGAGAGATGGGAGATCAGTCCAGATGATTGATGGCTGCTTGAAGACCGTGCCAGTCGGCCTGAGTGAAATACCAGACTTGTCGACGCTGAGGAGGCTCTCTGAAAATGGCCAGAGAGATGTGCACTTTAACAAGCACATGATCAGAAGAACCGGGGAGGAATTTAGGGGAGGTTTAGGGGAGCAATAGGGGTTGTGGGTTGGGGAGGAATAGGGGTTGTGGGATGGGGAGGAATAGGGGTTGTGGGTTGGGGAGGAATAGGGGTTGTGGTTTAGGGGAGGAATAGGGGGTTGTGGTTTAGGGGAGGAATAGGGGTTGGGGAGGAATAGGGGTTGTGGTTTAGGGGAGGAATAGGGGTTGTGGTTTCGGGGAGGAATAGGGGTTGTGGTTCAGGGGAAGAATAGGGGTTGTGGTTTAGGGGAGGAATAGGGGTTTTGGGTTGGGGAGGAATAGGGGTTGTGGTTTAGGGGAGGAATAGGGGTTGTGGTTCAGGGGAAGAATAGGGGTTGTGGTTTAGGGGAGGAATAGGGGTTGTGGTTCAGGGTAAGAATAGGGGTTGTGGTTTAGGGGAGGAATAGGGGTTTTGGGTTGGGGAGGAATAGGGGTTGTGGCTTAGGGGAGGAATAGGGGTTTTGGGTTGGGGAGGAATAGGGGTTGTGGTTTAGGGGAGGAGGTGCAAGCTTCCGCTTCCGGTCCGGTCTGGAGAGGACGCTGGCGTTACTTGTTCGCCGCTTCTCCGACTGGGCCATTGTACATAGTTTGCTTTTCTGGTGGTCGTGGTGGATTTTCGACCGTTGGGTCTGCCCTCTGCTCGGTCCCGGCTCTGCTCCTGGCTTCGCCTGCCCGGCTCCTCCACTGTTTCCTCAGGCCCGCTCCCGTTGTTTGCGGCGGTGGCTGTTTGCCGCTGTGGTCTTGATTAGCGGCTGCAGTCGTTTGCCGCTGCGTTTGCCGCTTTGCCTCCTCGACCTTGGCCTCGTACTCGTCCCTTCGCTCCTGCCTGGCATGGCTCTGAGGTACTCCGCCGCAGGGCTTCTTCTGCTCGGTACCCGCTCCACCCCATCATGCATCTCTGCCATCAAATCAAATGGACTCCTCCGACGACCCAGGTACATTCACCGTGGCTCCGGTCGTAAGTTTGTTTATTTGCAATCAGGTCACTCCATCCCCGTCCTCTGGTCGGCTCAGCGCACTCTCACTCTTCGTCCCAGCGCACCTGGTCACAGCAACGCACACGATCGCACCTCCTGCCTACGAACCCTGGCTAAATCACCTGAATTCATCCCTGCTGTTCAAAACAACATCAAGTTCACCCTGTTCAACACCCGGTCCCTCAACAACAAATGCCTCATCCTGAACGAATACATCCTGGATAACAAACTGGACTTTCTCTGTCTCACCGAAACCTGGCAACAACCTCTGGACTACTACACACTTAACCTCACCACACCCAATGGATATTCCTACGTCAATAAACCACGCTCGGAGGGCCGAGGTGGTGGAATTGCCGTTATCCACCGTCAAGACATCAAGACCAACCTCATCTCCATCTCATCTGCTCCATCATTTGAACACCTGGCTTTAAAACTCTCTGGTCGCACGCAGTCAGTCATGGCTGTCGTCTACCGCCCTCCCAAACCACACCCATCATTCCTGTCTGACTTCTCCTACTTTCTGACCCAGCTATGTTCCCTCTCCCCCTCAATCCTCCTCCTTGGTGATTTCAATATCCACATGGACTCCACTGACTCCACAATAACCACTGACTTCACTGATTTACTCACCTGCTTTAACCTCACTCAACATGTCGACTTTCCTACCCATATCCGTGGTCACATTTTGGACCTTGTCTGCTCCACTGGATTAAATTTGCACCATCTCTATGGCTCCGACCTCACCCTCTCTGACCACTTAGCCATCACTCTGACCATCAACATCCCCGCCCCAACACCAAGGCATTATCGCACAATCAACTTCCGTCAGCTAAACGCTCTTTCACCTACCTCATTCTCATCCACCCTCTCTGAAAAAATGTCCACTTCTCCCTTCATTGACCTCCACACCCCTTCCGACCTCACTGACTACTACAACCACACTCTCTCCTCCTGCCTTGACCAGCTTGCGCCTGTAAAAACCAAAACAGTTTCTTTCACCCATTCTGCTCCCTGGTTTACCCCTGAACTCCACCTGATGAAAACTCGTGCTCGCCAACTTGAAAGACTCCGCAATAAAACGGGTCTCACAGTTCACTCCCAAGCCTACAAGGACCACCTACAACACTACAAAGATGCCCTCTCCCGCGCCCGCTCTGCCTACTACTCTCAAATTATCCACTCTGGCTCCGGAAACCCAAAAGCACTCTTCTCGACAATAAACAAACTCCTCCGCCCCCTGAACACCACCACCCAGTCATTCACAGTAGACAACTGCATCTCCTTCCTCTCTTTCTTCCAACGCAAAATTGACAACATCTACAACAGCTTGACCACCGCCGCACCCGCTCCCCCTCCAACCACCTGCCCCCCCTTGTCCTGCCATCCCCTGTCTCGGTTCTCCCCAATCTCCCCTACTGACCTCTCTGAACTCCTCATAGGAATGAAAACTGCCACCTGCACTCTTGACCCCATCCCCTCCAGCTTTGTCAAAGCCTCCCTCCCTGCTCTCTCTCCACTTATCATTGCAACAATAAACTCCTCCCTGTCTACAGGCATCGTCCCACCTTCCCTCAAAATTGCTGCTGTTACCCCCATTCTAAAAAAACCTGGTCTAAACCCTGACACCCTAAACAACTTCAGACCCATCTCCAACCTACCCTTTCTGTCAAAAGTTTTGGAACGCGCTGTAGCCACTCAACTCAAACATCATCTCTCTGCCAATAACCTGTATGAAACATTCCAATCCGGATTCCGGTCCAACCACAGCACTGAAACTGCTCTCCTCAAAATCACCAATGACCTTCTCCTCTCCTCTGACGCTGGCAACCTCAACATTCTCGTCCTCCTCGACCTCAGCGCTGCCTTTGACACCATCGATCACACTATCCTCCTCACCCGACTTGAATCCACCTTTAACGTTACCGGCACTGCCCTCTCTTGGATTAAATCATACCTCTCTGACAGATGCCAGTTCATCTCCATCAATAACTGCAAATCCCCCACTCCTCCCCTCCCCCAAGGTGTCCCCCAAGGTTCAGTTCTTGGCCCCCTCCTCTTCATCCTTTACCTGTCCCCGCTCGGTCACTTAATCCGCCGTCATGGTCTCCAATTCCACTGCTTCGCCGATGACATCTCGCTTTTCATCTCCACCAAGTCCGTCTCCACCGACACCCACTCTATCCTGACAAACTGCATCACTGAAATAAAATCCTGGCTTCAAATCAACTTCCTCAAGCTTAACTGTGATAAATCTGAAATAATCATCATTGGCCCAAAAACGCTCACAAAATCCACCCATAACTTTGCCCTCAACATCGACGGTATCCCAGTATCCACCTCCCCTCACATCCGGAATCTTGGCGTCATCTTTGACCAAACCCTTTCCTTCGACAAATACACTAAACAGATCACAAAGTCAGCCTTCTTTCACCTGAAAAACATTGCCCATCTCTGCTCATCCCTCTCCTCCACGGCTGCAGAAACCCTCATCCACGCCTTCATCACCTCCCGTCTGGACTACTGCAATAGCCTCCTCTATGGTTCACCCTCAAAAATCACCAATAAACTCCAATACATTCAGAACTCCGCTGCCCGTCTACTCACCCATTCCCGGACCCGTGACCACATCACCCCCGTCCTTTACAAGCTTCACTGGCTCCCCATCCCCCAGAGAATCCAGTACAAAATCCTCCTCTTGACATACAAAGCCCTCCATAACCTGGCCCCATCCTACCTGGCTGACCTCCTCTCCAGACACACTCCCACCCGCAACCTCCGCTCTGCTGGTACCAACCTCCTGACCCCCTCCATCCGGACCAAATTCAGATCCTGGGGGGACAGGGCCTTCTCCATCGCTGCTCCCACCCTCTGGAACTCACTACCTCACACCATCAGAGACTCCTCCTCACTCACCACATTCAAAACATCACTAAAGACCCACCTGTTCAACACTGCATTCAACATTCAACCCACAGCATTTAACCCCTGACTATCTCTTCTCCTTCTCCCTCCTTTTGCTTTAAATATTTCCCTATTGATTCTTGTCTTTTTGCAGTTGTTGTTTTCATGTATTGTTATGCATTATGTTTGCCACTCTGTCAAAGCGCCTTTGGGCTTCTGGAAAAGCGCTATACAAAATAAATGAATTATTATTATTATTATTATTAATGTTGATCATTGAAAGACCGCAAGAATCTTGAAAATAATTTTCACATACAAGTCAAATTTTATCATGAATTTTGCTAACTTTCCATTTTGTTATTGAAACAAAATGTTATTTTCCATTTTATTATTATCTGTTAATCTGTTATTAGTCTGTTATTATAGTTAAAGGATTGAGTGTGCTCCAAAAAAATATGTTTACGTCGGATTTGTGAGGCCAGAAGAATGGTGATCTGAAAGTTCAAACAATGATTAGAGACTTAAAGGCAAACTGTAACACAACCAATCACCCAAAATGAAGATTGGAATGAATCCCTCTGGTTTCACATCATCTTTACACCTCAATGAAAGTACATACATGGATTACATGATTCATCTCAAACAGGTTCCCATATGAGTTCATCTAATTTTCATGTTTAAACTGCCTCGGCAGCCTTGTGCGGCCTAATGGGGTGAAGGAGGATCATCCAATCATCATTCACGTTTGCAAATGCGTTGGCGGCCCCTTCCCATTTATGTCACATATCCAGTGCCCTCCATAAGTATTGGAACAGTGAAGTCAAATTTGTTATTATTGCTATATACTCAACAAATTTGGATTTGAGATCAAAAGATGAATATGAGGTAAGAGTACAGAAGGTCATCATTTATTTCTTGGTGTATATATATATATATATTATATATATATATATTTTACCATTGTAGAACAATAACAATTTTTATGTACAGTACCCTCACCCCCCATTTTAGGTAAGCATATGATATTTCAAAATGTTGCGGCTAACTTATGACGAAACAAGGTGGACGAGTTGGTCAGGCGACGAGAACAAGCCGGTTACATTTTGGTTCAGGTCCGAATCCAGATCTGGCCTAACAGTGGATACAAAACGTAAACTGTTCAGCCCAGCGGAGATAGAGTACGTTCTCTCCAGAGTGCCGTTCTAGTCAATGCCGTTTTACAGAGAAAAGAGTCACATATATGTGGTGTTTCTGCATGTTGTTTGACTTGTATTCATTTCCATATTTTCCATGTATATTCTCTTTGGAATCCAATTAAAATTATTTTCACAAACCATAGTATTCAGTGAGATATTGACACTAATTGATAACACCATGACATATTGATATCCTGAACACTCTTATGCACTACCTAATACTTGGAATGGTGAATGACATGCAAAGTCTAAATCCAGCAGAGTCCATTTCTTTGTCGGAAGAGGAGTTATAGACTCGCTTATCAGTATTATCAGAGGTGTTTTCATCCTCAATGTCATCAGGGCAATGTATAATCGACCGGAGTTTGGTTTCCCTCGAACCAAACAATCTCGAGAGTGCCGTCAACCATTTTCCAGCCATGTACTCCTGGCTCAAACTCTGGAGTGCCACATATAGTCAGGTTCACTGTGTATTTTCGTTGGTTTTTCTTGGAGATTTGCAAAACTATACTTTTTTGGAAACTTTATAGTATAACCAATCGGAAAAGTGATGTTTTCATTTGCATGGAAGGTTCCATGGCGGCCATCTTGGATTTTCAAAATGGCCGCGCTAAAAATTGATATTTCTCAATAGCTCGGCTTCTAGAACACCTAGGGTCTTGATTTTAACAGCTAAACCTACATTTTCAGGGGCAAGGAATCCAATCGTACCAAGTAAAATGGCATATACCCATCCCTAGACCAGTTACGGTCAGTTATGCCTTTTGTCCTACTATTTTTTCCATAGTTTGATATACATGTATCGTGTTTCCACTGTCCATTAGACCATTACACTTGTTACATCACTATTATGATGCCTGGTCCTATTATAAACTCCACACTAATCATAAGATGTGCAGTAATGTGATTGCAGTGCCACCTAGTGAGTGTAGTGACAACTACCGTTGCAACTGGTCCAGCGAGGACCATAGTACTGTATGTTTTGCCCATTGTCAATAATTGTGGCATTTTGGATTGTCGCAAGTTTAGCCACGTGGTCCTATGCCTGACATTGGTCTTTGGCGTAGGTTCATGCTCCCACACAGTAATGAATATATTGTTACGGACCGCGGATAAGATGTTGGTTTTGCCGAGCGGAGGCCCCGCGGCCCTAACAGTTACCCCGACTAACCCGATTCCCGAACGTTGGCCGGATCGCGCCACAGGTATTCAATATGGAAAAGACAAAAGCGACACGGATGTGAAGAAGAAGAAGAAGACGAAAAGGTTGGCAATACTACTAAATTTATTCCTATTATATACACGCTCAAAGTAACCAAGGAAGAAGGAAAGATAAGAAAATAATATACAGAAGAATTAGAGACAGTGCAATTATTACCTTATACAAGCTTAATTAAATACCCATGGACAAGACACACAGAACAAACTCACGTACACAAAAGGATGGAAAGGCAGGAGGTGGATGGCTGGAGGGAGAGGAAGGTCCAATGGTACTGCAGCACGATCGGCGCGTTTAACAGCCGCCGTTCCTTCGCGGCCCTGCTCCGGAACTGCCGTCAAGGCCCCAAGCTGCTATCGTTGCTGCTGTGGCTGCGGCTGCTCTGTGGACGTCGCGTGCTTTGCCAGGACTCGTCTGGTCCAACCACACAACTGAACAACGTGCTTGCTTCTTGCCCAACTCTCTTGCTTGGTCCAACTTTGGCGAGAAAGGCGACGAATAGCAGGCTTTGTGCTTCCCTGGATGATCTTTTGGCAGTCCTTGCGCGCGCGCTTTTATAGCACCTCCGGCGATCAAGCCGCCGGCCTTTAGGACACGCCCATTGGTGTGCTCACCTCGGCCCTGGTTGGTCGCGCGACCCTCTGGCTCCGCCCTTGATGACGACGGGCGGGCACGGCCTTCTTCCCTGACCCGAGCACATGTTCAATGGTGGTTTTGGAGGGGATGTAATTGGCAATCGAGGCTTGGCAATGACGAAAGGGGAAATGGAGGTTTTGGGAATGGGAATGAAGAATGAAGGGAATCTATCTTATTTCACTTAGTGCAATGGAGTGTCATCTTAATGGAAGACAAGGCCTTACCCTAATACACATAATAAAGATATAACTATCAACCAGGGGGAAATCTATGATTGGCTAACGTGTATGCTTTATGGAATTAACTATGGGAACGCCCTTTGACCTTTATACAACACTGGAGGCAGGAGGGTCCAGAATAAAGCAATATTGCACAACAATTTAATATACAATACAACTCAATAAAAAAACAATCCTCATATCCGCAACAATATACATTTGTTGAGACCCATGTAATGGTACAGCTAGCAAATAAATCAATGAAACAAGTGGCAGAATATCTGGTACCAGGCCTAGAAGTTGTGGCCTGAATGTTGCAGAATCACTGCTTGGATTGTACTTCACCTGTCTGGTGGACTTGAATCCATACATGATGTTTTGGCTCAATGTGAGTGCCATTCTGTCAACAACACTGGTCTTCGCTTCGGTCTCCAGCTCATCCACGGGCCCCACCATGATCCAGCGGATCATGGTGTATAGTTCAGCTGGAACATCATCGATGTTGCTAGACACTGGTATGGCACATTCTGGCTTGTCCTTCTTTGTGAAGTCTGCAATGCTCTTGCGTATCACCTGTGCTGATTTGTAGATGGCCTTCATGTTCTTCATGTCATCCTCTTCACTTGTGATAGCAGCATGGACCATGTCTTCCTCACATGCGTCTGGAGAGTAGAGGACGGCTGATTTCCTTCGATTCTTCTGTAGAACAGACTTAACGGTGGGCAGCTCAGTGAGGATCATTTCCTTCAGCCAGCGTCTAGTGAATGCAGGGTAATGGTGGTGGTCAAGGCCTTCTGCACCAAGCATGTTGACATAGGTGGTTTCAATATCGTCCATTGAGAGGTAAGCTTGGTTTTGAGTTTGAAAATCGATGAGGTTGATCAGCTCAATCAGACTTGCCCTTTGCAGCAAGTGCTCTTTGTCTGTACTTCTGGTAGTTTCATCTCGCACAACGTGGAACACATGTCTTGTCCAACATGGCTTGTGGTACCTCACGTCTATTGCGTGTGCATCAGTGGGTGAGATAGATGTGTTCAGCCTTGTTTTCAATGATGCATCGTCAGACATCTCCACAGCTTTTCTCAGTTGTTTACCAGCATTTTCAGTCCGAACTGTGAACAACTGCTGGTCATCATCCGTCTGACAGAAGAAGCACTGGTCCTTATCCAGTGGCACAGTGCAGGACCGTGTAAACGGCAATGAACATAATGAAGAACCAGAAGTTGGTGGACCTGAGTCATCCATCTCTGTGCTTCCTCTCTTCTGTCCACGTTTCTTTGGAATATATGACCCAGTAGACAGTTCATGATCTCTGCGGTCCCTTGCACGTTGTATCAGTTCTGTGTTTGTTGCACTGGCGTAGCAAGTGCGGTGCCAAACAGCCTTCTCTTGGCACAGTGTTTCTTTTGTGCTGTCTTTCAGTCGTATTTGCACTTGAACAAAGTTGCCATCTTTCAAGCTGGCTCTCTCTCTTATCACCCCCAAGAGACGATTGTAGGAGTCTATTCTGGGGTGTAACACCAAGGCTCCTTTCCCAGTATCACCAGACTGGCACAGCAAGCATAGCTCCCAGTTCATGGATTCCTCACACACGTGTTGACCAAGCTCACGTACCTCACTCATGATGGATTAAGACCTGCAAATACACAAAATCAAAACTACAGCTAGAAGGGTCATATGCAAATTAGAAGAGTCGCGAAATTCTTCCACGAGAATCTAAATGGATTCTCGCGCAGTGTCGCGAACTTCTAGGCCTGGTACCAGATATTCTGCCACTTGTTTCATTGATTTATTTGCTAGCTGTACCATTACATGGGTCTCAACAAATGTATATATTCATTACTGTGTGGGAGCATGAACCTACGCCAAAGACCAATGTCAGGCATAGGACCACGTGGCTAAACTTGCGACAATCCAAAATGCCACAATTATTGACAATGGGCAAAACATACAGTACTCTGGTCCTCGCTGGACCAGTTGCAACGGTAGTTGTCACTACACTCACTAGGTGGCACTGCAATCACATTACTGCACATCTTATGATTAGTGTGGAGTTTATAATAGGACCAGGCATCATAATAGTGATGTAACAAGTGCAATGGTCTAATGGACAGTGGAAACACGATACATGTATATCAAACTATGGAAAAAATAGTAGGACAAAAGGCATAACTGACCGTAACTGGTCTAGGGATGGGTATATGCCATTTTACTTGGTACGATTGGATTCCTTGCCCCTGAAAATGTAGGTTTAGTTGTTAAAATCAAGACCCTAGGTGTTCTAGAAGCCGAGCTATTGAGAAATATCAATTTTTAGCGCGGCCATTTTGAAAATCCAAGATGGCCGCCATGGAACCTTCCGTGCAAATGAAAACATCACTTTTCCGATTAGTTATACAATAAACTTTCCAGAAATGTATAGTTTTGCAAATCTCCAAAGAAAACCAACGAACTTAACAATCTGAACATAGTGAACCTGACTAATAGTCTAATCAGTTCATTGTTGTATTACAGTTGAACATACTTTTTCCAAGTTTGGTTGCAATGCCTTCGGCGGTTCACAAATTATCATGGCATGAAATACCTGCTATGGACATGCACGGACAGACACACAGACTCACACACGGATAACCTGAAAATATAACACGACGCACTGCAGAGGCATAAAAAAAACTATGGGATCCTTTAATGGAGGACAACAAGTCTTTGGGATCCATTAATCCCACCTGCAATGTGGAACTTTCAAAATGATGTAATCCACCCCAAAATGCTAGGTACGCATGCACAGAAACCCCAGTAAACAGCAACCTCTGGGGCACCATAAAGTATATCGTGTGTCTGGAATAAAAATTGTTACCCAAAATGGCTCACAAAGCTAAAAAAAAAATACTTGGAAAAGTACCTGGGAGAAAGGGCTCTGCGTCTGCACAACGAAAGGCAGAGAACTTTTCAGCTCACCGAATGGGAAGCTGCTCGTACTGCTAACTCCTGACCATGTGGGATGGTGCAACGCCCGAGTGGATGGAACGTGTGCTCAACAACAACAACAACAACAGGCATTTTAAGGCCATTTTCCCTGCAAGAGCGGGGGTTAGCCTTGCGATCCCCATGACAATCTTCTCCATTTTGCCCTATTTTCTGCATCTCCCCTTGTTAACCCCCTTGCCCGCATTTCTTCTTCGACCATCTTCAGCCAAGTCTTTATCGGTCTTCCCCGTCCTCTACTTCCTTCTACATTCATTTCCATCACTCTTCTCAACCAGTCACTTTCATCCTTCCTCAACACATGACCAAACCATCACAACCTGTTTCTCTTCACAGCATCAATCACAGGCTCTATTCCCATCATCTTTTGCAATTCATCATTTGTCTTCCTCTCTCTCAACGATACTCCACACATCCACCGAACCATTCACATTTCCACCCTTTCCAGCCTTCGTTGCTGCTCTACGTTCATTACCCATGTCTCGCTCCCATAAATCATAACACTTCTCACACATGCAGCATACACCTTTCCCTTCAGCTTCAACGACACTCTCCTCCTCGTCAGCACGCCACTCAGTTCCCGAAACTTCTTCCATGCACATCTCACTCCAGCAACCGTTGCCGAGTCTGATCCACCTTCTCCATTCAGCATGTCTCCTAGGTAACATGTTTTCACACCTTCCAGCTTCACGCCGTCTCCAAGATCCAACTCAACATTTCCTCCATCTTCAGCTCCCTCTGTGCACACTTTACACTTGAATGTAGCTGCCACACTGGTTAATGAACCTCTCAAACCACTACATTTTTGATGAAACCACTCAGCGCACATTGTACATTGAATGGAATTCACTCCGACACCATTCCTGCACACAGCACACGGCCACTTCCCAGTTCTTTCCGCCTCACCACATGCTTTACCACTTGCCATCACCTTCGTTTGTCCGATATTCACCTTCAGACCTTTTGTCTCCATACATTCCTTCCACTTGTTCATCTTCTCCTTCAGTCCATCCATACTTTCTGCAATCAACACCAGATCATCTGCATACAACAACTCCCACGGTAAACCCTCCTTCACGTTCCGAGCCAGCACCTCCATCACAGCCACAAATAGTAGTGGACTTAGTACCGACGCCTGATGACTCCCACCTTCACCTCAAACTCACCATTGTTCCCGTCCTTCGTCCTTACAGCTGTGCGCGCTCTTTTGTACATTGCCATCACTACTCTGATCAACCATTCCTCCACTCCTAACTTCTTCAATGCCCATGTCACTACTTCACGTGGAACCCGATCGAATGCTATCTCCAGATCAACAAACCCAAGAAACAACTTCTTCCTCTTCTCCATGTACTTCTCCTGCAACTGGCTCACAATAAAAAGCGCATCTGTCGTTCCTCTTCCTGGCATAAATCCAAACTGCATCTCGTCAATCTTCACTTTCTTCCTTATCCTCCTCTCCAACACCCTTTCCAATACCTTCATTCAATGCTCCAATAACTTTGTCGCTCGATACGAGCCACAGTCCAGAGGGTCACCTTTCCCCTTGTATAGAGGGGCGAGGGTACTCAGTTCCCAATCCACTGGAATGCGGCCTTCTTTCACCACCAGATTGCAGATCTCTGTCATTCTCTTCACACACCAATTTTCCGCTGCCTTCGACATATCTCCCACAACTCCCGTCGGCCCTCCCACTTTTCTATTCTTCATTGCTTTTGCATTGCATTGCATTCATTGCATTGCTTGCATTCATTGCTTTGCATTCATTGCATTGCTTCATTGCTTCATTGCGTCGGCCTCGTACCGAGCGATAAAGTTATTGGGGCATGGAATGAAGGTATTGGAAAGGGTGTTGGAGAGGAGGATAAGGAAGAAAGTGAAGATTGACGAGATGCAGTTTGGATTTATACCAGGAAGAGGAACGACAGACGCACTTTTTATTGTGAGCCAGTTGCAGGAGAAGTACATGGAGAAGAGGAAGAAGTTGTTTCTTGGGTTTGTTGATCTGGAGAAAGCATTCGATAGGGTTCCACGCAAAGTATTGACATGGGCATTGAGGAAGTTAGGAGTGGAAGAATGGTTGATCAGAGTAGTGATGGCAATGTACAAAAGAGCGCGTACAGCTGCAAGGACGAAGGACGGGAACAGTGGTGAGTTTGAGGTGAAGGTGGGAGTGCATCAGGGGTCGGTACTAAGTCCACTACTATTTGTAGCTGTGATGGACGTGCTGGCTCAGAACGTAAAGGAGGGTTTACCGTGGGAGTTGTTGTATGCAGATGATCTGGTGTTGATTGCGGAAAGTATGGATGGACTGAAGGAAAAGATGAACAAGTGGAAGGAATGTATGGAGACAAAAGGTCTGAAGGTGAATATCGGAAAGACGAAGGTGATGGCAAGTGGTAAAGCATGTGGTGAGGTGGAAAGAACTGGGAAGTGGCCCTGTGCTGTGTGTAGAAAGGGTGTCGGAGTGAACTCCATTCAATGTACAATGTGCGCTGAGTGGGTTCATCAAAAATGTAGTGGCCTGAGAGTCATTAACCATTGTGGCAGCTACATTCAAATGTAAGGTGTGCACAGAGGGAGCTGCAGATGGAGGAAATGTTGAGTTGGATCTTGGAGACGGCGTGAAGCTGGAAGGTGTGAAAACATTTTGCTACCTCGGAGACATGCTGAATGGAGAAGGTGGATCAGACTCGGCAACGGTTGCTAGAGTGAGATGTGCATGGAAGAAGTTTTGGGAACTGAGTGGCGTGCTGATGATGAGGGGAGTGTCGTTGAAGCTGAAGGGAAAGGTGTATGCTGCATGTGTGAGAAGTGTTATGATTTATGGGAGCGAGACATGGGTAATGAACGTAGAGCAGCAACGTAGGTTGGAAAGGGTGGAAATGCGAATGGTTCGACGGATGTGCAGAGTATCGTTGAGAGAGAGGAAGACAAATGATGAATTGTGAAAGATGATGGGAATAGAGCTTGTGATTGATGCTGTGAAGAGGAACAGGTTGAGATGGTTTGGTCATGTGTTGAGGAAGGATGAAAGTGACTGGTTGAGAAGAGTGATGGCAATGAATGTAGAAGGAAGTAGAGGACGGGGAAGACCGAGAAAGACTTGGCTAAAGATGGTGGAAGAAGAAATGCGGGCAAGGGGGTTAACAAGGAGAGATGCAGAAAATAGGGCAAAATGGAGAAGATTGTCATGGGGACCGCAAGGCGAACCCCCGCTCTAGAAGGGAAAATGGCCTTTAAAATGCATGTTGTTGTTGTTGTATTGCTTTCATCGCTTCCTCAACTTCCTTCTCGGTTATCTTCTCTGCCGGTCCTAAAACTGGGTTACTCTCCATGTTGCCATCCCATTAATTCTCTGCATTAAACAGTATTTCCATATATCTCTTCCATCTTCCTTTAATTCCATCTGGGTCCACAACGATTTGTCTAACTTCATCCTTCAAGCAACTCACCCCCATCACATCACAACTCTCTTTCGCTATCTGCTTTGCAATCCTGAATACCGCTCTCTGACCCTCTTCCAAATCCAAGCGATCTCCGAACATTTTCTTACCTCTTTCTTTGCAGCCTTCTTGGCTGCCTTATAACTTTCATGCTCTGCCTTTTCTCCCCGCATACCCTTCACCTTCTGCCACTCCTTGAACTTCTTCCTCTTCTCGTCAATCTTCTTTCCAACTTCATCATCCCACCACCATGTTTCGAGTGCCTCGGTGGTCCTTTTCTCCATCCACATACCTCACCAACGGCTCCCAACAGACTATCTTTCATTGACATTCAACCACTTTCAAGCTCCACCACATCATCCTCTACCATACTCAGCCTCTCTTTTAATGCCTCCCTCACTGTCACCTCTTTCAACCTCCACACCTTCATTCTCGGTTGGTACTTCACCCACCAAGCTCTCCTCGCACCTTTCACCCTTACGTCGCAGACAACCAAGTGGTGCTGTGAAACAACCTCCTCCCCCGGGATCACCTTTGTGTCCCGGAGGTGCCCTCTACCTCGCCTACGCACCAGCAGGTAGTCAACGGTTGTCGTCGACCCACCCGACGTGTATGTAACAAGCTTATTATCCTCTTTCTGGAACTGAGTATTACAAATCAACAAATCAGCTCCATCAGCAAACTCCAAAATCCTTTCACCTTCTCCATTTCTCACACCATATCCGTAACCCCCATGAACTCCCTCAAAACCGTCCATACTCCTTCCCACATGTCCATTTAGGTCTCCTCCTACCACAACAACTTCCTCATCTTTCACGTTTTCCATCAGCTTCTCTATTGCACACCAGAACTTGTCCTTCTCTTCATCGCTCTGACCAACCTGCGGAGCATATCCCAAGATTACGTTCACCAAGAGCTTTCCAATCATCATTTTCACCATCATCAACCTTTCACTCACTGAAGTCACACTCACCACACTGTCTACAAACTCCTCAGAAAACAGGACATCAACACCATTCACGCCTTCTGGGCACCCTTGCCACACAAACTTGTATTTCTGTCCCTGCCTACCCTTCACCATTCTCACACCACTTCCCTTCCATCTCGTCTCCTGCACACAACATATGAACACTCTTCTTCTGACCAATACTTCCACCACTTCTCCTGATCTCCCTGTCATTGTCCCTACATTCCATGTCCCAAACCTCAGAAACCGATCTCCATGTCGGGCATCAGATGTTTCGTCGTCATAAATAGAGTGATTTCCACCCTTGCTTTGATCGAGTTCCCCACCTTTAGTTTTGACGAGAGGGAGTGGGGTCCCCCACGGGGTACTTCGGGCTGTACCCTGCCCAGATGTAGTTGTAATTGTCATGGTTCTCTTTTTGAGGCAATGTTTTTATGGCCGGATGCTCTTCCTGACGCCAACCCATTTAGTCGCCTCTTACGACATGCAGGGATACGGTGTACCTATTCTAAACCGGGGTACACACCAGGGAACCGGCGTGCTCCAAAAACCCCCAATAAATTGTTTCCAGCGAATGGACCGTGTATCTGGATTAGGTGCTTCTCAACACCGATGGGAAGGAATATCTGTGGCTTATGAACGTAAAGCAAGTTTATAATGTTGGGGAGAGGGGAGGTTGACAAAATTACATTATGAATGGATGGAAAATGCGGCCGGCGTTCCAAAAAGTCTGGTTTCTTCAGGCACGGGTTGCACGTTGTTTTTGGATGGCCTCGACTTGTACAGACAGGAAATGTTACGAACCCGACACCTCTCAACCACGGATATTTCTTGTATTCTCTCTATTTATGCGAGTCCGATTTTCTGCGATGGTGCACCACCTTGAAATTGCCACTCTTTCATCTAAATGATGAAAAATTGTGTTTAGACGACGATTTGAATTCAATTTTGCGCAAGCAACGGCAGGATAAAAGTGCCCGGCGAGCAGAACCGAATCACAGAATACCAGAAGTCAAAAGGCCTTGTTAAGCATTGATACGTCGTTTTGAAAATGCCGTATTACCGGCCATATTCTTACCATAGGTATGTACGAGTACCATGCAAAGGAAACAGATACGCTGCTGGAAAGTGGAAACATCTATCTTTTCAATACGCAAAACTGATTATCCAATATTGAGAAAGGAAACTCAAGTGAGGGAATGGGTGCTAGTAATATGTTGTGGCAACACTTGATGCAAACCTTGTGCGGCGACGATTCCTTTTATTGTGCTGGTTGATAATGATGTTTAAACCAGGAGGTGATGATGATGGTTTAAACAAGGACAAAACTAGAACGGCACTCAGTAGAGAGCATATCTCCGCCTAGTTAGCCATATCACTCAATGGTGAAGAATCACTTCAAAAATTATACTAACTGGATCCGGATCTTCATCAAAACAAAATTGAATTGATTCTTCCTCGTCACATACCCAACCGATCCACCAAGTTTCGTCCAAATCCATCCATAACTTTTTGAGATATCCTGCTATGTATCGTTTTTGGCCCGATCTCCCAATGGTGAAGAATCACTTTAAAAATTAAATAATTCTCATATCCGAATCCATATTCAGATCTCCACCAAAATCGAATCGAATTGTCCTTGTCAAACACCCAAACGGTCCACCAAGTTTCATCCAAATCCGTCCACAACATTTTGAGATATCCTGCTATGTATCGTTTTTGGCCCTATCTCTCAATGGTGAAGAATCACTTAAAATATTCTCGTAGCCGGATCCGAATCTTCACCAAAATCGAATCATTTGGTCCTCGTCACATACGCTACATCTCTGCAAAATTTCGTCCGATTCCGTCCACAACTTTGTGAGATATTTTGTTCACAAACGGACAGACAAACGGGCAGACAGACAGACAGGGGTGAAAACAGAACCTCCATCCACCTTTGGTGACGGAGGTAATAAATCTTAGACCCCCCTTTACACAGGGCTGCGACCTTTGTGCCACCTTTGAACGACCAAAAAATGGCCAGGACGCTCAATGGTCGCCTTAACCCAGAAAATCCTGTTTCTATGTAACTGCTCCAGCGATCCTTGTGCCTCCCTTGAACCACCAAAAATGCAATTTTCGGGCATTTTCATGGCGATCTACGAGCGACCTGTGCGTCCACTGCACCACCTGCCTGCTTCCCCTGTGCAACCTACGGCAACCAACGCGATTAGAAGCTACATAGGCGACCCCCGAGCAATGTTTGGGCAACCATTGAGCCTCCGCTGTGCCATCATCGGCGACCAAAGGCAACTAACGGCGACCACTCGGCGACCATGCAGCCATGCTTCTGCCTCCTAGGCGACCCTTGAGCATTGTTTGGGCGACCCCTGGCGACTGCTGGGCAACCTGGAGTGCCTGGGTATATATATGCCCTGATTCTGGCGCTTTTCCATCAGTTTCATCCTAGCTGCCAAAGTGAGAACATCTCCAGAAGATAAAGATTTTGGGATGAACAACCAACTCCTCTTGCATACTGCCATCTTACAAGGTCACCAAGCACTGCTGGTGAACCAGATGGCCATTGCTGTCCTTAGAGGAAGGATGAACAGGCACAGAAGAAGGAGACCACGAACCTGGTGGGTCCACCCCTGGCTGACACAACAGAGAAGGTTACAATTCGGGGACTACAGCCAACTGATGCAAGAACTGCGGCTAGAAGATGAAGGGTCCTTCTACAATATTACTTTCGAATGGAGCCAGCGATGTTCGATGAACACCTCCAAAGGGTTGGCCCAAGAATTACGAAACAAAATACCAATTGGAGATTGCCTAGACGTGTCCTGAGAGACATAAGCTTGCCTAGACGTGTCCTGAGACTTTTATACCATACTTTAAGCACTGTGACATCTTTGCCCATCTCGCCAGCCTTCTGCTGCCACAGGGATTCCTTCCTCTGTTGATTCTTATATTGGGTCATCCTTTCATCATACATCTCGGTATGCTCTCTGAACCATTCCACTATGGACTCCTCTTCTTCTATTGTGAGGTTTGGTGAAACCTTTTCCTTTCTTTTCCTCTTCTTACAGGAGGGTTGTAGGGCACTTGTGGCCTGTTGATCACCATCACCTTGGCCATCAACATGGGTATCTTCATCCCATTCACCTTGGTCTTGAGGACCTTTATTCTCTTGACTTGGGGCAGCATGCGCTCCACCATCAGGTCCACCACCTTGGCCAGCAGGGACCTCTTCTTGGCGATCACCATGGCCAGCAGGACCTTCTTCTTCAGTAGTCCTGGCACCTCTGTGGTTCTTTGCCCTTGGTCTTGTGCACTTCTTGGGAGGCATGATGTCTTGTGCCTGTTGAGTCTGGAGACTTTCCTGAGTCGAGTTGTTCACCATTCACTGCAAACACAATGAACCACTGCAGGTACCAGCCCTCTATTTATAGGCAGGCTGAGGAGGCACGACAGGTGGCTCAAAGGAGGCAGAAGGGAGGCAAAAGCTTTGCCATGGTGGCTCAAGGGTTGCGGTGGTCGCCGAATGGAGGGACAGCGGTCGCCACAGTCATCGTTCAATGCACGCTATTGGTCGCCCAAAGGAGGCACAATGGAGGCACAAGCATCGCCCAGATTGACAGGAAAATTTGCAGCAGAACACATCTATTACCTGGTGACTATTGGGCGACCACTGTGCCTCCATTCTGCAACGACGGCAATGCTTGTGCCTCCCTTCTGCCTCCTTTGAGCCACCTTTGA
This sequence comes from Myxine glutinosa, assembly GCF_964187855.1. NCBI lineage: Eukaryota > Metazoa > Chordata > Myxini > Myxiniformes > Myxinidae > Myxine > Myxine glutinosa. Next base: position 191,068,562 of record NC_136265.1, read on the forward strand.
GCAACCAACCTCCTCGGCGACCTTTGTGCGACTGTTTTGAACATGTTCAAAAATTTACGGCGACCATGGCGTTGTCTGACCCTCCTGTGTACCACCTTTGAACGACCTAGGCAACCATTCTGCCTCCTTTGAGCCTCCAACGGCGACCTGGCAAATTTTATGGTCGCACAAGGGAGGCACAAAGGTCGCCATCCTGTGTAAAGGCCCCATTACTCACATTTAAGATGCAACGACGTGTTGTAAATGAAGTCCGGTTGATGATTAATCCTTCGCGTCGTCTCTCAAGCGATTGATGGTGAAGAAGGAAGATTTTATTTGTGCCAAGCCACCGCAGCCTCAAAAATGGCGCGGAATGCAAAATGGAGAGTGTGTTTGTTCGTCGTTGTCGTGGTTGTTCAGCCAAAGAAACGAAATCCACATCACTCAATGGTCTTGATGGTGTAGAACAAAAGTCACTGAAATATTTATGTGTTCAGTGACTTGTGAATAAAATGAGTCATGCTCGGAAAAGCACGCTTCTCCCAAGGTGTCTCAGTCCTTGCTCCTCCACATCCGCTGCACCGATTGGTTCTCTGAAAGGACTCCACTGATTGGCTAATGTTCACATGCTGGCTTTCTTACTGATATGAGCAAAATATAAAGAAACATTATTGAGTCACTACACCCAGGATTACACACACAGATGTCAGGCCAACGTTAGGATGCAAGCTGCGAAACCTCAAATTCCAGTCTGATGAGCAATTTTCAAACTTCGTAAAACACATCTTTAAAAGGTACCCAGTCGGCAAGTGACAAGGCCTCTTTTAGCCTCTGGTTTATGTCCTGTGCTTTCAGTTTCGTTTTAGTTCAGTTTCAGCTCCACCTTAACCCCCAACACTTAACACAATCAAACAAATCGAAGAAACACATCAAACAAGGAAACAGTGGAGGAACTGCAAAAACAAGTAGGGCTTGTAATATGATAATTTAGGCGGTGTATTGATACGACGTGCTGCTTTCATGGCTCTACATTCCAGCCATTAGCTTTATTGCACTTCTATCAAAGCAATGCATTAGGAAATATAACACTAACAGCCAAATGAGCTGAAGAGTAAAGAATAATATAAATTTCGCTATTTATATTACATCGCGGTTGAGTGGCATACCTAGATTCTCGTAGATCTGGGAACATTCAATGAAATAACGAAGAGTCAAAAGTTTTAATGTTTGAGGGTTTTAGTTCGTGGGACGAGGTTCTCGTACTGTACAGTTTAATTTCAATTCTTACTACAAGTTTAAATAAACGCGCAATCGAAGTACAGTAGGCCTATCAATATCAATATCATGCTCCACGTTCGAAACAATACTGTACTGTACCGACTACTGTACAGCTCGGTTTTAATATCAAGTTGCACTGAACATAATATGCAGACTGGGATCAACACACGACTAGAGTCTTGCACCCTGTGACGTGAAACGTACAAACAAAAGTTCAATGTAATACACACCAACCTATCCCAGTCCCACATGCTTACCCATCAGTTTATAGTCAATTTGGATTAACTAGTTCCCAACGAGTAACCCGCCAACAAACCTGCATAACGCAAAGCCTCGTCCAATTCCAAATGTCCCCGTCCTTTCTTCTTGTTTTCTGCACTAATTATTTCCTCCATTATTATCCTCTTTGACTTCACTCTAGTTACTGCTATTTTCAAATAGTCGAAAGAACGAGAACCTGAACAAACATTGGAGAGGTGTTTGTATTATTTATGCTGTTAATAGGAAGAAACCAGTATCGATAATAAATTCATATATACACCTCAACACATTGGTCATTAGAAATGTTCACTGCGCGAGTGACACTACCATAACATACGTTCGTTAAAATGTAGCGAGGGAAAAGAAACCGGAAAGTAGCCAGAGGGACCATGTGTGGAAGGTATCGTGGATTCGTGATCATTACTCTGACTGATACCTGAGACTAATGTTTGTGTAATGGAGATCCGACAACAACCCAAAGCAAAAACAATCGTCCGAAGGACAAAGGAAAGGTCACAGTGAAGGAACTGCGCTCCAACGCGACACGCGAGTCGAAAGAATTGACGCGACCAAAGACGGAATTCGTCCGAGTTGCTTTATTGAAACAAAACAGCTCAGGTATTCTCCCAAGCCCGTTTATCGGGCAGCAATATATATACACATTTATGTCGGGAAGTTTGCCCGGCAAAAGCTATACCGGGCATGCCCGGGTGTCAAGGGCGAGCCTTGGAAAGGCGAGTCTGGACCTGCCCGGGCGTGTTTGGCTGCGGCCTGGCAAGTCGAGGCTGGGCGTGCCCGGGCGCTCTGGGCGAGCCCTGGAAAGGCGATAGCGGGCATGCCCGGACGCTCTGGGCGAGCCCTGGAAAGGCGATAGCGGGCATGCCCGGACGCTCTGGGCGAGCCCTGAAAAGGCGATAGCGGGCATGCCCGGACGCTCTGGGCGAGCCCTGGAAAGGCGAGAGCGGGCATGCCCGGGAAAGACGAGACCGGGCGTGCCCGGGAGGTTCGGGCGTGCCCGGGAACAGTGAGTCCGGGCATGCCCGGGAGAGGCGCGTCTGGCCGTGTTCTGGCCGGTGCAAGGCGATTGTGTGCATCCAGCGGTAACCGCTACAACAGCAACCCTGTTGGAAGAACAACTTCAACAACACTGGCCTCGAAACTGTCCAGCCTGGGTTCGAATCCCGACCCCGCCATATAAACTATTGTGGCGGACACGAAAGCCCACTGGCGTGGTGACATCATTCCGCGCACCAAGTGGGCGGCGGCCACGCCCGAGAGAGAGGCGTGGCCTCAAGATATGCACGGGGCGCGCAGCCCGGAGCAGCTCAGTGCTGCAGTTTGAGTACTTTCAATAAAGACTCTTTTATGAACCGCGTTGTCCGCTTGCTCCTTGCGTAAGCATTAGCGCGCGCAGCATCGCGCTTCATATGGTGACCCCGAGCATTGGCAGCCGAGGCGGACAGGTACTTCGTGGCTTCGGATACGCGGGCGAGAGTCGGTGCGGCCGTCACGGACCTCGAGGCTGATGCTGCTGATGATGCTGATCCACAGCATCAGCTTACACAGCATACGCAGCATGCTGATACGCACCTCGTGACCGCCGCCACGCCCCGCCCACCGCCGCGGCGAAAACCGCCACGGCGAAAACCACCACCGCGGGGAAAACCGCCAACTCCACCGGCCTGGCGGAGCCAGCCGCGCTCCTCCAGCTCCACCACCTGGTGCTGGTTCCACGCCAAGTTCGGCCACGAGGCTCGGCAGTGTCATCTGCCATGCTCCTTCAACAGGTCGGGAAACGCCCGGGCCGGCGCTCAATAGTGGCGATGAGCGCCGGCCATTCGAGCAGCCTGCTGTTCATAATGGACACCTTATCCGGGCGCCGTTACCTGTGCGACATGGGAGCGCAGGTGAGTGTCGTTCCCGCCGGTACGTCAGACAAGCACGCCGCGGGCGGGGCCCCGCGCTGCTTGCCGCGAATGGGACGCCCATCCGTACGTACGGAAAACGCTGCCTCTCTCTGCGGTTCGGAGGGCAGGTTTTCCGATGGACGTTCGTCACCGCCGACGTGCCCATGGCACTGCTTGGCACGGACTTCCTGTGCGCTAATGGGCTCCTGGTCGACGTAAAGCGCAGACGTCTTGTCCAGGCCGAGACGTTCAGCTCGCTCGCTTGTGCGCTGCCCAGCTCGTCGAGCAGCTCAACGAGCGGCTCGCCGAGCGGCTTGCCAAGCGGCTTGCCGAACGGTTCGGTTCCGGCCATGTTGATCTGTACGCTTCCGGCAGCGGACGAAATCACCCGCCTCCTCGCCGGCTTCCCGGCCCTCACACGGCCCACCTTCTCGGCGGGGGCTGTCAAGCACGGGGTGGCCCATCACATCCCCACCGTCGGGCCACCGGTCTACGCCCGGGCACGCCGCCTCGAGCCGACGAAGCTGGCGGTGGCAAAAGTGGCGTTCGCTACCCTGGAGCAACTCGGCATCGTTCGGCGCTCGGAGAGTGCTTGGGCGTCGCCGCTGCACATCGTGCCGAAGCCCGGCGGGGGATAGCGACCGTGCGGGCACTATCGCCGTCTCAATGACGCCACCACTCCCGACCGCTACCCCGTCCCCCACATTCAGGACTTTTCCGCCCGTTTGGCAGGCATGTCCTTCTTCTCGAAGGTGGACCTCATACGCGGCTACCATCAGGTCCCCGTCAGGCCGGAGGACGTCCCGAAGACGGCGGTCATCACGCCATTCGGACTCATCGAGTTCCTGCGGATGCCCTTCGGTCTGAAGAATGCGGCTCAGGCATTCCAGCGACTGATGGACAGCGTCCTGCGCGACTTGGATTTTGTCTACGTCTACCTGGACGATATCCTCGTCGCCAGCGCGTCCCGCGAAGAGCACCTACGCCATCTCCGCACGCTCTTCGAACGCCTGGGCCAGCATGGCCTGATTGTGAACCCCGCAAAGTGCCGGTTCGGCGTCGCCGTAATCGATTTTCTGGGGCACCGTGTCACCAGGCACGGAGCCGCCCCCCTGCCGGCCAAGGTGGAGGCGGTGAAGGGGTTTCCGCGCCCCCGCACGATCAGAGGGCTGCAGGAGTTCCTGGGCATGGTGAACTTTTACCATCGGTTCCTACCCCGTATCACCCAGCTCCTGCGCCCCCTGCACGAAGCTCTCCGAGGTAAGCCGGGCAAAGGCGACGTTACCTGGACCAAGCAGATGGACACGGCGTTCACGGGCGCGAAGCTCGCCTTGGCTAATGCCACCATGCTCGCGCACCCGGCGCCCGATGCACCGATCGCCCTCACCACCGATGCCTCGGACTACGCGGTGGGCGCGGTGCACGAGCAATGGGTGCATGGAGCTTGGCAACCACTGGCGTTCTTTAGCCGGCAGCTTTGCCCGCCCGAACGCCGTTACAGTACCTTCGACCGCGAGTTGCTCGGGCTTCACTTGGCGGTCAGGCACTTCCGCCATCTGCTCGAGGGCCGTGCGTTCACGGCCTCCGTCGACCACAAGCCGCTGATCTTCGCGATGGGCAAGGTCACCGAGCCGTGGTCGGCCCGGCAGCAGCGTCACCTCTCGGCCGTGTCCGAGTACACGACGGACATCCGGCACGTCGCGGGGAAGGACAACCCGGTGGTGGATTGCCTTTCCCGGGCCGTCGCCCACGCAGTCCACCTCGGCATCGACTATGCCCGGATGGCAGCGGACCAGGCCGCTGACCCCGACGTCCAGGCCTTGCGGACCGCCGTCACGGGCCTCCGCGTCACCGAGGTGCTGTTCGACGGCGCGGGCGCGGCCCTCTTGTGCGACGTCTCCCTCGGGCGGCCTCGCCCCATCGTGCCCGCGGGCTGGCAGCGCCAGGTGTTTGACGCCATCCACGGCCTGTCCCACCCGGGCGTGAGGGCCTCCCAAAGGTTGATCGCCGACAGGTTCGTCTGGCATGGCCTCCGGAAGGCCGTCCGCGGCTGGGCCAGGACGTGCCTCGCATGCCAGCGCGCCAAGGTGCACCGGCACTCCCAGGCCCCGTTGGCCCCGTTCACGGTGCCGGAATGCCGGTTTGACCACGTCCACGTGCACCTGGTGGGACCTCTGCCTCCCTCGCGGGATTTCACCCACGTCCTCACCATGGTGGACCGCACCACCCGGTGGCCGGAGGCCGTGCCCTTGGCGTCGACGACGGCAGCGGACGTCGCGCAGTCTTTCATCGCCACCTGGGTCGCCCGGTTCGGCGCCCCCTCAGACATCTCGTCCGACCGCGGCCCCCAGTTCACCTCGGAGCTCTGGGGGGCGTTCGCCCAGGGGCTCGGGGTCCGGCTGCACCGAACCACGGCCTACCACCCCCAGGCTAACGGCCTGTGTGAGCGATTTCACCACTCATTGAAGGCCGCACTCCGGGCCACCCTCCGCAACGGCGGCTGGGTCAACAGGCTCCCCTGGGTCCTGCTGGGCCTCCGGACGGTGCCCAAGGAGGACCTGCGCGCATCCGCGGCAGAGTTGGTCTTCGGGCAACCGCTGCGGGTGCCGGGCGAGTTCCTCCACGACTCCGCGGCACCATGGTCCACGGCACAGCAGCGCTCCGCTCTGCAAGAGACCGCCCAGAGGTTCGCCCCGGTGCCAACGGCATGCCACGGGCACCCACCGACGCACGTCGCCCCGGAGCTTCGCACGGCGGAGTACGTCTTCGTCCGCCACGATGCCCACCGGACACCACTGCGGCCCCCGTACGACGGGCCTTTCCGCGTGCTGGAGACCGGGGCGAAGCACTTCACCCTGGACATTGGCGGTACTCATGACCGCGTTTCTGTAGACCGCCTCAAGCCGGCCCACCTCGACGTGGACCATCAACCGCCAGTGGCCCGACCCCCACGTCGGGGCCGCCCCCCTGCGGGCGGACCCCCGGCACCGCCCAGCCCCGCTGCCCCCCGGTCCTGCACCCATCCCAGGGGCAGCCAGAGGCATCCCACCTGGCATCCCTGCACCCCGGACGCCGCCGATCGCCAGGGGGCGCTTCGGCCGGGTCATCCGTTTGCCCCGCAAACTGGCCCTCCAGGTGCGCGGGAATTCTGGGGGGGCGCGTGTGGCGGACACGAAAGCCCACTGGCGTGGTGACATCATTCCGCGCACCAAGTGGGCGGCGGCCATGCCCGAGAGAGAGGCGTGGCCTCAAGATATACACGGGGCGCGCAGCCTGGAGCAGCTCAGTGCTGCAGTTTGAGTACTTTCAATAAAGACTCTTTTATGAACCGCGTTGTCCGCTTGCTCCTTGCGTAAGCATTAGCGCGCGCAGCATCACGCTTCACTATCAATATCATCCCGTGATTTACAGGACGCAGGTCATCCCGGTGTTTCTTCATGAAGAGTAAGCGAGCTATCTCCGGCACTTTCAACAAATTCCAAAATTCCTGCCCTAAATCACACAGGGCATTGCATCAGTGGCACAGTCGCGCATTCGGAGAATGAAGCGACCCTGCAGCCTTCTCCTGCCTATGAAAGAAGAAGAAGAAGAGGTGGAGGTGATCAACTCAAACTATAAAACGATTAAAGATCCTGTTTTAGGAGTTGCGGAAGGCGAGAGAACGAGGCCATTTGGTAGTTTCGAAGCTCGTTTATTCGTACAGAAATCTCCAGCACACTCTCTCTAACGCGAACGGAAGTCGTACCGCTTTTATAAAGCCAAAACCCTCATCGGAGGGCGTGGCTCCGACAACCGCGCGTGCGTCACGTCCAACAAACCAAAAGACCCACAGGCCCGTGCACGTGGATTATGACCAAACATAAGGTAACCGTCACATGCGAATAAGTTAACCGCGACATGCGAATAAGGTAACCGCTACATGCCCCCCCCCCCCCCCCCCCAGAATCCACTCCACGGGCATGTACGTAGTTCGCCGGCGCGCTCGGCAGTGCCGAGAAAGCTCGAGCAGTGATCGGCCTCGGTACGCGCGAAAAAACGCTGCAGTAGGGTTGAGCTGACCGAGGGGCTGGTCAAGACCTCGGGGGAAGCTGCCGAGGTTCCTCGCAGGCCTCCCGAGGTTGCAGTTCACGGGTGCAGTGCCGAGAAGGCGCGAGCAGTGCTCGGCCTCGGTGCACGCGAAAAGCGGTTGAGCCAACCGAGGGGCTGGTCAAGTCTTCGGGGGAGGCTGCCGAGGTTCCTCGCGGGCCTCCCAAGGTTGCAGAGTCGGAGAAGTAGTTGCGCGAGTTGCAGCTTTCTACACGCGAGCTGTAGCTGTAGTTGTAGAGTGAAGTGGCGCGAAGGTGACGAGCAGCAGTGCGCGCGAAGGTAACGAAGCAGCCGTGCCGCCAACGTCAGTGCGCGCGCAAGAGATGAGCAGCAGCGCGAGCGAAGGTAACGAAGCAGCCGTGCCGCCAATGTCAGTGCGTGCGCAAGAGATGAGCAGCAGTGCCACCCACATCTCGTAACTGCGTCCCTTCGGAGGGTCCTGGAGCAGGCTCGCCCCTCCGGTCGTAGAGGAGGAACCGAGCGCGGTGCGCGAACCACATGGCCGCTCGTCGTTTCCAAAACTCCGGCAGTGCGATCGAAACTGCCGTGTTCGTTTGCAGCCCCCGAATCCGTTCGGGGGCAGCCGGGGTCACCAGTTTAGGAGTTGCGGAAGGCGAGAGAACGAGGCCATTTGGTAGTTTTGAAGCTCGTTTATTCGTACAGAAATCTCCAGCACACTCTAACGCGAACGGAAGTCGTACCGCTTTTATAAAGCCAAAACCCTCTTCGGAGGGCGTGGCTCCGACAACCGCGCGTGCGTCACGTCCAACAAACCAAAAGCCCCACAGGCCCGTGCACGTGGATTATGACCAAACATAAGCTAACCGTCACATGCGAATAAGTTAACCGCGACATGCGAATAAGGTAACCGCTACACTGTCAGCAAAAAGCAAATAATATTAACCTTCTATCTCATCACTCGTTCCCCTTTCATACCTCCTCATTTTCTCTAAGCTTTATTATAGAATCATCTTCCTCCTCAAACCTCTCACTCTCCTTTTTGTCAATACAGAATCTAATCTCATGGAAGGGCGAGGAGACCGAGGTAGTTGCTGAATCACATTTGGGGAAAATTGCTGCGAACTAGGAACTTCCCAGTAGTGTTCATTTGCTTTATACCGTGTACCCCTCCCCCTCCCCACCTCATCCCCCCCACCTCATCCTCTCCCCACCTCATCCCCTCCCCAACCTCAGCCCCTCCCCCACCTCACCCCTCCCTCCCCACCTCACCCCTCCCCCCCGCCTCACCCATCCCCCTCCAGCCCTCTCCCTTCTCCCCCTCCAATCCTCTCCCTTCTCCAGCCGTCTCCCTCCCCCAGTCCCCTCCTCCTCCAGTCCTCTCCCTTCCCCCATCCCTCTTCCAGCCCTCTCCCTTCCCCCACCCCTCTTCTAGCCCTCTCCCTTCCCCCACCCCTCCTCCAGCCCTCTCCCTATCCCCCTCCCACCCTCCAGACCTCTCCCTATCCCCCACCTCCACCAGCCCTCTCCCTTCCTACTCCCCCCTCCAGCCCTCTCCCTATCCCCCTCCAGCCCTCTCCCTATCCCCCTCCTCCCCCAGCTCACTCCCTTCCCCCTCCCACCCTCCAGCCCTCCCTATCCTCCTCCTCCAGCCCTCTCGCTTCCTCCCCCCCCCCCCCCTCCAGCCCTAACACTACCAGGGGGCAAGAGAGGGAGGGGCGAGGCAGGGAGTGGGGGAGGGGAGGTGAGGAGAGAGGGACGGGATATTGTAATACCCTGTAATCCCAGTGTTGCCCAGGTAAAAAAGGAAATTGTAATACCCTCTAATCTCAGTGTTGCCCAGGTCAAAAAGGAAATTGCAATACCCTCTTATCCCAGTGTTGCCCAGGTAAAAAAGGAAATTGTAATACCCTGTAATCCCAGTGTTGCCCAGGTAAAAAAGGAAATTGTATTACCCTCTAATCCCAGTGTTGTCCAGGTAAAAAAGGAAATTGTAATACCCTCTAATCTCAGTGTTGCCCAGGTAAAAAAGGAAATTGTAATACCCTCTAATCCCAGTGTTGCCCAGGTAAAAAAGGAAATTGTATTACCCTCTAATCCCAGTGTTGTCCAGGTAAAAAAGGAAATTGTAATACCCTGTAATCCCAGTGTTGCCCAGGTAAAAAAGGAAATTGTATTACCCTCTAATCCCAGTGTTGTCCAGGTAAAAAAGGAAATTGTAATACCCTGTAATCCCAGTGTTGCCCAGGTAAAAAAGGAAATTGTAATACCCTCTAATCACAGTGTTGTCCAGGTAAAAAAGGAAATTGTAATACCCTCTAATCCCAGTGTTGCCCAGGTAAAAAAGAAAATTGTAATACCCTCTAATCTCAGTGTTGCCCAGGTAAAAAAGGAAATTGTAATACCCTGTAATCCCAGTGTTGCCCAGGTAAAAAAGGAAATTGTAATACCCTCTAATCCCAGTGTTGTCCAGGTAAAAAAAGAAATTGTAATACCCTGTAATCCCAGTGTTGCCCAGGTAAAAAAGGAAATTGTAATACCCTCTAATCCCAGTGTTGTCCAGGTAAAAAAGGAAATTGTAATACCCTCTAATCCTGGTGTTGCACAGGTAAAATGGAAATGGTAATACCCTCTAATCCCAGTGTTGCCCAGGTAAAAAAGGAAATTGTAACACCCTCTAATCCCAGTGTTGCCCAGGTAAGAAAGGAAATTGTAATACCCTCTAATCTCAGTGTTGCCCAGGTAAGAAAGGAAATTGTAATACCCTCTAATCTCAGTGTTGTCCAGGTAAGAAAGGAAATTGTAATACCCTCTAATCCCAGTGTTGCCCAGGTAAAAAAGGAAATTGTAATACCCTCTAATATCAGTGTTGCCCAGGTAAGAAAGGAAATTGTAATACCCTCTAATCTCAGTGTTGTCCAGGTAAGAAAGGAAATTGTAATACCCTCTAATCCCAGTGTTGCCCAGGTAAAAAAGGAAATTGTAATACCCTCTAATATCAGTGTTGCCCAGGTAAGAAAGGAAATTGTAATACCCTCTAATCTCAGTGTTGCCCAGGTAAAAAAGGAAATTGTAATACCCTCTAATCCCAGTGTTGCCCAGGTAAAAAAGGAAATTGTAATACCCTCTAATCTCAGTGTTGCCCAGGTAAAAAAGGAAATTGTAATACCCTCTAATCCCAGTGTTGCCCAGGTAAAAAAGGAAATTGTAATACCCTCTAATCTCAGTGTTGCCCAGGTAAGAAAGGAAATTGTAATACCCTCTAATCTCAGTGTTGCCCAGGAAAGAAAGGAAATTGTAGTACCCTCTAATCCCAGTGTTGTCCAGGTAAGAAAGGAAATTGTAATGCCCTCTAATCTCAGTGTTGCCCAGGTAAAAAAGGGAATTGTAATACCCTCTAATCCCTGTATTGCCCAGGTAAAAAAGGGAAATTGTAATACCCTCTAATCCCAGTGTTGACCAGGTAAAAAAGGAAATGGTAATACCCTCTAATCCCTGTGTTGCCCAGGTAAAAAAGGAAATTGTAATACCCTCTAATCCCTGTGTTGCCCAGGTAAAAAAGGGAAATTGTAATACCCTCTAATCTCAGTGTTGGACAGGTAAAAAGGGAAATTGTAATACCCTCTAATCTCAGTGTTGTCCAGGTAAAAAAGGAAATTGTAATACCCTCTAATCTCAGTGTTGGCCAGGTAAAAAGGGAAATTGTAATACCCTCTAATCTCAGTGTTGGCCAGGTAAAAAGGGAAATTGTAATGTCCTCTAATTCCAGTGTTGGCCAGGTAAAAAGGGAAATTGTAATACCCTCTAAGCCTTGTGTTGCCCAGGTAAAAAGGGAAATTGTAATACCCTCTAATCCCAGTGTTGGCCAGGTAAAATAGAAATTGTAATACCCTGTAATCTCAGTGTTGCCCAGGTAAAAAAGGAAATTGTAATACCCTCTAATCCCTGTGTTGCCCAGGTAAAAAAGGAAATTGTAATACCCTCTAATCCCAGTGTTGACCAGGTAAAATAGAAATTGTAATACCCTATAATCTCAGTGTTGCTCAGGTAAAAAAGGAAATTGTAATACCCTCTAATCTCTGTGTTGCCCAGGTAAAAAAGGGAAATTGTAATACTGTAGCGGTTACCGCTGGATGCACACAATCGCCTTGCACCGGCCAGAACACGGCCAGACGCGCCTCTCCCGGGCATGCCCGGACTCACTGTTCCCGGGCACGCCCGAACCTCCCGGGCACGCCCGGTCTCGTCTTTCCCGGGCATGCCCGCTATCGCCTTTCCAGGGCTCGCCCAGAGCGTCCGGGCATGCCCGCTATCGCCTTTCCAGGGCTCGCCCAGAGCGCCCGGGCACGCCCAGCCTCGACTTGCCAGGCCGCAGCCAAACACGCCCGGGCAGGTCCAGACTCGCCTTTCCAAGGCTCGCCCTTGACACCCGGGCATGCCCGGTATAGCTTTTGCCGGGCAAACTTCCCGACATAAATGTGTATATATATTGCTGCCCGATAAACGGGCTTGTGAGAATACCTGAGCTGTTTTGTTTCAATAAAGCAACTCGGACGAATTCCGTCTTTGGTCGCGTCAATTCTTTCGACTCGCGTTGGAGCGCAGTTCCTTCATTGGTGACCTACCGACATGGATACGGCAGTGACGCTTAAACTGCCTACCTTCTGGGAGGCTCACGTGGCTGTTTGGTTCACTCAGGCGGACTCTCAGTTCGCCCTGCGAGGCATCACCGCGGACGACACCCGCTTCCACCATGTTGTGGCGGCGCTCGGTTCCACCACCGCGGCCCGCGCCTTGAGCCTCCTCGAGCACCCGCCGGCTGCTGACAAATACGACGCGCTGAAGACACTCCTCCTCGACGCTTTCGCCCTCTCACCGGCAGCACGCGCACGGCGCCTGCTCGCTCTGCCCGAGCTCGGCGACACGCGCCCGTCAGAGCGCATGGACTATATGCTCTCATTGCTCGGTGAGCACTCTCCGGATTTTCTGTTCCGCGAGCTGTTCCTTCGCCAGCTGCCTCACCCGGTACGCCTCGCCCTGGCTGGCACGTTGATCATGGATTCCCGCGCCCTCGCCAGGGAAGCCGATAAGATCTCCTCGGCGGGCCAGCACATCGGCGCGGTTACCTGGAGCCCGCCACCGTCCGAGGCGACGCCCACGACGCCCGAGCGCCCTGCGCGGTTGGAGGCCGAACTGCCGGAGCAACTGGCGGCCGCCACGCCGCACCGCCCGCTTCCGACACGACGGCCGGGGCCTCCACCTGACCGGGTGTGGTGTTATTACCACGCCAGGTTCGGACACAAGGCTCGGACGTGCCGGCCCCCGTGCACTTTCGGCAGGTCGGGAAACGGCCGGGCCGGCATTCATTCCCAGCCATGAGCGCCGGCCACTCGGGCAACTTGCTGTTTATTCGGGACAAAGCGTCTGGGCGGCGTTTCCTGTGTGACACCGGCGCCCAACTGAGCATCATACCCGCCTCCGAGCAGGACAGGCGGGACGCCGTTTGCGGCCCCTCTTTGGTCGCTGCTAATGGCTCGGCCATACGCACTTTCGGCCCACGCGTCGTCACCCTCTGCTTCGGCAGCCAGCGTTTTCAATGGACTTTTGTGACCGCCTGCGTCCCCATGGCTTTGCTGGGCGCCGACTTCCTCTGCGCGCACGGGCTGCTGGTCGAAGTCAAACGTCGTCGCCTTGTCAACGCCGAGACCTTCAGCTCCCTGGCGTGCACGATGAGCAGCTCCGCGCCGACCGAACTGGCGTGCGCCCTCCCGGCAGCGAACGAGTTCGCTCGCCTGCTCGCGGATTTCCCGGCCCTCACGCGGCCGCCGTTTTCGGCCGTCGCGGTGCGGCACGGGATTGAGCACCACATACCCACTACGGGCCCGCCGGTCTACGCCAGGGCCCGCCGCCTCGACCCGGCCAAGCTCGCCATGGTGAAGGCCGAGTTCGACGCGTTGGAGCACCTCAGCATCGTGCGGTGCTCCGATAGCGCGTGGGCCTCGCCACTGCACATCGTGCCAAAGCCGGGGGGTGGATGACGCCCGTGTGGCGACTACCGCCGTCTCAACGACGCTACCACCCCCGACAGGTACCCGATCCCGCATATTCAGGACTTTTCCGCCCGTTTGGCGGGACGGGTCTTCTTTTTGAAAATTGACCTGATACGGGGCTACCACCAGGTACCTGTCCGGGCGGCCGACGTCCTGAAGACGGCCGTCATCACGCCGTTCAGCCTGTTCGAATTTTTGCGGATGCCGTTTGGCCTCAAGAACACGGCCCATGCGTTCCAGCGCTTGATGGACGGCGTGCTGCGCGACCTGCCGTTTCTTTTCGTCTATCTGGACGATATCCTCGTCGCCAGCACGTCCCACGCCGAGCACCTCCTCCACCTCCGAACACTGTTCGGTCGCCTCAGCGAGCACGGCTTAATTGTCAACCCGGTCAAATGCCACTTCGGCGCGACGACCGTTGACTTTTTGGGCCACCACATCACCAAGACCGGGGCCGTGCCGCTGCCGACCAAGGTCAAGGCCATCACCACGTTCCCGCGTCCCCGTTCCATCAAGGCCCTCCAAGAGTTCCTCGGCATGGTGAATTTTTATCACCGATTCGTGCCCCGCGCTGCTCAGCTCATGCGGCCCCTTTACGAGGCCCTCCGGGGCAAGCCGGCCAAGCATGACATTGTTTGGTCCGCGGCCATGGACGCGGCCTTCGCCAGCGCCAAACGGGCCCTCGCCGACGCAACGCTGCTGGCTCACCCGGTGCTCAACGCGCCCATCGCCCTCACTACGGACGCCTCCAACTACGCGGTGGGTGCCGTCCATGAGCAATGGGTGGACGGGGTTTGGCAGCCACTCGCTTTTTTCAGCCGGCAACTCCGGCCGAACGAGTTAAACTACAGCACGTTCGACCGCGAGCTGCTCGGGCTATTCCTGGCCGTTCGCCATTTCCGACACCTCCTGGAGGGCCGCCCGTTCACGGCTTTCGTCGACCACAAGCCGTTGGTCTACGCAATGGCTAAGGTCACGGAGCCGTGGTCGGCCCGCCAGCAGCGCCACCTCTCCGCCGTGTCGGAGTTCACCACGGACATCCGGCACGTCGCCGGCAAAGACAACGCCGTGGCCGACTGTCTTTCTCGGGCCAGCGCGAACGCGGTCCACCTCGGCGTGGACTTCGCGCTCATGGCGGCCGACCAGACCACCGACGCCTCGGTGCAGGCACTCCATGCGGCGGACACGGGCCTCCGCCTGGCCGACATTCCCTTCGCGGGCACCGTCCTGCTCAGCGACGTCTCCCAGGGCCAGCCTCGCCCCATCGTGCCCGTTTCCTGGCAGCGCCGCATCTTCGCCTCCATCCACGGCCTTTCTCACCCGGGCCGGAAAGCTTCTCAGAAGCTGGTGTCGGCGCGTTTCGTCTGGCACGGCCTTCGACGAAACATCCGCGACTGGGCCAACGCCTGCACGGCCTGCCAGCGGGTCAAGGTCCACCACCACACCCAGGCCCCGCTGGAACCTTTCGCCGTGCCTGAACGGCGTTTCGACCACGTCCACGTGGACCTGGAGGGTCCCCTGCCCCCCTCGCGGGGGTTCACACACCTGCTCACCATGGTGGACAGGACCACCAGGTGGCCGGACGCCGTGCCCCTCGCCTCCACCACCACCGCCGACGTGGCGCAGGCGTTCATCGCCACCTGGGTCGCGCACTTCGGCGCACCAGCGGACATCTCGTCCGACCGCGGCCCACAGTTCACGTCTGAGCTTTGGGGCGCGGTCGCCCGTTCATTGGGGGTCACGCTGCACCGCACCACGGCCTACCACCCCCAAGCCAACGGGTTGTGCGAGCGGTTTCACCGCTCCATGAAGGCCGCACTCATGGCCGGCCTTCAGGACGACGGTTGGGCCGACCGGCTGCCGTGGGTCCTTTTGGGCCTTCGCACGGCCCCCAAGGAAGACCTCCAGGCGTCCGCCGCCGAGCTCGTCTACGGCCAGCTGCTCCGCGTCCCGGGCGAATTCGTGCCCGACGCTACCAGTCCCTGGTCCGCCGCTCGCCAGCGATCGAACCTCCAGGAGGCCGCCCGACGATTTGCCCCCTTGCCGACGTCCCGCCACGGTGGCCCCCAATCCTACGTCCCCCCGGCGCTTCGCACAGCGGAGTACGTCTTTGTGCGTCATGACGCGCACCGGGGGCCACTCCGGCCGCCGTACGATGGGCCCTTCCGGGTCCTGCGACGGGGCGACAAGTCTTTCATCGTCGACTTCGGCGGCTGGCCGGACCGGATTTCTGTGGACCGCCTCAAACCGGCGCACATGGACGTCGACCGACCACCACGGTTGGCCCTTCCTCCGCGGCGAGGCCGCCCCCCGTCCACAGTTCCCCCCGCTCGACCACCCACCACCACGTCGGACCCCTCCCCACGACCCTCCAGGGGTCGCTTCGGCCGGGTCATCCGGACCCCCCTTAAATTGACCCTGCCGGTGCAGGTCGATTCTGGAGGGGCGTGTGTAGCGGTTACCGCTGGATGCACACAATCGCCTTGCACCGGCCAGAACACGGCCAGACGCGCCTCTCCCGGGCATGCCCGGACTCACTGTTCCCGGGCACGCCCGAACCTCCCGGGCACGCCCGGTCTCGTCTTTCCCGGGCATGCCCGCTATCGCCTTTCCAGGGCTCGCCCAGAGCGTCCGGGCATGCCCGCTATCGCCTTTCCAGGGCTCGCCCAGAGCGCCCGGGCACGCCCAGCCTCGACTTGCCAGGCCGCAGCCAAACACGCCCGGGCAGGTCCAGACTCGCCTTTCCAAGGCTCGCCCTTGACACCCGGGCATGCCCGGTATAGCTTTTGCCGGGCAAACTTCCCGACATAAATGTGTATATATTGTTACAGACACGACTTTGATGTTATGGTGGGCCGAGCGGAATGGCCGCCGTGTCCGCACAAGTTACCCGATTATACTCGAACGTTGCCGAGTCGCGCTACGCTAAATCAATGAAGGAAAAGGACACAACGGCTGGGATTAAAATGACACGACACCAGGGATACGGTTCTCAAGACCTCCGGAGGAGGTTATATTAGGGCGGAAGGTCAGATTACAACGACAAGAGGGACAGCATAGAAAGGCAGGCACTTAGACACACTCTTATATTAGCCCCGACAGACGACAGATAAACGGGACAAAACTGACTCACACGGGGATTGATGGCAAGGAGGGGCAGGTCTTCGATGGCTCAAGGTGCACCTTGGCTCAGGGGCAAAATCGACCCGGTCCAGTCCAAAGATGCGGGAGGTCTCACTCAGCGCTCGGAGGTGGTGACTTGTCTTCTCAAGCTGGGGGCGCATCTGACCTCACATCCGGTAAGTCGCTGCGTATGTTGTAGTTGTTGTGGTAGTTGTTGTGGTAGTTGTTGTTGTAGTTGTTGTTTGGGGAAGAAGATGGGAGGAGGTATGGGAAGGTCCTAAACTCACTACTGGTGCCATATAATCACATTCTGGTGCAACGAAGAGTCAGAATTAATGGAAACGAGTCCTTAACTGACATAGACTAAGAATAACTAGCAAGATGTCCGAAAGTTGTCTACGTGAGATGCGGTGGACCTGGGCACGACATTTAATGGGGGAAAAAGGGGCAGGTCGGTTCTACAGAGTGTTGTTTACAGACAATGGGACTAGGGAATGGGGGATTGGGGATAGTTGGGGAGTATTGGGGAAATAGGGGAGTATTTACAAGCGGATATTGAGGCCAAGTCCCATATCCGCAACAATATATTGCTGCCCGATAAACGGGCTTGGGAGAATACCTGAGCTGTTTTGTTTCAATAAAGCAACTCGGACGAATTCCGTCTTTGGTCGCGTCAATTCTTTCGACTCGCGTTGGAGCGCAGTTCCTTCAATACCCTCTAATCCCAGTGTTGCCCAGGTAAAATAGAAATTGTAATACCCTATAATCTCAGTGTTGCCCAGGTAAAAAAGGAAATCGTAATACCCTTTAATCCCAGTGTTGCCCAGGTAAAAAAGGAAATTGTAATACCCTCTAATCCCAGTGTTGCCCAGGTAAAAAAGGGAAATTGTAATACGCTCTAATCCCAGTGTTGTTCAGGTAAAAAAGGAAATTGTAATACCCTCTAATCCCAGTGTTGCCCAGGTAAAAAAGGAAATTGTAATACCCTGTAATCCCAGTGTTGCCCAGGTAAAAAGGGAAATTGTAATACCCTCTTATCTCAGTGTTGTCCAGTTAAAAAAGGAAATTGTAATACTCTCTAATCTCAGTGTTGCCCAGGTAAAAATGGAAATTGTAATACCCTCACCAGGTGGCGCTACACGGTACACATTTACATCGAGAATTTACGCCCCTCTCCTGGTCATCCCACACCCTGAATGAGGCTGCGGCCACATAGCCTGTGTTACCCCCAGACAAAGTTGTATTTGTACCCCGAGTAAAGTATATGTGTTTATACCTTTTCACTACTAAACTAAGAATAGCATTTAAAGTTGCTTTCAGGTTAACATAGTAGAGAGCAGGTGTGTGTGTGTGTGTGTGTGTGTGTGTGTGTGTGTGTGTGTGTGTGTGTGTGTGTGTGTGTGTGTGTGTGTGTGTGTGTGTGTGTGTGTGTGTTTCTCGACGCCATCTTGTCGGACTCGCCCGTATTTCATTCTCTCAAAGTTGGTATCTAACGTAACACCGACGTTTTGAAAACCTGTTTTACCTGCTGCGATAAACAAATGGAGAGAGCGTTAGTCTGGTGATCACCGGTACCTTCAGCCATAGGTAAGCAGCACTGCCTTTCGAATTCATGAACGACTTACGTGTAAATTGCTCATCAATTGATGTTTTTTTCTTGTAAACACATTCTATGGTATTTATAAAAACTGCACACATTCTGTTGTACTCGTATAAACCCCCTGTGATTCGTGCTTTTCATACTATCTGACACGTGACACTGACGTCGTCATCAAAGTGGAGCTTTTGTTTGTGGTGTCGGTCACCAAACATTTGATGGTGTTCAAATGTAAGAAGAAGAAGCATTCCTTTCTTGTCTGCAGGTGCATATGGCTGCTGAGGTAGTTTTTCTTCGGCCAGTATGGGGGGGGGGGGGGGGGGGAACAACCCTGAATGGAGCAACACTCCAACACAGGTACTGCATGGCTCATTCTTCCCAGTAAGCAGGTACTCATTTTGCCGACCTCGGAAGGATGACCAGCTGGGTCAACCTTGTATTATTTTAATGGCACGACTGGGACTTCCACTCATACTCAGGTTCACTATGTTTTTTCGTTCAAAATTTTTGGAGATTAGAAAAACTATACATTTTTGGAATATTCAGGGCATGAGGAATCCAAAAATTAATGTTGGCATTTGCGTAGACACCTTTGCGAAAATCACACTCAGGACAGTGATGAAGATCTGTAAAAGCATATTCCTGAACGGTATAGACCTAGTAGATCCTGTGTATAGGACTTATAGTTCCATCTGATACTAACAAGGCTGCTTTCTTGCTTTATAAACCCATACCTATAACTTCAAAGGACTTGCAATATTGAAGGAGCTGCGCTCCAACGCGAGTCGAAAGAATTGACGCGACCAAAGACGGAATTCGTCCGAGTTGCTTTATTGAAACAAAACAGCTCAGGTATTCTGACAAGCCCGTTTATCGGGCAGCAATATATATACACATTTATGCCGGAGCGTTTACCCGGGAAAACCGAGACCGGGCATGCCCGGGTGTCAAGGGCGAGTCCTGGAAAGGCGAGTCTGGACATGCCCGGGCGTCCTGGACGCGGCCTGGCAAGTCGAGGCTGGGCGTGCCCGAGCGCTCTGGGCGAGCCCTGGAAAGGCGAGAGTGGGCATGCCCGGACGCTCTGGGCGAGCCCTGGAAAGGCGAGTCTGGACATGCCCGGACGCTCTGGGCGAGCCCTGGAAAGGCGAGTCTGGACATGCCTGGGCATCCTGGACGCGGCCTGGCAAGTCGAGGCTGGGCATGCCCGGGCGCTCTGGGTGAGCCCTGGAAAGGCGAGAGCAGGCATGCCCGGGAGGTGCGGGCGTGCCCGGGAACAGCGAGTCCGGGCATGCCCAGGAGAGGCGCGTCTGGGCCCGTCCGGACGAGCCCGGCATGGCGATCGCGCCCTGGCCGCGTCCTGGCAGGTGCAAGGCGATTGTGTACATCCAGCGGGAACCGCTACAATATCATGTATTATGTAATACAGTTATAAATATATCACAAATATAAAGACAATGGTTTTCAATTACATTTGTTTGTTGCTTTTCTATAATCCTGAGCACTATTTTGTGGCCTTTATTGGATTCCTTGACCCAGAAAACATAGGATTAGCATATTTAATTAAGTTTCTAGGTTGACTCGAAGCCGAGATAGCGCAAAATATGTATTTTATGGCGGCCATTTTGAAAATCCAAAATGGCGGCCATGCAGGTGTCTTATGCCAACATTGATTTTCGGTTTCTCCATGCTCTGATGATTCCAAAAATGTACAGGTTTGCTAATCTCCCAAAATTTTGAACGAAATTATATTTGTTAACATAGTGAACCTGACTAAACAGGAACCCGAGGATCCTTAGTGAACCGCCTTAACCGTTAAGACAACACCAGGCCTCGCTCCATATGTGAGGCTCATGGAATTATCAGCTCATGGAATATCTGGAATGATGATGAGGCTGAAGGAATTATCAGCTCATGGAATATCTCGAATGATGAGGCTGATGGAATTATCAGCTCATGGAATATCTCGAATGATGATGAGGCTGATGGAATTATCAGCTCATGGATTATCTTGAATGATGAGGCTGATGGAATTATCAGCTCATGGAATATCTCGAATGATGATGAGGCTGATGGAATTATCAGCTCATGGAATATCTCGAATGATGAGGCTGATGGAATTATCAACTCATGGAATATCTCGAATGATGAGACTGAAGGAATTATCAACTCATGGAATATCTCGAATGATGAGGCTGATGGAATTATCAGCTCATGGAATATCTCGAATGATGAGGCTGATGGAATCTTCAGCTCATGGAAATCTCGAATGATGAGGCTGATGGAATTATCAGCTCATGGAATATCTCGAATGATGATGAGGCTGATGGAATTATCAGCTCATGGAATATCTCGAATGATGAGGCTGATGGAATTATCAGCTCATGGATTATCTGGATTGATGAGGCTGATGGAATTATTAGCTCATGGAATATCTCGAATGACGAGGCTGATGGAATTATCAACTCATGGAATATCTCGAATGATGAGGCTGATGGAATTATCAGCTCATGGAATATCTCGAATGATGAGGCTGATGGAATTATCAGCTCATGGAAATCTCGAATGATGCAGCTGATGGAATTATCAGCTCATGGAAATCTCTAATGATGATGAGGCTGAAGGAATTATCAGCTCATGGAATATCTCGAATGATGAGGCTGATGGAATTATCAGCTCATGGAATATCTGGAATGATGACGAGGCTGATGGAATTATCAACTCATGGAATATCTCGAGTGATGATGAGGCTGAAGGAATTATCAGCTCATGGAATATCTCGAGTGATGATGAGGCTGATGGAATTATCAGCTCATGGAATATCTCGAGTGATGATGAGGCTGAAGGAATTATCAGCTCATGGAATATCTGGAATGATGATGAGGCTGAAGGAATTATCAGCTCATGGAATATCTCGAGTGATGATGAGGCTGATGGAATTATCAGCTCATGGAATATCTCAAGTGATGATGAGGCTGATGGAATTATCAACTCATGGAATATCTCGAATGATGATGAGACTGATGGAATTATCAGCTCATGGAATATCTGGAATGATGAGGCTGATGGAATTATCAGCTCATGGAATATCTGGAATGATGATGAGGCTGATGGAATGATCAACTCATGGAATATCTCGAGTGATGATGAGGGTGATGGAAATATCAGCTCATGGAATATCTCGAGTGATGATGAGGCTGATGGAATTATCAACTCATGGAATTATCAACTCATTGAATATCTCGAATGATGAGGCTGATGGAATTATGAGACTGATGAATTACGGTATCCATGTTTGCAGAGGACATCAAGTTGTGCACCTGGCATGTAGTGTAGATCTCTGTGCTGTCCATGCGTTGTCTCCCCCAGGTATCTCCAGGACACATGGCGACATGGACCACCAGCAACCTCCTCCTAGCTACCTCAACCCAGAACCACTGCTCACCACCACTCATTTATTCCTTTCTTTTCCTACCTGTGCAATCACCTTCCTTACTCTCTTGAACCTCATTCTTCCCTCACGGTTTTCAAGACACCTGTTCACCACCATCTCAAGTGTCATATTTTAAGAGCCGTCAGTCTCAGCAGGTATTGTTCTTCCTTACCTGGATTTTAAAACGTTCGTGGTGCAGGGCGGGGATGTCAGCCGTTGATGGAAGGCGTGGTTCGCCCATACTACCTATGGGGGCGTGATAGGTTACCTGTCGAGCGTGGATCGCAATCGCGGCCTCTGCCGTTCCACTGGAACACCAATTCAAATGACCAAAGCGCGGATCACTCACTTTACCTGCAACTTTATCGGGCCTGCTATTGGATTACGCCATTGGCTTGGAGATTCGCTGCTCATTTCGAGCACGAGGGCGTCACGACAGGTAAGCTGGCGTCGAGTCACAGGTAAACATTTTTATCCTCCAATATGGTGGTGTTCGTCTTCTTGTCTTATTCTCATCAGTCAAAGTGATCCTGTGGTGTACCTTTCACTGACCACGGTAAAAAGTTTCCGTGAAGCTTAATGAAAGTTTATCTTTTGTTCTCCAAGGTATTGTTATTATTATCCCCATTGTTATTAATTTTATTGTTATTTATTTATTTTGCATTGTTTCCCATTTGAAAATCCCTCTGAGCTACAGTTATGGTTCCGTTCAAGACGTTTGAGAACATCACAACTGCCGAAGCAGTCACTTTAGGAAGCAGTCACAAACTTTTGTCTGAGCAGGTGGGACACAAGAAAACAATACAAACTTTTGTCTGAGCAGGTGGGACACAAGAAAACAATACAAACTTTTGTCTGAGCAGGTGGGAGACAAGAAAACAATACAAACTTTTGTCTGAGCAGGTGGGACACAATAAAACAATACAAACTTTTGTCTGAGCAGGTGGGACACAAGAAAACAATACAAACTTTTGTCTGAGCAGGTGGGACACAAGAAAACAATACAAACTTTTGTCTGAGCAGGTGGGAGACAAGAAAACAATACAAACTTTTGTCTGAGCAGGTGGGACACAAGAAAACAATACAAACTTTTGTCTGAGCAGGTGGGACACAAGAAAACAATACAAACTTTTGTCTGAGCAGGTGGGACACAAGAAAACAATACAAACGTTTGTCTGAGCAGGTGGGACACAAAAAAACAATACAAACTTTTGTCTGAGCAGGTGGGACACAATAAAACAATACAAATTTTTGTATGAGCAGGTGGAACACAAGAAAACAATACAAACTTTTGTCTGAGCAGGTGGGAGACAATAAAACAATACAAATTATTGTATGAGCAGGTGGGACACAAGAAAAAAATACATTGTCTGAGCAGGTGGGACACAAGAAAACAATACAAACTTTTGTCTGAGCAGGTGGGACACAAGAAAACAATACAAATTTTTGTATGAGCAGGTGGAACACAAGAAAACAATACAAACTTTTGTCTGAGCAGGTGGGACACAAGAAAACAATACAAATTATTGTATGAGCAGGTGGGACACAAGAAAACAATACAAACTTTTGTCTGAGCAGGTGGGACACAAGAAAACAATACATTGTCTGAGCAGGTGGGACACAATAAAACAATACAAACTTTTGTCTGAGCAGGTGGGACACAAGAAAACAATACAAACGTTTGTCTGAGCAGGTGGGACACAAGAAAACAATACAAACTTTTGTCTGAGCAGGTGGGACACAAGAAAACAATACAAACTTTTGTCTGAGCAGGTGGGACACAAGAAAACAATACAAACTTTTGTCTGAGCAGGTGGGACACAAGAAAACAATACAAACTTTTGTCTGAGCAGGTGGGACACAAGAAAACAATACAAACTTTGACATTGTTATCGAGACACCACTCTGTGCTCAAATTTAGCCTGATCGATACCTGTATATGTTTATGAAATCAAATGAGAGAAGGATCTTCCTAACCTGACCAGGTAATGGGTTTACACAATATTTGACCACCTGAGGTTTCCATCGTTGACCGAAACTCCTGGAGATTTAGGTGTTGTGAATGTATAATTATTAAATGAATGTTTGCATGAAATATCCTTTTAAAGGTTTTCCAAGTTGGTGTTTGGTGGCATAAGATGTTGTAACATCAAATCGTTGTTGTGGACCACCAGATTTGAAGAACGCACCGTTTGGTGGACCATCTGCCAACCGTGATGGCGAGGATGGTCGGTTATGGAACCCACCTGCCCAAGGACAGGACTCCACAGATGCACCTTCAACTCAGGGCCGAAACATCTTCCGAGCTGGTGATTCCGGCTAATAAGACGCTGGACACCTGCCCCTCCATGGTATGGACTCTTGGTGCTGAATTGTAAAATATAAAAGTGAATCTTGTTTTTAACGAAGGAAACTTCCAACTGATGCAAGTTCCAAAGTTGTAGACACAATTGGCTCGTCATGGATTTTGTTGCTCGATGTGAGATCAAATTGAGGCCTGGTAGTACCTGTAGGAGATCAACATTGAGGCCTGGTAGTACCTGTAGGAGATCAAATTGAGGCCTGGTAGTGCCTGTAGGAGATCAACATTGAGGCCTGGTAGTACCTGTAAGAGATCAAATTGAGGCCTGGTAGTACCTGTAGGAGATCAAATTGAGGCCTGGTAGTACCTGTAGGAGATCAAATTGAGGCCTGGTAGTGCCTGTAAGAGATCAACATTGAGGCCTGGTAGTACCTGTAAGAGATCAAAATTGAGGCCTGGTAGTACCTGTAGGAGATCAAATTGAGGCCTGGTAGTGCCTGTAAGAGATCAACATTGAGGCCTGGTAGTACCTGCAGGAGATCAACATTGAGGCCTGGTAGTACCTGTAAGAGATCAACATTGAGGCCTGGTAGTACCTGTAAGAGATCAACATTGAGGCCTGGTAGTGCCTGTAAGAGATCAAAATTGAGGCCTGGTAGTACCTGTAGGAGATCAAATTGAGGCCTGGTAGTACCTGTAAGAGATCAACATTGAGGCCTGGTAGTGCCTGTCAGAGATCAAAATTGAGGCCTGGTAGTGCCTGTCAGAGATCAAAATTGAGGCCTGGTAGTGCCTGTGATAGATCAAAATTGAGGCCTGGTAGTGCCTGTCAGAGATCAAAATTGAGGCCTGGTAGTGCTTGTCAGAGATCAAAATTGAGGCCTGGTAGTGCCTGTGGTAGATCAAAATTGAGGCCTGGTAGTGCCTGTCAGAGATCAAAATTGAGGCCTGGTAGTGCCTGTGGTCGATCAAAATTGAGGCCTGGTAGTGCCTGTCAGAGATCAAAATTGAGGCGTGGTAGTGCCTGTCAGAGATCAAAATTGAGGCCTGGTAGTGCCTGTGGTAGATCAAAATTGAGGCCTGGTAGTGCCTGTCAGAGATCAAAATTGAGGCCTGGTAGTGCCTGTGGTCGATCAAAATTGAGGCCTGGTAGTGCCTGTGGTAGATCAAAATTGAGGCCGGGTAGTGCCTGTGGTCGATCAAAATTGAGGCCTGGTAGTGCCTGTAAGAGATCAAAATTGAGGCCTGGTAGTGCCTGTGGTCGATCAAAATTGAGGCCGGGTAGTGCCTGTCAGAGATCAAAATTGAGGCCTGGTAGTGCCTGTGGTAGATCAAAATTGAGGCCTGGTAGTGCTTGTCAGAGATCAAAATTGAGGCCTGGTAGTGCCTGTCAGAGATCAAAATTGAGGCCTGGTAGTGCCTGTGGTAGATCAAAATTGAGGCCTGGTAGTGCTTGTCAGAGATCAAAATTGAGGCCTGGTAGTGCCTGTGGTAGATCAAAATTGAGGCCTGGTAGTGCTTGTCAGAGATCAAAATTGAGGCCTGGTAGTGCTTGTCAGAGATCAAAATTGAGGCCTGGTAGTGCCTGTCAGAGGTCAAAATTGAGGCGTGGTAGTGCCTGTAAGAGATCAAAATTGAGGCCTGGTAGTGCCTGTCAGAGGTCAAAATTGAGGCCTGGTAGTGCCTGTGGTAGATCAAAATTGAGGCCGGGTAGTGCCTGTCAGAGATCAAAATTGAGGCCTGGTAGTGCCTGTGGTAGATCAAAATTGAGGCCTGGTAGTGCTTGTCAGAGATCAAAATTGAGGCCTGGTAGTGCCTGTCAGAGATCAAAATTGAGGCCTGGTAGTGCCTGTGGTAGATCAAAATTGAGGCCTGGTAGTGCTTGTCAGAGATCAAAATTGAGGCCTGGTAGTGCCTGTGGTAGATCAAAATTGAGGCCTGGTAGTGCTTGTCAGAGATCAAAATTGAGGCCTGGTAGTGCTTGTCAGAGATCAAAATTGAGGCCTGGTAGTGCCTGTCAGAGGTCAAAATTGAGGCCTGGTAGTGCCTGTGGTAGATCAAAATTGAGGCCGGGTAGTGCCTGTCAGAGATCAAAATTGAGGCCTGGTAGTGCTTGTCAGAGATCAAAATTGAGGCCTGGTAGTGCCTGTCAGAGATCAAAATTGAGGCCTGGTAGTGCCTGTGGTCGATCAAAATTGAGGCCTGGTAGTGCCTGTCAGAGATCAAAATTGAAGCCTGGTAGTGCCTGTGGTAGATCAAAATTGAGGCCTGGTAGTGCTTGTCAGAGATCAAAATTGAGGCCTGGTAGTGCTTGTCAGAGATCAAAATTGAGGCCTGGTAGTGCCTGTCAGAGGTCAAAATTGAGGCCTGGTAGTGCCTGTGGTAGATCAAAATTGAGGCCGGGTAGTGCCTGTCAGAGATCAAAATTGAGGCCTGGTAGTGCCTGTGGTAGATCAAAATTGAGGCCTGGTAGTGCTTGTCAGAGATCAAAATTGAGGCCTGGTAGTGCCTGTGGTCGATCAAAATTGAGGCCTGGTAGCGCCTGTCAGAGATCAAAATTGAGGCCTGGTAGTGCCTGTGGTAGATCAAAATTGAGGCCTGGTAGTGCCTGTCAGAGATCAAAATTGAGGCCTGGTAGTGCCTGGCAGAGATCAAAATTGAGGCCTGGTAGTGCCTGTCAGAGATCAAAATTGAGGCCTGGTAGTGCCTGTCAGAGATCAAAATTGAGGCCTGGTAGTGCCTGTGGTAGATCAAAATTGAGGCCTGGTAGTGCTTGTCAGAGATCAAAATTGAGGCCTGGTAGTGCCTGTCAGAGATCAAAATTGAAGCCTGGTAGTGCCTGTAGTAGATCAAAATTGAGGCCTGGTAGTGCCTGTGGTAGATCAAAATTGAGGCCTGGTAGTGCCTGTCAGAGATCAAAATTGAGGCCTGGTAGTGCCTGTGGTAGATCAAAATTGAGGCCTGGTAGTGCTTGTCAGAGATCAAAATTGAGGCCTGGTAGTGCCTGTCAGAGATCAAAATTGGGGCCTGGTAGTGCCTGTAGTAGATCAAAATTGGGGCCTGGTAGTGCCTGGTACATAAACTACACGTCATGGCGGTGATCATGTTTTTGTAATCATTATTTAAGTGTGATATTTAACATTGCAGATGACCTACACTAACAAATCGGTTAATCTCTCATGATTGAGGGCAAGATCTGCTCGAGATGTAAATAGGTTGGAATCATGCTATTGCCATCTTTACTTGCACCAACAAAGGTGGACGGAGGTTATGTTGTTTTTATTTTCGACTCCTTTTTCGGTAAAGGATCATTATTCATGAACCATATTGTGAAACTTCATTCTCATCCCTTCATCCCAAGGGCTCTTTTTGGAATCCTCACTGAACCTCTGACAGCCTCCACTTGTAGCTCGTTTGTAGTGATATTCCCCAGAATGATTTTTAAGTGCTCAGTAAGGGTTTTCCTGATCGTCCCTGTTGCTTCGACTATGACTGGTACAATTTGAGCTTCTTCAATTTCCAAGACCTCTTAAGCTCATCTTTCAGATCCTGGTATTTGAGCATTTCCTTGGTTTCTGAAGCATTTAGTCCAAAGTCATTGGGAACTGAAACCTCAATCAACAATACCGTCTTTCCCTTTTTGTGTTTGAGCACTGTCAGGGAATTTACTGGGGGACTCACAGGACTCCAAAGACCGGACACAGGTTACAAAAGGTCTCGTTTATTAAACTGTATTCACTTCATCCAATTACCAAAATGATACCGCATAATATAATGGATCAGGTTAACTCTTTTCGCTGGTCCTTCTCTCCATCCGACACTCCCGTTCGGTCAGCGCTTCACGTAGCAAGTACTCGTTCATTCCATCGTTCCGTCGGGCAGGGCTTCTGAGGACAAGTGTACTTTACTCAACGTTTGCTCTCGTTATATCGCCAAACTGGACTTAATCTCCTCTCCGCTAATGTCCCGAGGTCATGCATCGCACCGAGTCCTGGCATCAGCTCGCTCCCCTCCTGCTGTGTAAATGGAAATCACAGCAGGGGGGGGTGCTCTAGCCTGGGGCCTTGACCAGGTGTCTCAAGAGATTACATTGTTCATACACATAAAATGTATCTGCTTTGTTACCAGGTTAATTAATAAGTTACCAGGGCCAATCAATATGTTACACTGAGTTACACTTCCACAGCACTATGTCCGGACACAATGCTTGGTTGGCAATGTCCACACTTGATGGGATCATCTTGTCATGTGTGAGCACCATGTGTTCGTTCTCATGGATCGAGTTTGGTTTGTGTTTCCATGATTGTTCTGGAACCGGAATGTTGAAATGTTTGCAGATGTACCAGTGGATTACTCTACAGACGCTGTCATGTCTTTCTGTGTATAACTGTTCTGACATGAGTGTTTTACATCCCGAATGCAGGTGACTGATACATTCTGTTTCTATTCTACAAAACCTGCATTTGTCCGATTTGCTCAATCCCGCTATCTTCATAAAGCCATTAGTGTAGTGTCCCTGGTTTTGGGCATTCATGATGACTCGTTCTCCATCCCAATTAATTTGGCCTCTTCTTAGTCCCGGTCGATCGCTGAATTAACACCAGGGGGGTTGACTCAGCCTGTCATCCTTCCGAGGTCGGCAAATTGAGTACCAATTCACTGGTAATTCCCTGTGTGTCGCAAGAGGCGACTAACAGGGTTGGCAGCAGGAAGGGCATCCGGCCATAAAACATTGCTGCAAAAAAGGGGGCCAAGGTGCCCGAAAAAGGCCACCCCCCCCCCCCCTGTGGGGATAAATGGCCTCTAAAGGTGGTTCTGAGTCATTCCAATGAGCCTTCCTTGTCATTCCCTGCTCTGTCAAGCTCTTTTTTCAATGTTCCTGCTCTTTTGTCATTCTCCCATTTGTCAGAGTACATCTGCTGATATTTATTTTTGTAATTCTCCTTTTTCTTCTTTGCGATCATTGGGGCTGTATTTGTTTCTGTTTCGTTTTCCTGTGTAGTATCCTGTACTTGCACCTGATTTTGGAAATTTGTTGCTAAATGGATTGAGGATACCTTTTCTGATTTGTTTTTTTTCCTTGCTTGTGAAAAAGTCTCATTCGATAGTCCGTTGAGCTTTTCACATACTCCGCTAGTCCTACACTCGCTGTTCTGTGCCCCTGGTTAAGCTCCATCAGACCACCTCCTCCTCCTCGTCTCGACAAGTAAAACCTCGGAATGTGTTGGTTTTTGTAGAATAGTTTATGAATAGTTCCAAGTTTCCTTGTTTTGGTGTCTAAGTTGTTGATCTCTAATTGTGGCCTGTTTATAATTATAATAATTGCACAGCTATACTGAAATACCGGTACCACCAGTTGGTTTATGGCTTTGATTTTGTTCATTGGAGAGAGGGATGATTTCTGAATTAGTCTTATTCTGTGAAGGTATTCTTTGCTGATTATTTTACACATTTTTGTGTTGTACCTGGGGACCTTCTTGTCCTCCAAGTAGCACTTTAGCGCTTTACTAGTTTGAGTTGATCTGCCAATTTGTCATCAGTCGGTGTACAATAGAATGTCATCATTCGATGTACAGTAGAATGTCATCATTCGATGTACAGTAGAATGTCATCATTCGGTGTACAGTAGAATGCCATCGTTCGGTGTGCAGTAGAATGCCATCATTCGGTGTACAGTAGAATGTCAGCATTCGGTGTGCAGTAGAATGTCAGCATTCGGTGTGCAGTAGAATGCCATCGTTCGGTGTACAGTAGAATGTCATCGTTCGGTGTACAGTAGAATGCCATCATTCGGTGTACAGTAGAATGTCAGCATTCGGTGTGCAGTAGAATGCCATCGTTCGGTGTGCAGTAGAATGCCATCATTCGGTGTACAGTAGAATGTCAGCATTCGGTGTGCAGTAGAATGCCATCGTTCGGTGTACAGTAGAATGCCATCGTTCGGTGTACAGTAGAATGCCATCGTTCGGTGTACAGTAGAATGCCATCATTCGGTGTGCAGTAGAATGCCATCATTCGGTGTACAGTAGAATGTCATCATTCGGTGTTCAGTAGAATGTCAGCATTCGGTGTGCAGTAGAATGCCATCGTTCGGTGTACAGTAGAATGTCATCATTCGGTGTGCAGTAGAATGCCATCGTTCGGTGTACAGTAGAATGCCATCGTTCGGTGTACAGTAGAATGTCATCATTCGGTGTACAGTAGAATGCCATCATTCGGTGTACAGTAGAATGTCATCATTCGGTGTGCAGTAGAATGCCATCGTTCGGTGTACAGTAGAATGTCATCATTCGGTGTACAGTAGAATGCCATCATTCGGTGTGCAGTAGAATGTCATCATTCGGTGTACAGTAGAATGTCATCATTCGGTGTGCAGTAGAATGCCATCATTCGGTGTTCAGTAGAATGTCATCATTCGGTGTACAGTAGAATGTCAGCATTCGGTGTACAGTAGAATGCCATCGTTCGGTGTACAGTAGAATGTCATCGTTCGGTGTACAGTAGAATGCCATCATTCGGTGTGCAGTAGAATGCCATCATTCGGTGTACAGTAGAATGTCATCATTCGGTGTGCAGTAGAATGCCATCGTTCGGTGTGCAGTAGAATGCCATCATTCGGTGTACAGTATAATGTCATCATTCGGTGTACAGTTGAATGTCATCATACGGTGTACAGTAGAATGTCAGCATTCGGTGTGCAGTAGAATGCCATCGTTCTGTGTACAGTAGAATGTCATCGTTCGGTGTACAGTAGAATGCCATCGTTCGGTGTGCAGTAGAATGCCATCATTCGGTGTACAGTAGAATGTCATCATTCGGTGTACAGTAGAATGTCAGCATTCGGTGTGCAGTAGAATGCCATCGTTCCTGTGTACAGTAGAATGTCATCATTCGGTGTACAGTAGAATGCCATCATTCGGTGTACAGTAGAATGCCATCATTCGGTGTACAGTAGAATGCCATCATTCGGTGTACAGTAGAATGCCATCATTCGTTGTACAGTAGAATGTCATCATTCGGTGTACAGTAGATGTGTCACCTTGCTAGGTTATTTGGTGATTTTTCTGTTGCTTCTGAGATTGTATCCGTGTCCTTGTTCATTGATGAGATTACTTCGTGGGTTCAGAGACAGACAAAACAGGGAGGGGGCAAGGCTGTCACCTTGTTAGACACCACATCGTATCTCTACTCCTGGGATTTCAATTTCTCCTTCCAAGTGAGGTAGTACGGTATCAGCGTTGTAATCCAGAGGGTCATTGCTTTCTCTGTCAGTGTGACTATTGAGGGGTTAACTTTGTGTATTTGCATCTTGTCAGCGTGTGTGTGTGTGTGTGTGTGTGTGTGTGTGTGTGTGTGTGTGTGTGCAAGCTAAGGTGTATTAAGGAATTTGAAGACGTTGCGGTGGAATCCTGACTGCATTTAGCCAGATACATGGTCTAAGAGCCAGTAGATGGAGATTGTGTACGAGAGAGAGTGACAAATAAGTCCCTTGGTGGAGGTTGGTGGATTTTTGACTTTTTTAAAGCGCTAATTAATGGCTCCTATGCTGGTCGTTCGCTAAACTTGTGCGCACACCAATGGCTCCTATTGTTAAACTTGTGTGCACACCAATGGCTCCTATTGTTAAACTTATGCGCACACCAATGAACCTCTGAGCAAATTCACTTCTGAAAGCCGCACAGTCGGTCTCGTCCATTGCTCTGAATTGTGTGACGTTTCATGTTCCATTTCCCCTTCCATGTCATCTCCCATAATAATTAGCGTTACCATAGCATATGTCCGGTCTTCCCGGACATGTCCTCGCTTTCAGTTCTTAAATGTCCGTCCAGCGTGAATTTTTAAATATGTACAAATTTCAGTGTTTTCCGTTTCTTTTGTTTTTTTTTTGCCTTTTCAAAGGGATATATTTTAAGATTTGAGATACTTTTTACCTTATTTAAACGGTGAAACCATTTTTTGTACATTTTCTTTCGATGAGAAAATGCGGTTATGTAATGTTTGTAGCTGGACAGCTTGGTACAGGTCTGTACTACTCCGCCATGGCATAATGGACGTGTTCGAACATCACGCGCTCACTTTCTCTCTAACCTCGTAGTGAGATAGTCCAGTGGCTTCCTCACTACTCGGTCAGTCTTTCCGTCCATTCTGTCGTTATACCATATTCGTACATTTATTTGATTTTCTTCATTAGAATGTCAAAAAGAAAGTGTCAATTCGCTGCAAAATTCAAGACAAAATTCCCGTGTTTCCAAAGTGGTCGAGAAGAATGGGAAGCCGAGTTATTGTCATGTATAGCTGGTACGTCCGTCTCTGTGGCAAATAAAGGTGATATTGGTTAATTTACAATTTCATGTGTACTCGGACAAGCACAAGAAAGCAGTTTGAGGAGAGTGCTCATCATCCTCATTTTACTATAATTCACCAAATGTCCGTCCGTCCGTTCGAAGGTACCGCAAAAACGGCTCAACCGATCGCAACGATATTTTGGGTGGGTATTCCTGGGACCTCTGGGAGTAAAATTGGCTATATTGTTTTTCCAATTTTTCCAAGTTTTCCAATTTTCCAGTTTTTCCAAACACGATAGAATTATATTTACCGATATGAACAGTGATGTGGCTTTTGTTGAAATTCTACAAATAGTTTATTCTACATACCGGGAGAGAGTCGATCGACTCCTGACGAACTCTTCCTATATAAACGTGCGGCTCCGAAGTAACACGGCAGCGTGTGCAAAGCGACTGAGAAACAGGTGTAGCGGCCGCTTCCGTGTTACAGATTCGGCATGCACTCTTCACACTAAACGTGCGACTGAGAAAGACATGTAGCGGCCACTTCGTTTTGCAGAATTCAATCTTTTTTCAAAAATGTGCGCCATGTACTGTTTAGATTTTGATGATTTGCGTGTGATATGATTTAACAGATGTTTATATGAATCGTTTAAAACAAAAAAAGCCTTCAATTTCTGATATTTTTCCTTTTCATTTGGGCCTCCCAATTGAAGCCCCGCCCATAGGGCGGGTACCGTTGCTAGTCAGTGAAATTGAAGGAATTATTATTATTATTATTATTATTATTATTATTATTTGTATACAAGATCGAGGCTCGTGTAAGAGCTAAAAATTAATCACAAAATGACTAACTGACACATAAAACATAAGATAAAGGGAGTGGGAGACAAGATGGGGAGAGAGAGGGAAGCACACAAGTACAACAGCAGAGAACAGGGACAACGGGAGATCTGTGGGAGGGAGAGGACTTGAGGGGAGGGGGAAGGGGAAGGTGGTGGGGGTGGGAGTGGTAACACATGGCCACTGCAAGGACTTCCAGGAAAGAAGTCGGTATTTTCAAAAAGTGGATCTGGGGTGAATTAACGGGGGTAGAAAAGATCAAGGTTTTGGATGGGGGAAGATAAGAGATGGTGGTGAACAGCTGTTTTAAAGACCTGGAGGGAGGAGTGGGATTGAAGAGAGTGATGGAGTTTGTTCCAGAGGCGGGAGAAAAGAGGAATGAAGAAGTGAAGGTGAATATAGAGTCTTGATTTTGGCAGTTTCACCAGAAGAGGGATGCTGGCAGATCTTGTGCGACCTGTAGGAATATTTGGGGGACAGAGGACTGAGAGAGCTGGGGGAGCAAGGCTGGAGAGGAGTCCGTAGAAGACAGAAAGGCCCTCGGAGTTGTCTTCATCGGGGGAGATTCCAATGATGGTGAAAGCTTTGGTTTCAACAGCGTGACGCCGAGCTAGGTGTGAGGCAGGAGCACCGGCCCAGAGGGGAGAGCAGTATTCCATTGAGTTGTGGATGAAAGCCTTGTATGTGGTGAGGAGCTCAGGTGTGTCAAGGAAGGACTTCGCATGATGGAGAATGCCCAGTCGGCGACTGGCTTATTTTCTGAAAATATCTTCTTTTCTTTGTCCTGTGTCTTCTTTTCTGAAAACAAAAGATGGTAACCCTACGTTAATCCTGCCCAGAGATTCATTCCCAGAACAAACGAAGAAACTCTTTACTCATGCAAAGAAGAGAGGCTGCGGCCGAAATCGCTCTTATGCTCCCTTTGCTCTTGTAACAAGGTTGCCACAATCCTAGCCTCAAGGCCCGCGTATTTGACATTGCACGCATTACATAACTTTGCAAAGATTTTGTGTTCCAAAGATTCCATATATATTTATTACTTGCACAAACATGATAGAATTTGTGATCCCTCCTCCCACCCCCATCCTACATTCCTGCAATGCTCCGTACATACCTCTTTCCTTCCTATATCTTCCCAACCTGCGTCTCCTTCTTTCCCTCTTCCTCCTCAACCCTGTTTCTTCATGTCATTCTCCCTTATTTTTCCCCACACCCCCATTTTATCCTCCATATTGACTAAATGATGATTCTTCAAACTTTCCCATTCATGGCAATTCTTGTACTTGTCAGCAGTAAAATTAAATGATTTCAAGGTAAAATTCCTGTTAGAATTCCATTTGGGAATTCGCTTTAGTTATTAGAATATTTATACAAAAGTGGAATATTTCCACAAAAAAGTGTACGTTGAAATCCCAAGATGTTTTCAGGTTATAAATTAGCTGTTAAAATGATGATTGCTACAACTTGATGATGGGTCGATCGGTACTAAATTGCCAAATGTAAACTACCATTCTACTGAGCAATGGGGTCTACATGTTTAATTTCATGGTTTTGTATGTTGAGATTGCTGGAAATTCCACAATTGTCCATAACAAGAGGGAGTCAATTTTGTTGTAACCTGTACACAATTTCCATTGGACTAGCTCTTGGAATAAACACTCCCGCAGTGGAGGGGAGTACTTGGAGACGGACATGGCTAAGGCATGATGGGCCGAGCACTTGGAGACGGACATGGCTGAGGCATGATGGGTCGAGTGCTTGGATATGGACATGGCTGAGGCATGATGGGTCGAGTGCTTGGATTGGGCATGGCTGAGGCATGATGGGTCGAGTGCTTGGATATGGTCATGGCTGAGGCATGATGGGTCGAGTGCTTGGATTGGGCATGGCTGAGGCATGATGGGTCGAGTGCTTGGATATGGACATGGCTGAGGCATGATGGGTCGAGTGCTTGGATTGGGCATGGCTGAGGCATGATGGGTGGAGTGCTTGGATCTGGACATGGCTGAGGCATGATGGGTCGATTGTTTATTGTTTTTCTCTGTCTTAATTATTCACTGTCTATTCATTGCAACGATAAGGTACACATGGCTAACCCCCGCTCTTGCAGGGAAAATGGCCTTAAAATGCCTGTTGTTGTTGTTGTTGTTGTTGTTGAGGTAAGGTACACATAAGGCATGAGGGAAAGCGCATTTCTGGTATTGCTAAGATTGTTTCCAATTGAGTTTGTCGTCTTTATCGAGCACAGAGTTATTTACCTCCTGAGGCTGTTTTGTACCTATATACGCCAAATCACCTTATGGAATACTGTTCCCACATTTGGGCTGGAGCACCAGTCTGCCACTTATCTTTATTTAATAGGCCCCAGAAATGCATAGTCAACCTGGTTGGTGCGGAGATGGGTTCAACTCTTCGACCGCTCTCTCACCATCGGTCAGTTGCCACTCTTGGTTTGTTCTACAGGTATTTTCATGACAAATGTTCTGTTGGACTTTCTAACTTGGTTTCTCCCATACAAGTATTTGGACGCAAGACTCAGTTTGCCATCTCCACACACCTATACACTATAGCTGATGATGCCATAGCAACCTTGACGGCTCTTTATGTTAAACCGCGCAGCACTGTATACGCGCCGCGGCACCTTCTGGCGATGCGCAGACAGGAGACTACGGAATCACTGGAGCAATACGCCCAGATCTTACGGCAGCTTGGCAAAGATTGTGCCATCCCGGATCGCACAGGCATAGAGTGCACTGATGATTTAGTGCGCAATACTTTCATAACTGGGCTCCAGCCTCCAGTCTCCCACGATCCGACAGCATCTTCTTGAGAGCGAAACGCTGGACTTCAAAATGGCTTTCGACCAAGCCCGAGTCCTCCAGTCGGCTCAAGTCAGATCTGTAGCTTTCAGCCGGCCATTCGTAACTGCGGGTACTACGGCCTACGCTGATGATTGGGGGGAGTCAGAATCTGCCGCCGAGCAAGCGCCCGTGTGGGGTATCGTGAGCCGGGGTTCCCGTGGAGAGGGCTCGGACAACGAGGAGAGTGAGCCAAGCACCGCGGCCGCGGCGACCCCTGCTGGGGCAACTGCCAAATGCTACTTCTGCGGAAATTGCCACCACCCCTAAGCGTTATGCCCTGCTCGGGAGACGGCGTGCCAAAATTGCAGGAAAAATGGTCACTTTGCCAAGGACTGTCGGTCCACCAAAGCTCGACAGACAATGCTTGCTGGAGCGCGCTTATCTTCGGGATCACGGAGAGCTCCGCATGGCCTTGCGCACGCTGTGGTTCCGGTTTGAAATCAACGGTGAGGCGGTGGAAGCGCTGATCGATACTGGAAGCAATCGAAGCTACATCAGCCATCGTCTCATCGAGCACCACGGGTGGCCCACTGTTGCTGTGACGCAGCACGTATACATGGCCTCAGGGGCATTGTGGCAGCGATCGCGTGGTTTCTGTGTTGTCAAGCTGATTGCCAATGACGTTTGGCACTTGGATGTGAAGTTAATGGTGTTTCAGAACCTTTGCTCGGACGTGCTTCTCGGACATGACTTCTTGAACCAGCATAAATGCCTAGAGATGCAGTCCGGCGGTGCTCATACACTCTGTAGGTTCCGTGCCGGGCTCGGTATGCGGCTTAGCGGAGATAGCTATCAAACCTCCCCCGTGGTTCCCGAGTTTAACATCTAATTGCCACCCTGCCACCGTGAAATCAAGGCGGTATTCTCAGCCTGATGTCCAGTTTATAGCCGACGAGACTAAACGTCTTTTGCTCGAGGGAATCATCGACCCCAGTTGCTCACCTTGGCGGGCTCAAGTGCTGGTCGTGAATAGCGCTAATCATCGCAAACGCATGGTCGTTGACGACTCGCAAATGATTAACCGTTTCACACAACGCAATGCCTACCCGCTACCTAGAATGGATGATATGGTTCGGGCAGTATATAAATATCGAGTTTTCAGTACGCTGGACATTCATAGCGCCTATCATCATCAGATTCCTATATGGGAAGCCGACCGGCCCTACACGGCCTTTGAGTCTGGCCAGTTGTTGTACCAATTTCGTAGAATCCCCTTCGGTGTTACGAATGGAGTTCATGCTTTCAACGGGCAATGGACGATATTCTTTCAAAGGAGCAATTGAAAGATGTATTAGTGCACGTTGATAATGTGACTGTGTGCGGATGGAACCAGAAGGACCATGATGCTAATCTGCGGCGCTTCTTGGAAGTGGCTCGTAAATACCGGTTGACCTTCAACGAAGCCAGGTGTACCTACCCTGTGAGAACTATCAATCTTTTGGGCTACACAGTGTCCAGTGGGGAGATATGGCCCGATTAGGCACGCCTTCAACCCCTACTAGAACTAGCCCCTCCCGTCGATCGGGCGACTTCAAAGCGAGCAATGGGACTGTTTGCCCATTGCTCACCGTGGGTCCCAAGGTTCTCAGAGAAGATACGGCCTCTCGTCACGTGCAAAACATTTCCGTTAACCTTGGCCGCTCAAACGTCCTTTCAACCAACAACTGAAGGATGACATAGCTGGCGCTGTTGTGACCTCCATCGACGAGATGGTCCCTTTTGTGGTGGAGACGGATGTGTCAGATTGCACAATCACGGCCACACTGAATCAGGGGGGTGGGGGGGGGGTTCGAGGAGGGGGGTGACGGGTGGCTTTCTTCTCATGAACATTATCTGATAGTGAGAGGTGCCATTCCCTCGATCGAAAAGGAGACATATGCTATAGTGGAGTCGGTCCGTAGATGGCAACACTTCCTCTTAGGGAAGCATTTTCAACTAATCACGGATCAGCAATCAGTCACTTTTATGTACGACGGGAAACACTCTCAAAATATTAAGAACAAGAAGATTGCACGCTGGCGTGTGATGAAAATATGGAATAATAACTGTTGCAGTTCTCTCTCTAGTGGTCATGACTTTATAAAGTGGGTTGGTTTGAGAGTGAGAGGATTGTCTGTTTGAGACTGGATTCAAGTTGGTAAGCTATATGTGGTTCCTTGCATGTGGATCGTTTGCATAATAATGCCTTATATTACTGCTTGCTTATTGGATGCCATTCTTTTGTAGATGAGTGGAGACTTGATTGAATTAAAGCTCACGCTTTTGGAGTTTGTGGAATGATCATTCTACCACATGGCGCATATAATTGGCCGACTATAGCTTTGATATTGTGTACAGACCGGGAAAGGATAACCTTGCGGCTGACGCCTTGTCTCGGCCCATCTACTCTGGAATGACGGTCGACGAGCTACGTACTATGCACAATACCCTTTGTCACCCAGGCATCACCCATATGGCCCACTTCATTTGGAGTCGAAACTTGCCTTTCTCCGTCGACGATATTCGTCATTTATGCAAGACGTGTCCGGTTTGCGTGGAATTCAAGCCGAGTTTTTACAAGCCCACTATGGGTACGTTGATTCATGCTGGATGGCCGTGGGAGCGACTGAACATCGACTTCAACGGGCCCTTGCCCAGCGGCGGCGCGCATCGCTACCTTCTAACGGTAGTTGATGAGTATTCACGATTCCCGCTTGCATTTCCATGCTCAGACATGTCGTCTCTTACGGTAATCCGATGCCATCGCCAGTAGTTCCTCATGTTCGGCTATCCTGCCTTCATACATAGCGTCCGAGGAATGGCGTTCCTATCCGGGGAGATCAAGCAATTTCTCCTCCTCGAGCGGGGAATTGCTTTTAGCCACACCACGGCATACAATCCCCAGGTGAACGGTTTAATTGAACGTTACAATGGGATTATTTGGAGGGCAGTTACTATGACTCTGCGAACCCGCGGGATGACTTTGAACATGTGGGAGCATGTGTTGCCGGAAGCATTACATGCCATCAGGTCTCTCCTATGTACCGTGACTAACGCCACTCCTCATGGGCGACTGTTCAAGTACCAATGTCGCAGCTCCAGTGGGCAGCCTCTACCCTCGTGGCTGGCTGAGCCGGGTCCGGCTTTCCTGAAGCGAGCGGTCTGTCAGAGCAAATACGAACCACTCGTGGACCAGGTGGAAATATTGGAAGCAAATCCGGAATACGAGCATGTCCGTTTGGCCGAAGGTAGAGAGACAACCATGTCAGTCCGGCATCTCGCGCCCTGTGGAGTGGTTAACGGGCAGCCTGCCATGAGTGTACCGGCCGAGGCTGACGCCACTACCCCTGCCCGGTTGGATTCATTCCTGGACGATGCTGAGACCGGTGCCGCCGCTTCAGACCCCGGGAGCTTGTCACCTCTGTCGCCTGCACCAGGAAGCCTTCCGAGCCCTTTGAGTAAATTGGCGATAACTAGCGTTGGGGCCCCAGGCGTTGACGGAGGTTATCGCTCTCAAATTGGTCTATGTCAGCCACCGACACGTTTTGGCTGATAGATTATTTGTTCTGATATATTCCTTTACACCTGTTGCTTTAGCCTTTACACCTGTTAGCCATATTCTTAAGGGAGGGTGTTTGTGGTGAAAATGAAGAAGAAGAAGATGAAGAAATGCCTTCGTAGACGTGGGGCATATTAGATGCCTATTTATGGGCGAGCGCTCGGTGAGCAAGGTATCTTGTCTGCTGAATGAGTTATGCAGAGATGAGCGCTGCATCTTCTTGGTAAGAAGTGATTGGGATTGATGACTAATGTTTAAAATGCTTGACTTTGCTTCATACTGCTTTATTAGATGTGTAGGACTGATGGTATTATTGCCTGTTGTGTAGGATGCCAAAGATCGATTTCAATAAAGCCTCGTATCTTGAAGTGAGGTCTGGAAGCTTTTTCAATACAAAGAGGAATGTCAATTCCTACTTCCTACATATTTGAGGTTCATTGCATTTTATCTGACTTCTGCTACTCCCTGTGTCTTGGATGTTTTTTTTGTTTGTTTGTTTCATCCCTTGGGATGGGGTCAACGAGTCAAATAGCAAAAAAAATCCAATTACCTGCACATTTTAAAACATTTTTAATGACACTTTGTATATGTAATCAACATTGGGGGCCCCCCGGTTCATGCCCTAGTCGATTGATCCCTGGACTTGCGGTAACAGGGGTAAAAAGAGAAGATGTTTTGATCTCAAAATTTGATATTGGGTCATTCCTGGTGGAACTTTTTGTCTTCTTTCAACTTTGCTTTAGGTGGGAAGTGTGGCCATTTGCAATGGCATGTTATTGACTTCGCTCTAGTTAACCCTATTTTCACCATGATTAGCTCACCTGGAACGAAGTTCAGGGGAGCTTATGCGATAGCGCGTCGTCCGTCCGTCTGTCCTTCAGTCAGTCCGTAAACATTTGAAACTTCTTCTCCGAAACCGCGGATGTGATTGCGACCAAATTTGGCACAAATTATATTTGTTGTGTTGTGGCTAAAGTTTGTTCACGTTTTAAAAAAAAATCGGAGTCCAAGGGGGTCTACCCGGGGTCAAAGTGGATCCAGGTTTGACCCCCCAAAATAGGAATTTACGTTTTCCTCTGAAACTACACACATGATTTCGATGAAACTTCACCACAACCTTCACCACCCGTGATGTACCGAAGTTTGTTCACGGCACTAAGAAAATCAAAGTTTAAGGGGGTCTACGGAGGGTCAAAGTTGGTCCAGGTTTGACCCCCCAAAATAGGTATATGCTTTCTTCTCTGAAACTACACACACAATTTTGATGAAACTTGATGAGGTTTTGTGCAGTTTTGCATTAACTTCTGATGCGACTAAAGAAGTATTTGGCACTAATACAAATGACGTCGGCAATGGTGTGTACACGTTCATCGTGCCAGGCACATAGCGGTCTGTCAAAATGGAGGTATGCTTTGTTGCGACACAACTGTCTCCTTTCCATGTGACTATGGGCTCAACCTGAGTTTTAATTAGAACAGCATTCGGCAGACCGCATACCAGGCCAAACAGGTTACATTTTGTCACACACCCAACCTCTGCACCAAATTTCATCTAAATCCGTCCTTAACTTTTTGAGATATCCTAGTCACAGGAACAGGAGTGCAACCACAACCTCCGCCCACCTGCGATGGCAGTGGTTATAATGAGTATGTTAATTGATATCAAAGAAAATGAAAGGCTTTATTTTCAAGGTTATATAGAATTTTTTTTGTGTGTGTGTGTGTATAAGATCGAGGCTCGTGTAGGACCTAACATTAATCCCCCCCCAAAAAAAAATGGACAAATAAAGAAAACATACAATAAAGGGGGCGGGAGACAATATGGGGAGAGAAAGGGGAAGCACATACGTACAACAGTAGAGGACAGGGACAACGGAAGATCTGTGGGAGGGAGAGGACTTGGGGGGAGGGGGAAGGGGAAGGGGGTAGGGGTGGGAGTGGTATACAACACATGGACACTGCATGGACTTCCAGGAAAGAAGTCGTTATTTCAAAAAAATGGATCTGGGGTGAATTAATGGGGGTAGAAAAGATCAAGGTTTTGGATGGGGAAGATATGAGATGGTGGTGAACAGCTGTTTTAAAGACCTGGAGGGAGGATTGGGATTGAAGAGAGTGAGGGAGTTTGTTCCAGAGGCGGGAGAAAAGAGGAATGAAGGAGTGAAGGTGAGCAGAGAGTCTTGATTTTGGCAGTTTAACCATAAGAGGGTTGCTGGCAGATCTTGTGCGACCTGTAGGAATATTTGGGGGACAGAGCACAGAGAGAGCTGGGGGAGCAAGGCCAGAGAGGAGTCGGTAGAAGACAGAAAGACCACCAACCTGCCTGCGTTAAGAGAGAGAAAGGCTCTCAGAGATAGCTTCATCGCGGGAGATTCCAATGATTCGGAAAGCTTTGGTTTCAACAGCGTGAAGCCGAGCTAGGTGTGAGGCAGGAGCACCAGCCCAGAGGGGAGAGCAGTATTCCATTGAGCTGCGGATGAAAGCCTTGTATGTGGTGAGGAGCTCAGGTGTGCCAAGGAAGGACTTCGCACGACGGAGGATGCCCAGGCGGCGACTGGCTTTGGAGGCCAGCTTGGAAATGTGTTTTTCCCAGGAAAGATCATGGCAGATAGTGAGACCCAAAAGCTTGAGTGACAGAACTTCTTGGAGAGGATTGTTGAGAAAGTAGATGGGAGGGTTGTCCAGATGGTCTTTTCGGAGAGACACAGTGAGAGTGTGAGATTTGTCAGGATTGAAAGACATGTTTTGATTGATTTTTGAAAGGCAATTGATTCTTGAAAGAAATACAATTGATTTTTAGCTCACCTGGAACGAAGTTCAGGTGAGCTTATGCGATGGTGCGTCGTCTGTCCGTCTGTCCGTCTGTCCGTAAACACTTGAAACTTCTCCGAAACCGCTGATGGGATTGCGATCAAATTTGGCACAAATTATATTTGTTGTGTTGTGACTAAAGTTTGTTCACGGCTTTAAAAAAAATTGGAGTCTAAGGGGGTCTACCGGGGGTTAAAGTGCATCCAGGTTTGACCCCCAGAAATAGGTATTTGCTTTCTTCTCTGAAACTACACACAATATTTCGATGAAACTTAACCACAACCTTAATCACTCGTGTTCTACTAAAGTTTGTTCACAGCATTATTAAAAAATCGGGCCATGAGGGGTCTACTGGGGCGTTGGTCCCCAGAGTAGGTATTTGCTTTCTTCTAAGAAACTGCACATGCAATTCCGATGAAACTTTGCCACAACATTACGTTCATCAGACGTGATGTACAAAGTTTGTTGCTGGCATTTAAAAAATCATGTTGGGCATGGTGCCCCCCCCCCCCTCCCAAAGTAGGTATTTGATCTTTTCTCTGAAACTACACACACAATTTCAATGAAACTTCACCACAATCTTAATCATACGCGATTTACCAATGTTTGTTCAAAGCATTCAAAAATTGGGGTCTGAGAATGTACAGTCACGTGAAAAAGTAAGTACACCCCATGTAAAGTTTTGACTTTTTCAACATATTTCAACATACAGCTATTTGATCTTCATTTCAACAATATTGATGGATAAATGTGATATAATACAACAAATATCATGAAACATTTACATTTTGTAGTTCATTGTATAATTTAAATAAACATAAATGCAAATTTCGCTTGTGGAAAAAGTAAGTACACCCCTACATTTATCACTACTTCAAATACCTAAAATTAGAATCAAGTGCACCAGCTTAGGTGCAAATGATTAGAACATCGTTGGAGAA
Organism: Myxine glutinosa; assembly: GCF_964187855.1. NCBI lineage: Eukaryota > Metazoa > Chordata > Myxini > Myxiniformes > Myxinidae > Myxine > Myxine glutinosa. Next base: position 191,111,811 of record NC_136265.1, read on the forward strand.
GATCTTGGAGGAACCTGTCTTATTTAAACCTCAGACATTTAGTTTGGTTTGCTCTTTGTTGTTGAAGGGTGTGGCGTCACCATGCCTAGGTCAAAAGAGCTCTCTGAGGCCTTCAGAAAGAAGGTTATAGATGCCGACGAGTCTGGGAAGGGATTTAAAAAGATCTCCAAACAATTTGAAATCAATCATTCGACTGTCCGGAAGATCATCTACAAGTGGAGAAGATTCCAAACAACTGCCAACTTGTTCAGGCCAGGCCGCCCCAGCAAGTTCAGCCCGAGAGCAGACCGCAAGATGCTGAAAGACGTCTCTAAGAACCCCAGAATGTCATCACAGGACCAACAGGAAGGAAGCTCTTGCCACTGTTGATGTCAAAGTGCACAAGTCTACCATTAGAAAGAGGCTGCACAAATTTGATGTACATGGGAGGTGTGCCAGGAGGAAACCTTTGCTGTCCAGAAAGAACATCAGGGCAAGACTAAAGTTTGCCAATGAACACCTAGGCAAAGACCACCACTTCTGGAACAATGTGCTCTGGTCAGATGAGTCAAAGGTAGAGCTATTTGGCCACAGTACCAGAAGACATGTTTGGCGAAAACCAAAGACAGCATTTGACCACAAGAACCTGATACCAACTGTAAAGCATGGTGGTGGAAATATTATGGTTTGGGGCAGCTTTGCTGCATCAGGGCCTGAGCGGCTCACCATAATTTAATCCACAATGAATTCTTCATTGTACCAGAGGGTGCTTGAGGATAATGTGAGGCCATCTGTCAGAAAGTTGAAGCTCAACCGAAGGTGGACCATGCAACACGACAATGACCCTAAACATACCAGTAAAATGTTTGTTCTAGGATGTTTTTAAAATGCTAGTATATTTTTTGTACTGCTCTGACATGTGGTTATTTAATCTTCACCATGTTTTTTGTGTTGCTCTCGCATGCGGTTATTTAATCTTCACCATGTTTTTTGTGTTGCTCTCGCATGCGGTTATTTAATCTTCACCATGTTTTTTGTACTGCTCTGACTTGCGGTTATTTAATCTTCACCATGTTTTTTGTGTTGCTCTCGCATGCGGTTATTTAATCTTCACCATGATTTTTGTGTTGTTCTGCCATGTGGTTATTTAATCTTCACCATGATTTTTGTGTTGCTCTGACTTGCGGTTATTTAATCTTCACCATGTTTTTTGTGTTGTTCTGGCATGCGGTTCTTTAATCTTCGCCATGATTTTTGTGTTGTTCTTGCATGCGGTTATTTAATCTTCACCATGTTTTTTGTGTTGTTCTGGCATGCGGTTATTTAATCTTCACGATGTTTTTTGTATTGTTCTGGCATGCAGGTCTTTAATCTTCACCATGTTTTTGTGTTGCTCTGGCATGTGGTTATTTCATCATCACCATGATTTTTGTGTTGTTCTGGCATGTGGTTATTTAATCTTCACCATGTTTTTTGTGTTGTTCTGGCATGCGGTTATTTAATCTTCACCATGTTTTTGTGTTGTTCTGGCATGTGGTTATTTAATCTTTGCCATGTTTTTGTGTTGTTCTGGCATGTGGTTATTTAATCTTCACCATGATTTTTGTGTTGTTCTGACATGCAGTACTTTAATCTTCACCATGTTTTTTGTGTTGCTCTTCCACGCAGTTGTTTAATCTACACCATGATTTTTGTGTTGCTCTCGCATGCGGTTCTTTAATCTTCACCATGATTTTTGTGTTGTTCTGGCATGTGGTTATTTAATCTTCACCATGATTTTTGTGTTGCTCTGGCATGCGGTTATTTAATCTTCACCATGTTTTTTGTGTTGTTCTGGCATGCGGTTATTTAATCTTCACCATGTTTTTGTGTTGTTCTGGCATGTGGTTATTTAATCTTCACCATGTTTTTTGTGTTGTTCTGACATGCAGTTCTTTAATCTTCACCATAATTTTTGTGTTGTTCTGGCATGTGGTTATTTAATCTTCACCATGATTTTTGTGTTGTTCTGACATGCAGGTCTTTAATCTTCACCATGATTTTTGTGTTGTTCCTACATGCAGTTCTTTAATCTTCACCATGTTTTTTGTGTTGCTCTTCCATGCAGTTCTTTAATCTTCACCATGATTTTTGTGTTGTTCTGGCATGTGGTTATTTCATCATCACCATGATTTTTGTGTTGTTCTGGCATGTGGTTATTTAATCTTCACCATGATTTTTGTGTTGTTCTGACATGCAGGTCTTTAATCTTCACCATGTTTTTGTGTTGTTCCTACATGCAGGTCTTTAATCTTCACCATGTTTTTTATGTTGCTCTTCCATGCAGTTGTTTAATCTACACCATGATTTTTGTGTTGCTCTCGCATGCGGTTCTTTAATCTACACCATGATTTTTGTGTTGCTCTCGCATGCGGTTCTTTAATCATCACCATGATTTTTGTGTTGCTCTGGCATGTGGTTATTTCATCATCACCATGATTTTTGTGTTGTTCTGGCATGTGGTTCTTTAATCTTCACCATGTTTTTTGTGTTGCTCTGGCATGCGGTTCTTTAATCTTCACCATGATTTTTGTGTTGTTCTGGCATGTGGGTATTTCATCATCACCATGATTTTTGTGTTGTTCTGGCATGCGGTTCTTTAATCTTCGCCATGATTTTTGTGTTGTTCTGGCATGCGGTTATTTAATCTTCACCATGTTTTGTGTTGCTCTCGCATGCGGTTCTTTAATCTTCACCATGATTTTTGTGTTGCTCTGGCATGTGGATCTTCATCTTCACCATGTTTTTTGTGTTGTTTTCACATGCGGTTCTTTAATCTACACCATGATTTTTGTGTTTCTCTGGCATGCGGTTCTTTAATCTTCACCATGACTTTTGTGTTTCTCTGGAAGAGATCTCGCGAGATCACGGCGAGGTCACGTCTTTTCGAAGCTGTTCCATGCGCTCACGCTTTCGAAGCTAAGTGATATTTCTCAATTGTGTTTTTGTCGAGACTGTATCTATCTTTCGGTGTATGTACCTATAGCGTATCTTTTTGGAAAATTTTCGGTGCTAATTTTTCGTACATGTATCACAATCGTCGGTTAATGCGTATCGAGTATTCTGCGGCCTAGTACTCGTAGGCTTCGGTTCGGCTACCGTACCGTCTCCGACCTTGTGGTTTTGTTTTTCTCTCAGCGATTCGTCGAATGCGCTGAAATTATTTTCGTTCTCTGTTTTGTCCCAGTCGTTCACCCCATACCTCCTTGTTTAATATCTCTACTCACAAAAAAAAAAAAAACCCAAAAAAATATTTCCTTCCCAGGTCTTATTCGTTTATTTGTTGTTCTTTTTGTTCGTTCGTTCTTCGTTCGCGATCACGCGATCACGTGGTTAGAAATGTATAATCGCTCCCCTGAATAACTATTTTCTCTCATATATTATAACACCCTTTTCTTCTTTTCCTACAAAAGGATGCTTTCGTCTTGCTCACCAAATCTATTCATTCCAAAAAATATATAGAATACCATCTCTTACAGTTCCTCCTTTCTACATTCCCTAAACTATCCAGAACTCCACCCCTCCTCCAGTGTCCTCAAACGTATTTTTGACTCGAAGGTCTCAAACTCATTTTGCAAAAAATGTTCGTTTCCCATGAATCGTACACTTTTCAAAATCCAATCTCACCCCTCCCCTCCAAATCCTCCCCATCACCCATCCCTTTCAAATCTCCCCCCTTGCCCCTTCCCTCCCCTCCCTCCTAAACTCCCCCCACACCCCTCCCCCCCCCCGAGACTCTCCCTCGCTCCTCCCCTCCTAGACTCCCCTCTCACCCCTCCTCCTCAAAGCATCCTCCCTGCTTCTTCCCCCTTCCAACTTTCACCTTCATCTCCCCCAACCTTCTGCCTCGCTCTTCCCCCTCCTCAAATAACACCTCACTGTGCCTCACCCAATCTCCATCAAACCTTTTGTCCGCCCCATTCTTCCCTTTCTCCAAGCTATTCTGAAATCTCTGTAATCTCTGACACACCTTCAACAGCTCTCCCTACCTCTTCCTCCTCTTCCACATCTTACCCTACCCCACCCCCCCCTGTTCTGGACCCGATGCTCCCCCTTCCTCTTCATTAACGGTATGGACCTCAAACATCCGGGGCCTTCGCTCAAACTTGACTGACCTCTCCATACAGTTGCTTCTGACAAACCAGATGTGATCTGCTTAACAGAAACTTTCCTCCTTCATGATGTCTCTGATGCCTTGGTATCTCTCCCAGGTTACTCCCTCCTCCGGTATGATAGACCTGAGCCTCGTCCTGGAGGTGGAGTTGCTATCTTTATAAAAAAACTCTCTTCTTCACTCGCCCTCCACTGCCCTCTCTCCACCTCACCCCCAGGAATACCTTTGGCTACGGCTTCCCCTTCGCTCCCACCTTTTGTTCATATGTGTGTTGTACCGTCCACCAAACAGCGATGACTCCATCTACATCTCACTGTCTGATAATATGGACCAACTTCTATCTACCCATCCCAACTCTCTCTTCCTCATATGTGGTGATTTCAATTGTCACCATGCCAGTTGGCTGGGTGTGGGTACCTCTCTCACCAGCCATGGCTCTTCAGCAAAGGACTTCTGCGACTCACTGGGACTGACACAATCTGTCAATTTCCCGACCCGGATCTCAGTCAACGGAGCATCTTCTCTTCTGGATTTGGTTATGACAAACTTCCCTGAAAATGTCTGCTGCTCTTCTTCTGCTCCAATCGGCTCATCTGATCATGTGCTTGTCAAAGTGGACATCTCTCTGACCATTCTCAGAGAGCCTCCTCAGCGTCGACGAGTCTGGCATTTCACTCAGGCCAACTGGCACGGTCTTCAAGCAGCCATCAATCATCTGGACTGGTCTCCCATCTCTACAGCCTCTGACATCAACTCATCCTGGGAATTCTTTCAAAGTAAATTGCTCTCTCTCATGCACAGATTTATCCCATCTCGTCTTCAGTTGTCATACCCTTCCTCCCGTCCATGGTACACGGAATCTTGTGGTGAGGCTGTTGCCCTGAAACAACTTGCTTTCGTCTCCTGGAAAGCAAATCCAATGGAAGGAAATCTCATTTCCTTCCACAAAGCCCGAAACAAGTGTGTGTCCACCCTCAGGAGAGCCAGGAAACAATATCTCACTGTTCTCAAGACCGAACTCTCTTATCTGTCTCCCTCTTCCAAATCCTGGTGGCGTCTGGTCAAATCTGTTTCTGGTGTTTGTTCCCCCTCCATCCCCTCCCTCACCTCAAACGGCTTAACGGCTGACTCCGCACATGAAAAAGCTGAATGCCTCAACTCTGTGTTTGCCTCTAAATCTTGTGTCCCAAACACATCCCTCTCTGTACCCACCATACCCAGTCGTACCCAGCTGCTCCTGGACTCTGTGTCCTTTCCTCCTGACAAGGTGGAAAAGTTTCTGTCAACCCTCGACTCTGATTCTGCAACTGGTCCTGACGGCATCAGCCCACGGGTCCTAAAATCATGTTCTTCTGCTCTTTCACTCCCTCTTTCTGTTCTCTTCACCCTCTCTTTTGCTCAAGGTCATCTGCCATCTGCTTGGAAATCAGCCAACATCACCGCTCTGCACAAAAAAGGTGCAAAAACAGATCCCAGCAACTACAAACCAATCAGCCTTCTCCCAATTATCAGCAAAGTCATGGAATTCCATCATTGCTTCAGATATGAAATCTTTCCTCTTCTCCAATGGCTTGATCTCTGATCATCAATTTGGTTTCAGACCTGGTCACTCTACTCTGGACATGCTGCTTCTGCTTTCTCAACAATGGATGGAGGTCCTCAACGCCAAACAGGAAATTAGAGCTGTCTCCCTTGACATTTCACGTGCCTTCGATATGGTCTGGCACCCTGCTCTGCTCACCAAACTCTCCTCCTTTGGTATCCATGGAAATCTCCACGCATGGCTGGCGGACTTCCTCTCTGGTCGTAGTCAACGTGTGGCCTTGAATGGGTTTCTCTCATCTCCGCTTCCTGTTCAGGCTGGAGTTCCCCAAGGTAGTGTTCTGGGCCCTGTGCTTTTTCTGGTCTTCATCAATGATCTCTCTGACTCTCTTGAAAATCCTCTCTATCTCTTTGCTGACGACTCTACGCTCTGTCGCTCCATTCCTCATCCCTCAGTTCGGCAGTCTGCAGCCTCCTCACTCTCTGCAGACCTGGACAAAATCACAGACTGGGCAAACAAATGGAACTTGTCTTTCAATCCTGATAAATCTCACACTCTTACGATGTCTCTCCGAAAAGACCGACTGGAAAACCCTCCCAGCCACTTTCTGAATAATCCTCTCCAAGAAGTTCTGTCACTCAAGCTTTTGGGTCTCACTATTTGCCATGATCTTTCCTGGGAAAACCACATTTCAAATCTGGCCTGCAAAGCCAGTCGCCGACTGGGCATCCTCCGTCGTGCGAAGTCCTTCCTTGGCACACCTGAGCTCCTCACCACATACAAGGCTTTCATCCGCAGCTCTATGGAATACTGCTCTCCCCTCTGGTCTGGTGCTCCTGCCTCACACCTAGCCCGTCTTCACGCTGTTGAAACCAAAGCGTTCAGAATCATTGGAATCTCCCGCGATGAACCTAACTCCAAGGGCCTTTCACTCACTCACCGCAGGCAGGTTGGTGGTCTTTCCGTCTTCTACCGACCCCTCTCTGGCCTTGCCCCCCCAGCCCTCTCTGGGCTCTGTCCCCCAAATATTCCTACAGGTCGCACAAGATCTGCCTGCAACCCTCTTATGGTTAAACTGCCAAAATCAAGACTTTCTGACCGCATTTTCATTGACAACATAAGACCGCATTTTCTCCCGCCTCTGGAACAAACTCCCTCACTCTCTTCAATCCCACTGCACCCTCCAGGTCTTTAAAACAGCTGTTCACCACCATCTCTTATCCTCCCCCATCCAAAACCTTGATATTTTCTACCCCCGCTAATTTTGGTCCCCTTGTGTTTTATACCTCTCCCCCCCGCCCTCCCCCTCCCACGCCTCCTGCCCCCAAGCCCTCTCCCTCCCACACTTCTCCCTGCTCTCAAATGTTGTGGTTGTGTGCTTCCCCTTCTCTCCCCATCTTGTCTTCCGCTCCCTCTTTTTGTGTGTTTTGTTTGTCTGGTTGATTTGTTTGTGAAATAAATGTTAGCTCTTTCACGAGCCTCGATTCAGTATACAACAAAAAGAAAAAAGAAAAAAAAGTGGTTCTTTCATCTTTGCCATTTTGTGTTGCACTTGTTTTTTTGTACTCTGTCAAAGTGCCTTTGGTCTTCTTGAAAAGCGCTATATAAAATAAATGTATTATTATTATTATATTATTTTTGTGTTGCTTTGGCATGCGGTTCTTTATATCTTCACCATGATTTTTGTGTTGTTCTTGCATGCGATTCTTTTATCTACACCATGATTTTTGTGTTGTTCCGGCATGCGGTTCTTTAATCTTCACCATGATTTTTGTGTTTCTCTGGCATGTGGTTCTTTAATCTTCGCCATTTTGTGTTGCACTTGTTTTTTTGTACTCTGTCAAAGTGCCTTTGGGCTTCTTGAAAAGCGCTATATAAAATAAATGTATTATTATTATTATAATATTATTTTTGTGTTGCTTTGGCATGCGGTTCTTTAATCTTCACCATGATTTTTGTGTTGTTCTTGCATGCGGTTCTTTTATCTACACCATGATTTTTGTGTTGTTTTCACATGCGGTTCTTTAATCTACACCATGATTTTTGTCTTTCTCTGGCATGCGGTTCTTTAATCTTCACCATGATTTTTGTGTTGTTCTGGCATGTGGTTCTTTAATCTTCGCCATTATTTTTGTGTTGCTTTGGCATGCGGTTCTTTCATCTTCACCATGATTTTTGTGTTTCTCTGGCATGTGGTTCTTTAATCTTCGCCATTTTGTGTTGCACTTGTTTTTTTGTACTCTGTCAAAGTGCCTTTGGGCTTCTTGAAAAGCGCTATATAAAATAAATGTATTATTATTATTATTAGTATATTATTTTTGTGTTGCTTTGGCATGCGGTTCTTTAATCTTCACCATGATTTTTGTGTTGTTCTTGCATGCGGTTCTTTTATCTTCACCATGATTTTTGTGTTGCTCTGGCATGCGGTTCTTTCATCTTCACCATGTTTTTGTGTTGTTTTCACATGCGGTTCTTTAATCTACACCATGATTTTTGTCTTTCTCTGGCATGCAGTTCTTTAATCTTCACCATGATTTTTGTGTTGCTCTGGCATGCGGTTCTTTCATCTTCACCATGTTTTTGTGTTGTTTTCACATGCGGTTCTTTAATCTACACCATGATTTTTGTCTTTCTCTGGCATGCGGTTCTTTAATCTTCACCATGATTTTTGTGTTGTTCTGGCATGTGGTTCTTTAATCTTCACCATTATTTTTGGGTTGCTTTGGCATGCGGTTCTTTCATCTTCACCATGATTTTTGTGTTGCTTTGGCATGCGGTTCTTTCATCTTCACCATGATTTTTGTGTTTCTCTGGCATGTGGTTCTTTAATCTTCGCCATTATTTTTGTGTTGCTTTGGCATGCGGTTCTTTCATCTTCACCATGTTTTTTGTGTTGTTTTCACATGCGGTTCTTTAATCTTCGCCATTATTTTTGTGTTGCTCTGGCATGCGATTCTTTAATCTTCACCATTAATTTTGTGTTGCTTTGGCATGCGGTTCTTTCATCTTCACCATGATTTTTGTGTTTCTCTGGCATGTGGTTCTTTAATCTTCGCCATTATTTTTGTGTTGCTTTGGCATGCGGTTCTTTCATCTTCACCATGTTTTTTGTGTTGTTTTCACATGTGGGTCTTTAATCTTCGCCATTATTTTTGTGTTGCTTTGGCATGCGGTTCTTTCATCTTCACCATGTTTTTTGTGTTGTTTTCACATGCGGTTCTTTAATCTTCGCCATTATTTTTGTGTTGCTCTGGCATGCGGTTCTTTAATCTTCACCATTATTTTTGTGTTGCTCTTGCATGCGGTTCTTTAATCTTCACCATGATTTTTGTGTTGCTCTTGCATGCGGTTCTTTAATCTTCACCATGATTTTTGTGTTGCTTTGGCATGCGGTTCTTTCATCTTCACCATGATTTTTGTGTTTCTCTGGCATGTGGTTCTTTAATCTTCGCCATTATTTTTGTGTTGCTTTGGCATGCGGTTCTTTCATCTTCACCATGTTTTTTGTGTTGTTTTCACATGCGGTTCTTTAATCTTCGCCATTATTTTTGTGTTGCTCTGGCATGCGGTTCTTTAATCTTCGCCATTATTTTTGTGTTGCTTTGGCATGCGGTTCTTTCATCTTCACCATGATTTTTGTGTTTCTCTGGCATGTGGTTCTTTAATCTTCGCCATTATTTTTGTGTTGCTTTGGCATGCGGTTCTTTCATCTTCACCATGTTTTTTGTGTTGTTTTCACATGTGGGTCTTTAATCTTCGCCATTATTTTTGTGTTGCTTTGGCATGCGGTTCTTTCATCTTCACCATGTTTTTTGTGTTGTTTTCACATGCGGTTCTTTAATCTTCGCCATTATTTTTGTGTTGCTCTGGCATGCGGTTCTTTAATCTTCACCATTATTTTTGTGTTGCTCTGGCATGCGGTTCTTTAATCTTCACCATTATTTTTGTGTTGCTCTGGCATGCGGTTCTTTAATCTTCACCATTATTTTTGTGTTGCTCTGGCATGCGGTTCTTTAATCTTCACCATGATTTTTGTGTTGCTCTCACATGCGGTTCTTTAATCTTCACCATGATTTTTGTGTTGCTCTTGCATGCGGTTCTTTAATCTTCACCATGTTTTTTGTGTTGCTTTGGCATGCGGTTCTTTCATCTTCACCATGATTTTTGTGTTGCTTTGGCATGCGGTTCTTTAATCTTCACCATGATTTTGGTGTTGCTCTTGCATGCGGTTCTTTAATCTTCACCATGATTTTTGTGTTGCTTTGGCATGCGGTTCTTTCATCTTCACCATGATTTTTGTGTTATCTGGCATGTGGTTCTTTAATCTTCACCATGATTTTTGTGTTGCTTTGGCATGCGGTTCTTTCATCTTCACCATGTTTCTTGTGTTGTTTTCACATGCGGTTCTTTAATCTTCGCCATTATTTTTGTGTTGCTCTGGCATGCGGTTCTTTAATCTTCGCCATTATTATCTTGCCAAAACGAAGTTTTTGCTAGATGTATTAGTCAGCTTGTATGTTTGTTTTTTTGTTTGTTTTTTTTTTTGTTTTTTTGTTTGTGGTTAATCATTTTTTTTCCACGTTTAGATCACTCTGTAGACCACAGTTATTATTGGAAACTCCTGTAACTTCGCATATCAGAGTCCTATAGAGATACCCTTCAGCACCCAAAATTTTGAAGGTCAAGGTCAAAGGTCAAGGTCACTTTGTGGTCAATCATGGAGGTCGACGAAACCCTTATTTTTTGAGTAACTTTGATCGGATCGTCTCCAAACTTCATGGGAATCTAGTATATGGTCCGGCGCTTAGCTGATTAGTTTTTGGTGGCGATCGGCCTTGACCTTCATGGTTAGCGCTGGAGGTCGAAAATTATTGACCCCAAGGTCAAATGTTGAAATCGTTATTTTTTGAGTAACTTTGATCGGATCGTCTCCAAACTTCATGGGAATCTAGTATATGGTCCGGCGCTCAGCTGATTAGTTTTTTGTGGCGATCGGCCTTGACCTTCATGGTTAGCGCTGGAGGTCGACCTTGACCTTTGACCTTGACCTTCAGATCACTCTGTAGACCACAGTTATTATTGGAAACTCCTGTAACTTCGCATATCAGAGTCCTATAGAGATACCCTTCAGCACACAAAATTTTGAAGGTCAAGGTCAAAGGTCAAGGTCACTTTGTGGTCAATCATGGAGGTCGACGAAACCCTTATTTTTTGAGTAACTTTGATCGGATCGTCTCCAAACTTCATGGGAATCTAGTATATGGTCCGGCGCTCAGCTGATTAGTTTTTGGTGGCGATCGGCCTTGACCTTCATGGTTAGCGCTGGAGGTCGAAAATTATTGACCCCAAGGTCAAATGTTGAAATCGTTATTTTTTGAGTAACTTTGATCGGATCGTCTCCAAACTTCATGGGAATCTAGTATATGGTCCGGCGCTCAGCTGATTAGTTTTTGGTGGCGATCGGCCTTGACCTTCATGGTTAGCGCTGGAGGTCGAAAATTATTGACCCCAAGGTCAAATTTTGAAATCGTAGGTACCATATCGAGTAATACCTCATATGAATGCCCTTGATGAGTGCTTCCCAGATCTGTAAACAGTTTGACGCTATGACGTCATTTGATGACGTCATGACGAAAAAACGGAATTTTCATGAAAAAATTATTTCCTCAGTTCTCATCAAAATCTTTCAATATCTCGTGGGCAGACATTCCTCAAAGAGTCGCTTCTAGTGGATAGCAGTTCTGTTCACCTCAGTGTGACCTGAAGCAAGTCACTCATGTTCACATTTTGGCAAGATACGGTTCACCCTGTGGGTGACATAGGTTTATTTTTGTGTTGCTCTGGCATGCGGTTCTTTAATCTTCACCATTATTTTTGTGTTGCTCTGGCATGCGGTTCTTTAATCTTTACCATTATTTTTGTGTTGCTTTGGCATGCGGTTCTTTAATCTTTACCATTATTTTTGTGTTGCTTTGGCATGCGGTTCTTTAATCTTTACCATTATTTTTGTGTTGCTTTGGCATGCGGTTCTTTAATCTTTACCATTATTTTTGTGTTGCTTTGGCATGCGGTTCTTTAATCTTCACCATTATTTTTGTGTTGCTCTGGCATGCGGTTCTTTAATCTTTACCATTATTTTTGTGTTGTTTTCACATGCGGTTCTTTAATCTTCGCCATTATTTTTGTGTTGCTCTGGCATGCGGTTCTTTAATCTTCGCCATTATTTTTGTGTTGCTCTGGCATGTGGTTCTTTAATCTTCGCCATTATTTTTGTGTTGCTCTGGCATGCGGTTCTTTAATCTTCACCATTATTTTTGTGTTGCTCTGGCATGCGGTTCTTTAATCTTCGCCATTATTTTTGTGTTGCTCTGGCATGTGGTTCTTTAATCTTCGCCATTATTTTTGTGTTGCTCTGGCATGCGGTTCTTTAATCTTCACCATTATTTTTGTGTTGCTCTGGCATGTGGTTCTTTAATCCCGGCACGAGTAAGTCTGTGGCCATTGGGATTTGGGACCAAACCTTGATAGGAGGTTTCATAAAACCACACCGGTTCGTCTTGGGTGCAATCGCGCCATTTATTAAATGGATGAACCGGCTGCAGCTCTAGATTCTCATTGGAGACTTCTGCACGTTGAAAACCAAAGCAAGTAAGTGTTTGGCTTTCAGATGGCGTACAGTTTCTTTTGGCGGTCAGTTGCTAAATTGGTGATAGTTCGGGCGGAAGATTGACCACGTGTCCACCCCACGGTCCACTCTTACATTGGTTCATCAGGATTGGGATCAGGAAACCGGTCTGAATCCGGTTGCCACTACAAGATATGACGTGTGTGGTGTGACAGCCGTTTTGGGGATGAAGCTCATGAAGTGATGGGTTAATGGTGAAAGTGTGATGGATAGTGACAACGTAATGCCGCATGCTAGGATGGAGAGAGAGAGGTCTCAGTGTTATACGTTATGATCAAACATTCTGAAAGATTGCTTTATGATGAGAGTTCGTTCTTCATTTTCAACAAGATTGATATTTTTTTTTAAATCGTTAAACATTCAAGTGACAGAGATTTTTTTTTATTACATTTCAGGGCTCTCCAAGTCGGTACTCGTACCTTGAGACATCAGTGGGATTCCAGGATTCCTGTGAGAGCTGGCTGGCAGGCGTTTTGCACACAAAGGAATTGTCATCGAACACAAAGAGCAAGGTATGGCTGCTGGATCGGTGCTTGCCTCCAAAATTAACTTGTGGGATGCAAGAAGCTTCCAGATCCCAGTGAAGAAGTTTTACTTATTTAAACAGTGGGTTTATCAAGCGTCATTTATTCAGTGTGTCCTGTGGTAAGGATAACAAACATGTGATCGAGGTGTTAGTCATGAACCACACTGCACTTCGTTTGGGATTAACCAAAATCTTAGTTGCATTTAAACAAATGGATTGTATTTGCTTGGGAATGTTAAGTACCATGTCCTATTTTGGGAGAGGAATGTGCTTTACAACTTTGTGAGAATCCCTTAGTGTGAAAACACAGGCTTTTTTTTGTCCTTAGGGAGACAGAGGCAAGATAGGGAGAGAGAGGGAAGCACACAAGTACAACAGCAGAGAACAGGGACAACGGAAGATCTGTGGCATGGACAGGGCTTGGGGGGAGGAGGCATGGGAAGGGGAGGAGGGGGGGCGGGGGTGGGTGGGAGAGGTATAAAACACATGCACACTGCTAGACCTTCCAAGAAAGAAGTCGGTCTTTCAAAAAAGTAGATCTGGGGTGAATTAACGGGGGTAGATAAGATCAAGGTTTTGGATGGGGGAAGATACGAGATGGTGGTGAACAGCTGTTTTAAAGACCTGGAGGGAGGAGTGGGATTGAAAGGAGTGAGGGAGTTTGTTCCAGAGGCGGGAGAAAAGAGGAATGAAGGAGTGAAGGTGAGCAGAAAGTCTTGATTTTGGCACTTTAACCATAAGAGGGTTGCAGGCAGATCTTGTGCGACCTGTAGGAATATTTGGGGGACAGAGCACAGAGAGAGCTGGGGGAGCAAGGCCGGAGAGGAGTCGGTAGAAGACAGAAAGACCAAGAACCTGCCTGCGGTGAGTGAGTGAAAGGCCCTCACAATCAGTTTCATCGCGGGAGATTCCAATGATGCTGAAAGCTTTGGTTTCAACAGCGTGAGGCCCAGTTAGGTGTGAGGCAGGAGCACCAGCCCAGAGGGGAGAGCAGTATTGCATTGAGCTGCAGATGAAAGTCTTGTATGTGGTGAGGAGCTCAGGTGTGCCAAAGAAGGACTTCGCATGACGGAGGATGCCCAGTCGGCAACTGGCTTTGGAGTCCAGCTTGGAAATGTGGTTTTCCCAGGAAATATCATAGCAGATAGTGAGACCCAAAAGCTTGAGTGACAGAACTTCTTGGAGAGGATTATTCAGAAAGTGGATGGGAGGGTTGTCCAGATGGTCTTTTCTGAGAGACATAGTGAGAGTGTGAGATTTGTCAGGATTGAAAGACATGTTCCACTTTTTTTTTCTTTTTTTTTTCTTTCTTTTTTTTGTATACCAGATCGAGGCTCGTGAAAGAGCGAACATTAATCACACAGAAAGACAAACAGACACATAAAACAAATAACATCGGGAGCGTTAGAGAGAGGGGGAAGGACACAAACACAACATTTGAGAGCAAGGACCGAGAGACATGGAGATATCAAGAGAACTGTGGGAGGGAGAGGGATTTGGGGGGGAGGCATGGGAAGGGGGGGGGGGGGGGTTGGGAGAGGTATAAAACATATGGACACTGCCAGGACTTCCAGGAAAGAAGTTGGAATTTCAAACAAGGTGGATCTGTGGTGAATTAGTGGGGGTAGAAAAGATCAAGGTTTTGGATGGGGGAAGATAAGAGATGGTGGTGAACAGCTGTTTTAAAGACCTGGAGGGAGGAGTGTGATTGAAGTGAGTGTGGGAGTTTGTTCCAGAGGCGGGAGAAAAGAGGAATGAAAGAGTGAAGGTGAGCAGAGAGCCGAGATTTCGGCAGTTTAACCATCAGAGGGTGGCTGGCAGATCTTGTGCGACCTGTAGGAATATTTGGGGGACAGAGCACAGAGAGAGCTGGGGGAGCAAGGCCGGAGAGGAGTCGGTAGAAGACAGAAAGACCACCGACCTGCCTGCGGTGAGTGAGTGAAAGGCCCTCAGAGATAGCTTCATCGCGGGAGATTCCAATGATTCTGAAAGCTTTGGATTCAACAGCGTGAAGCCGAGCCAGGTGTGAGGCAGGAGCACCAGCCCATAGGGGAGAACAGTATTCCATTGAGCTGCGGATGAAAGCCTTGTATGTGGTGAGGAGCTCAGGTGTGCCTAGGAAGGACTTCGCACGACGGAGGATGCCCAGTCGGCGACTGGCTTTGGAGGCCAGCTTGGAAATGTGGTTTTCCCAAGAAAGATCATGGCAGATAGTGAGACCCAAAAGCTTGAGCGACAGAACTTCTTGGAGAGGATTGTTGAGAAAGTAGATGGGAGGGTTGTCCAGTCGATCTTTTCGGAGAGACATAGTAAGAGTGTGAGATTTGTCAGGATTGAAAGACATGTTCCACTTGTTTGACCAGTCTGTGATTTTGTCCAGGTCTTTAGAGAGTGAGGAGGCTGCAGACTACCGATCTGCGGGAAGAGGAATGGAGCGGCAGAGAGTGGAGTCATCAGCAAAGAGATAGAGAGGATTTTCCAGAGAGTCGGAGAGATCATTGATAAAGACCAGAAAAAGCACAGGGCCCAGCACACTGCCTTGGGGAACTCCAGCCTGAACAGGAAGGGGAGATGAGAGAAATCCATTCAGGGCCACACGTTGACGACGACCAGAGAGGAAGTCCGCAAGCCATGCATGGAGATTTCCATGGATACCATAGGAGGAGAGTTTGGTGAGCAGAGCTGGGTGCCAGACCGTATCGAAGGCACGTGATATGTCAAGGGAGACAGCTCTGATTTCCTGTTTGGCATTGAGGACCTCCATCCATTGTTGAGACAGCAGAAGCAGCATGTCCAGAGTAGAGTGACCTGGTCTGAAACCAAATTGATGATCAGAGATCAAGCCATTGGAGAAGAGGAAAGATTTCATATCCGAAGCAATGATGGATTCCATGACTTTGCTGATAATTGGGAGCAGGCTGATTGGTCTGTAGTTGCAAGGATCTGTTTTTGCACCTTTTTTGTGTAAAGCGGTAATGTTTGCTGATTTCCAGGATGCTGGCAGATGACCTTGAGCAAAAGATAGGGTGAAAAGAACAGAGAGAGGGTGAGATAGAGCGGCAGAGCAGGATTTTAGGACCTGTGGGCTGATGCCGTCTGGTCCAGTTGCAGAATCAGAGTCGAGGTTTGACAAAAACTCCTCCACCTTGTCAGGAGAGAAGGACACAGAGCCCAGGAGCAGTTGGGTTCGACTGGGAAAGGTGGGAACAGAGAGAGATGGGTTTGGGACTAAGGATTTTGAGGCAAACACAGAGTTGAGGCATTCGGCTTTGTCACGTGCGATGTCAACTGTGTGGCCATTTGAGGTAAGGGAGGGGATGGAGGGGGAACAAACACCAGAAACGGATTTGACCAGACGCCACCAGGATTTGGAGGAAGGAAACAGGTTTGAGAGTTCATTCTTGAGTGAGGAGAGATAGTGCTTCCTGGCACTCCTGAGGGTAGACACACACTTGTTCCGAGCTTGGTGGAAGGAACTGAGATTGCCTTCAGTTGGATTAGCCTTCCAAGAGGCAAAGGCAAGTTGTTTCAGGGCAACAGCCTCACCACAAGATTCAGTGTACCATGGACGGGAGGAAAGGTAAGACAACTGAAGGCGAGATGGGATAAATCTGTGCATGAGAGAGATCAGTTTGCTTTGGAAGAATTCCCAGGAAGAATTGATGTCAGAGGCAGTGGAGATGGGAGACCAATCCAGACGATTGATGGCTGCTTGAAAACCGTCCCAGTCGGCCTGAGTGAAATGCCAGACTTGTCGACGCTGAGGAGGCTCTCTGAGAATGGCCAGAGAGATGTCCACTTTGACAAGCACATGATCAGAAGAACCGATTGGAGCAGAAGAAGAGCAGCAGACATTAGCAGGGAAGTTTGTCATAACCAAGTCTAGAAGAGAAAATACTCCATTGGCTGAGATCCGGGTCGGGAAATTGACAGATTATGTCAATCCCAGTGAGTCACAGAAGTCCTTTGCTGAGGTGCCATGACTGGTGAGAGAGGAACCCACACCCAACCAGGTGGCATGATGACAGTTGAAGTCACCACATATGAGGAAGAGAGAGTTGGGATGAGTGGATAGAAGTTGGTCCATGTTGTCAGACAGTGAAATGTAGATGGAGTCATCACTGTTTGGGAGACGGTACAGAACACATATGAACAAAAGGTGGGAGCGGAGAGGAAGCCGTAGCCAGAGGTACTCCTGGGGGTGAGGAGGAGAGAGGGTAGTGCAAGGAGAGTGAGGAAGAGAGTTTTTGATAAAGATAACCACCCCACCATCAGGCCGAGGCTCAGGTCTATCATACCAGAGGATGGAGTAACCAGGAAGAGATATTAAGGAATCAGAGACATCTTGAAGGAGGAAAGTCTCTGTTAAGCAGATCAAGTCTGGATTGTCAGAAGCAACCTGTATGGAGAGACCAGTCAGGTTTGAGCGAAGGCCCCGGATGTTTGAGGTCCATACCGTTAATGAAGAGAGAGGGGGAGCATCGGGTACAGGACAGGGGAGGGGAGGAGTAGGGTAAGATGAAGGATGAGAGGGGGAGGTAGGGAGAGCAGTTGATAGTGTGTCAGAGATTGCAGAAGAGTTGTTTGCCCAGTCTGTGATTTTGTCCAGGTCCGCAGAGAGTGAGGAGGCTGCAGTCTGCCGATCTGAGGGATGAGGAATAGAGCGGCAGAGAGTGGAGTCATCAGCAAAGAGATAGAGAGGATTTTCAAGAGAGTCAGAGAGATCATTGATGAAGACCAGAAAAAGCACAGGGCCCAGAACACTACCTTGGGGAACTCCAGCCTGAACAGGAAGAGGAGATGAGAGAAATCCATTCAGGGCTCTTGTTTCTTGTTTTTCACACAGAATCTTGTTTCTCACAGTCTGAGAGTCCTTTAGGTGCTTTTTTGCAAACTCCAAGCGGGCTTTCATGTGTCTTTCACTGAGGAGAGGCTTCCGTCTGGCCACTCTGCCATAAAGCCCAGATCGATGGAATGTTGCAGTGATGGTTGTCCTTCTGGAAGTTTCTCCCATCTCCACACAGGATCTCTGGAGCTCAATCAGAGTGACCATCGGGTTCTTATTCACCTCTTACCAAGGCCCTTCTCCCCCAATTGCTCAGTTTGGCCGGGCGGCCCCAGCTCTAGGAAGAGTCCTGGTTGTTCCAAACTTCTTCCATTTAAGAAGTATGGAGGCCACTGTGCTCTTGGGAACCTTCAATGCAGCAGAAATTTTTTTGTAGGCTTCACTAGATCTGTGCCTCGACACAATCCTGTCTCTGAGCTCTGCAGGCAGTTCCTTCGACCTCATGGCTTGGTTTTTGCTCCGATATGCAGTCAGCTGTGAGACCTTATATAGACAGGTGCGTGCCTTTCCAAATCATGTCCAATCAATTGAATTTACCACAGGTGGACTCCAATCAAGGTGTAGAAACATCTCAAAGATGATCAAGAGAAATTGGAGGCACCTGAGCTAAATTTCAAGTGTCATAACAAAGGGTATGAATACTTATGTCAATGTGATATTTCAGTTTTTTATTTTTAATAAATTTGCAAAACTTTCTAAAATCCTGTTTTCTCTTTGTCATCATGGGGTATTGAGTGTAGATTGATGAGGGAAAAAATGAATTTAAACGATTTTAGCATAAGGCTGCAACATCACAAAATGTGATCAAAGTGAAGGGGTCTGAATACTTTCTGAATGCACTGTATGTATGAGGGTTCAGCATTTTGAGGTATATAATACTCTTTTTGGTTTGGTTTATGGTGTAGAAAGGAGGAACGATCAGGAATGATGTTCACGAAGCAATCTGGGACATAGAGAGCAGGCTGCATGATGAGGAAAGGAATTTGAAGACAAAGTGTGAAGATGTTCTTCATGCGAAGCAACAACTCGAGGTAAGATGTTTTTATGGACATTCCATTGAGTGCCACATTTCAATTGGCAAAGATGGATTTGAGGTCGTGTTAGTGTCTATTTCATCATTGGACTTACATGCGAAAGACGATCTAAAAATTGAAAATATGAATTGTTCCAAAGAAAACTTCTGCCTCGTGTTTGTTTCTGCCTTATAGACTATATATTAGGATGTTCATAAAGTTATAGGAATTCCATGCATGTTATATGGCATTAGTTTCATTACTCTGAAAACGTTTGTATTTCATGCCACCTTGAAGAGTGTGCATTGAAGTCATGAGCCATTCTTCATTGTCTTTCATGCAACTTGTCACTATTTTGCATACAGTATCCTGCAGTCCCTTGAATTATTACCCTCGCCAGAGTCCGTTACGTTTCGAATTTCAGTCCATTTGTTACTTGGCAAAATATTTATATATATTGCAAGGATGTTGATCACTCCGGTTTGTGTGTGTGTGTGTGTGTTTGTCTGTCCGCTCACTTATACTTGCCTACAGGCCACAATTTTAAACCGATCTTCACGAAACTTAACCAAATGGTTGAGTTCGTGGTCTGACAAAATCCTATATTTGTTTGATGTCAAAATGTCAAAAGGTCAACGTAGGCCAAAGGTCACCACTTTTTTTCAAGATTTCTAAAATCCTCAATTTTAATCCGATTGACTTGAAATTTGAAAAGGATTTGCATATCAGCGAACTGAATTCAACCACCAACTATTTTTGAGATCAGCATAGGCTAAAAGGTCAACATAGGCCAAAGGTCAACAACCATTTCAAATTTCTAAAATCCTCAATTTTCATCCGATTGACTTGAATTTTGAATGGGATTTACAAATCAGCAAACTGAATTCAACCACCAATTATTTGTGAGGTCAAAAGGATGCTCTACTGAGTGCCATTCTGCTTTGTTCTCTTTTGCCAAGTGTCGCTCAATGAGTGATGTTTCATTTGTCTGTCTGGCTGTCTGTGTCGCTTTGTTTGTTTGTTTGTCCGCACAGAATAAATATGATTTTTCTCTGCAACCGTTGGTCCGATTGACAGGAAATTTTCACGATAGGCGCACCTCCACCTGCAGAATTATTTAATGACAACGACGTCATAAGTCACGTGGTTGGGCCGCCATATTGGAAAAGGCGAAAAGATTTGCACCTCTATATCCCCGAAAGCGCTGCATAGAAAAAATTGAGACATGGCTCATTGTAAAGAACTCTCCATGGGGAATAAAATCTGGTAACCCTTTGAGTATGGATGACGTCCAGTGCCGCAATCCACGAAAAAGTTTTGTGTACGGATGATGCACGTCATCGACTGTACCTATAAATAGATCGTCAGTACGTGGTTGCATTCCTGTACCAAAATGCCAAATTAATCCCGTACCGGGGGTATTTTTATAAATAAAAAAATCCCGTACTCAAAGGGTTAATGATGATGTCATAGGTTCCTCCATTATGACGTCATAATTCGACAAGTTGAAAACTTCATCCGATCAAGATGAAATTTCTTGAGCATCATCTAGGGATAAATTGGTGGAGAAAACAATAATGGTGACGTCACCGGTCACGTGGTTCGGCCGCCATATTTGTTTTAACACAAAAGCCTTAAAAACCACTGAAAACACGTCCTGACGAGGGTCTGCAATCTGATTGCTCTTTGTAGTTTTTAAAAATGTGGTCTTCCAATTGTTTGCTCATTTTAAATTGCCTTATGTTCCTCATTGTGTTTATCATATAGATATAACAAGCATTGCTGTCATTCTTGGTTTTCGCACATCCACTAAAGCAGTTATCCACTTTCAGGTTGCTTCTCCCTTGGACAAGTGTACCGTGAACATTGCTTGATGATTGATGGAAACAAAATTGATAAACCCAACACTGAAATAATTTTTTAAAATTCCACAATTTAAATGAGTCAAACAGATTCAGTGGCATTTTTGTGTGAGTGTCCATTTTGAATCTGGTAGGTCGGCAGTACAATTCCATCCCTGTCCTAATTGTAGGAAAGACGTTTAAATGGTATGTGCTGCTTCCATGCTTGGTACTCCGTTTTGAGGATGCTGTGTATGGGACTAACCCCGGCATAGCCGGGACTCATTAACGATCCGACCAGCAGAAATATTTGTCACTGAATCCCACCCAGTCCAATATGCAATCACTAACGACGACCGAAAGTTTTTGGGAAATTTGAGCATCATATCAATGATGAATAAACATTACTACTTGTATGTCTTTTTGGCGAGTGCATGCTTTACTCGAGCACGATTTGCATAAATAAGGTGGATGTCGACACTATTGTGGTGTTTTTACCTCCACCACCAAAGGTAGCTCGAGTTTATGTTTTCACCCCTGTCTGTCTGTCTGTTTGTGAACAAGAGATCTCAAAAGGTTGAGGACGGATTCGGATGAAATTTGGCAGAGATGTAGCGTATGTGACAAGGACGAAATGTTTAGATTTTGGTAAAGATCCGGATCCGGATTCGGCTACTATAATTTTTAAGTGATTCTTCACCTTTGGGAGATCGGGTCAAAAACGACACACAGCAGGATATCTCAAAAAGTTGTGGACGGATGATTTTGATTAAATGTGATTCTGCATTGTGATTTTGTGGTCTACACTGGGATACAAAACGTAAACTGTTCACCTGGCAAAGATATTCTCTCTACTGAGTGCCGTGCTAGTTACCCTCGCGTGAGGAGAGGGTATTGCATTTGAATCCGTTTGTCTGTTTGTTTGTCTGTTTGTCTGTCTGCACAGAATAAATATGATTTTTCTCTGCAACCGTTGGTCCGATTGACAGTAAATTTTCACCATAGGTGCAACTCTACCTGTATAATTTTTTAATGATACTTATGACGTCATATGTCACGTGGTTCGGCCGCCATCTTGGAAAAACCGAAAAAAATTGCACCTCTATATCTCCGAAAGCGCTGAATAGATAAAACTGAGAGATGGCTCATTGTAAAGAACTCTCCATGTAGAATTAAATCTCTTAATGATGATGTCATAGGTGCCTCCATTATGACGTCATAATTCGACAAGTACAAAACTTCATCATATCAAGATGAAATTTCTTGAGTGTCATGTAGGCATAAATTGGTGGAGAAAAATAAATGACGTCATCGGTCACGTGGTTCGGCAGCTATATTTGTTTTAACAAAAAAGCCTTAAAAAACACTGAAAACACATCCTGGCGAGGGTCTGCAATCTCTGATTGCCCTTTCTTGTTTCTGTATTGGTGTGGCACAGCACACGTGGGCATCACTCGACAACTGCCACTGTGAACTGGACCGCCTGGAGTCTCTCCTGGGGGAGGCTTCTGCATTGAGCATGTCAGAAGAGAAAGGTCTTGGTGAGGCCCATGGATCGCCCGTTTCTGAGCAACACATTCTAAGCGAGGCCTTACTGCCCCTCCGGAAGTTATACCGAAAGCTGCACCTGTACGCTGAGCATCGCAGCTTCTTGCTGCAGAAGGTAGGAGTTAGGATGATAATAATCTTATAGAAATAGATCTTTGTTGCCATTTTAACATGAGAATATTACCATATTTGGCATGAGACTTATTAGCTGATGTTTGATTTGACTCTAGATAGCTGACTTTTCCCCTCCTGCCCTCTTTGAATGATTTGTTCCTCATTCTTCGAAGCCACTTCCACATTGCTCCATCCCTTACTCCTCCACCCTTGACACAATTCAAAAAAGTAAATAAATAAATAATAAAGGACTACATTGTGGGTAGTTTTCTCCCTTCCTTATATATCATAATTTGTTGTGTTCATCTTATAATGCAGGTCGTGCTACCAAGCTTGTTTAGAGGGACAGGGTTGCCTTTTCCTTCATCTACATTTACTTACACCATTTATGGAATTGTTTACTACAAAGAAAGCTGCCATTTTGGAATCGTGTAGCAAAGATGGTAAACAGAGAACAACTGAATTTGAAGGTACACAACGAATGAACTTGTTTTCATTGAACATGAAGTTTATTCGTGTGTTCTCCTGAGATTTCACCTTTACTCCTTGCCTGACTGGTGTAAAACAAACTGTACTTTTACAGCTAATTACATAAATACAGCTTGGTATTTCATTCCAACAAATTATATCTGCTTAGCTTCAGGCATGAGTCCAGGAAATGAAAACCCAGGAGACAGAAGCATCAGTAATGGAGGTAATCGGGGAGGTGGGGATTAAAGACATGCCAAAACTTGCGTGCCAAATTCCAGAAAAATCACCCAAGATTCCATATCACATTCATTTATAGTAAAGAACACACCTGTAGGTAACTAAAGAGTAATTTTATGATAAAGCAACAGTTTGACTCAAAAATAAAAGATTGATTATGAAAATTGTTTTTATTTTTAATTTGTATTTTCATTAGAGGTGTGTGGCATGCAAAGTATCACCAAGGTCCTATATGGGATCTTTAACACCCACTCGAGGTGTGTGGCATGCAAAGTCTCACCAAGGTCCTATATGGGATCTTTAACACCCACTCGAGGTGTGTGGCATGCAAAGTCTCACCAAGGTCCTATATGGGATCTTTCACATCCAATAGAGGTGTGTGGCATGCAAAGTCTCACCAAGGTCCTATATGGGATCTTTAACACCCACTCGAGGTGTGTGGCATGCAAAGTCTCACCAAGGTCCTATATGGGATCTTTCACATCCAATAGAGGTGTGTGGCATGCAAAGTCTCACCTAGGTCCGATGTAGGATCTTTAACATCTACGAGAGGTGTGTTGCATTCAAAGTATCACCATGGTCTTATATGGGATCTTTAACATCCATCAGAGGTGTGTGGCTTGCAAAGTATCACCAAGGTCCTATATGGGATCTTTAACATCCACTGGAGGTGTGTGGCATGCAAAGTATCACCAAGGTCTTATATGGGATCTTTAACATCCACTAGAGAGAGGTGTGTGTCATGCAATGTCCCACCAAGGTCCTATATGGGATCTTTAACATCCATTCGAGGTGTGTGGCATGCAATGTCCCACCAAGGTCCTATATGGGATCTTTAACATCCACTCGAGGTGTGTGGTATGCTATGTCCCACCAAGGTCCTGTGGGATCTTTAACATCTACGAGCAAATTCTAGCAGACAGAACTCTCAAATGAATGTCCTATATGATGAATGGCGCACTCTTTAGAAGAGTGGTGATTTATAGTCGGGGTGGTAATTGAACCCAGGCTCGGCTTTCACCTGAGTTCGCTTTCTCCGAGATATATTCTCAGCCACTAAAAGAGGGCAAATTGAGGCATGCTCGGGTTTTTGCAAGTTATGCGTTGGTTTTGAAAACTTGTCCATACATTCGGTATGTAGCGCATGTAATCACCATGTTTGAGACTGATGGCTGCAGCGGCCATCACAGTGCAGTTTACCATGCGCTTACTTTTTCTGTCGTGTCGAGTTGTCAGTAAAGAAACCAAACTATTACAATGTATGAAATGAACAGGTCGTGGAGTATGCTAACTACCATGGGAAGCAAAGAGAGGCCGACATTTTGAGCATTAACCCTTCGTCAGAGCAAAAGAGGATTCCAAGCTGAGCACACGTCCTGGACATGCCTGTACCATCCCTGGAGTTCCTATTTTGATGCCAGACATTGACAAAAGTAGAAAAACACCCAAAGCAATAGTGATTGTCTTTCACAGTATGGCTCATTTGACAATATCCTGGTCTTATGAAAGGAGCAATTTATTTTACCATTGGAACACCTGTTGACCACTGTGAAGTCCTTGAGACAAAATAATTTCCCTAAAAGGTTTCCACCTTAAAGTTTATACCATGTTTTTTTCCACCCTTTTCCTTGTGTTTATGATAACTAGCAGAGTACCCACCCTACGAGCGACATTGCTCCAAGCGTGCAACACGTTCTTCTGCCATCCTTTTATTTGGGCGGTGTATAAGCAACAGATTTCTGCCTAGATCGTTCCCGAAAATAAATTTAACCCGGGTTATGTATATGAGGTGAAAACATGTGTACTGCTTATATATGCATCGTGGTTATATACCTTGGATAATTCAAATTGCATCCACCCTCCCCTCAAGGGAAGAAAATGCATAGATGGCTGATTTTTTTTTTCTTTTTTCAAAACTTGATGGAATGAAATGAAACTTCCACATGCCTAACCTCAGGGTGCCCTCATTAATCCCTGAAAGTTTCATCTTCCTCGGGCAAGTCCTGCCGGAGGAGTAGGTGAAACATGCAGCACACATGCGTTCCCTCCATTGATATAGAGATGTTTAATGTCATTCTGATTTTGATCGCTTGATGGAACCAAGCGACTCATTCCGAGAACTGTTCATATCAAGTCTTCGAGCGATTTTATTGGTATGTAGGCGCAGCGCGGTGTTCGGTATTGTATTGTTTCTGGTGTCCAGTGTAAGGATGTGATTTTATTGGTGTTCCACAGGCACCTTCCACCCTTGCCGATTGTGAAGAAATACAATCTCTGGTGATTGCGCGGGTGCAGAAAGTCGAGGCCATACTTGAAAACGAGGGAATGAGTGATGCCACACTGAAGGTAAAATGTTGAGTTGAACAAGGTGAAGGAGTGTTTCTGGGTACATGATTGAATGCTTCTGGTTAAGCTGAGGCTGAGGCTCTGGTTAAGTCTCACAAAGAGTAATATGACCGATGCGGCATGAATCAGAGGTTTTGGACTTTAGTAATGTGGAGACACAGATGCTGAGAGGGCTGATGGGAATATTTGAAGGAAGTGAAGAACCATGATGACATCATGAGGAGGTGAGGAGATTAAAGAAGAGGCACGTCTGCATTGGTTGTGGCATGCATGTACTCAGTAGGGAGGAGGGGAATATAGTCAGGCAGGCTTTTAATATGGATACTATAGCACCCCCGGAGTTAAGACCCCAAGAGGAAGAATGACCGAAACAAGCTTTAACTCCGAGGCGTATTTGGAAACTTGGCGGGATTGTCTTTGGCGTGCGCGGGAGAGGCCAGAGCCTTATCTCATCAGGAACACAAGCAGGGGTTATCTGAACCCACAAACGAAGAAAAAGACAAGAAAAGTAAAATTCAACAAATAATGATTTAATGACAAGAAATGCAAAGACAATCAAAATGCATGTGAGGTAAAAACGATATCCTAACGAGAGACGTCTCCCCTCAGACTCATATACAAACAAGGGGAAAGATTAAATAAAAAGAAATGATGTTTTTGCCAGCCGGCACTTAGCTCTGTCTCAACGAGGGGCTTGGTGTTCGTCGCCTCAAAACCACCGCGCAGGAAGCGCACCAACAAGGGGTTGCCGATAACGCCCAGGCATGAACAAGCAGCCAACCAGCCCTTCCTCGCTTCCACCGCCCAGTGAGACGCGGCTCTCTCCTCCCCCGAAAAGCACCACAGTCAACAACACCCCCTCCTCCGATGTTGCAAAAACTCAACAATGCGCCAAAGCTTCTCTGCACAAGCGCACACGAGAGGAGCAACCATCCACCATGAAACCAGTACCAGAAGACCGAGAGACAAAGATGGCGAGATGCGGCTTTTTCCTTTCAACTCTCGAATGTTCGACCGCTGATGTCACACTCCAATCATCGAGCGCTACTCAATCACGAAGGCCGGGGCTTGGCCTCCCCGTTACGTGTCGTCAGGAGGCGGAATCTAATCTCTCTCCGAATGTTCGCATGACGTCGAAGGCCGTGAGGCAGGGCTTGACTGGCACAATCGGCAAATGTGCTGGGTGTTGGTTAGCCCTGGCGGCGTTGTGAGCGAATGGAGTCATTTGTTATAGCTGTTGTTTGGCGGGCTTTTTAATTGTAATAAAGACAGAGGGAAGATCACAAGGGCAAATTACACACTGGGGAATTAATCTTCAAGCCCTAGAATTACTTACCACAAAGCCATGCCCCTCATTGCGGAATGCAAACGCTCTTACCCGGACAGATGGCCTACTTAGATACATTGAGATTCCTCTACGCGACACTTGGAGACTTTTAATCGGCAAGATTCGATCTCAACTAAGGTATTTCCTTGCTTACCCCCACAAACGTAGCAATACAGTTGGTAGGAGGAGAAGGAACAGCCAAAATCTGAGGTGCAAGGGGATTGGTGGAGCGGACATGAGACAGGATGGAGTTACATTCTATATTATTATCACCAAATTGTACTAATATTATTATTGTTGTTAATATTTTTGGTATCAATTAATATATGCTTTGTTGCGATGAGATAATTACTTTTGTTATTTATTTTGTGATTATAATGCCATGGAAGGACTTATTAAGCTGTTCTATACACCTTAACATGGCAGGTGTTTAAAACATGGGAATTCTTCTGGATTACTTGTAGATAAATAATTAACCTAATCAACTCAGGAGATCGTGTCGATCATTTTTGTGTTTCACATTCCACATCAGGAGACTAGTAGAAATCAACAAAAAAAACACGCCCCCCCCCCCCCCCCCCCCACACACACACACACATACACACATACACACATACACACATACACAAACACTCACTCACCTCGTACATTTATAGTAGATGCTGTTTTCGAAAAACCGATTCACAATTTTATTTTTTTTGCCATCCCAGAGGGCATTCAATGTTTTCACATCTGCGTTTATTTTAAAATTATGGCGAAACGTTGGATAATGAGGTTGCAACGTCTATTAAGGATGTTGGTTAATGCTCATCACCTCGTTTTCTCTTGTTTTAACGTAGTTTTGGGTTCTGGGATGCGTATAGCAATGCAAGCAACTGACCGTTCTTCCTTGAACCTCAGACTATGATGTGCGATATGTCCGGGCTGGCATCTCACCTGTGCAGTATCCATGATAACCTTCAAAATCTATCTAAAGTGGTCAATCTTGAAGGACTCGTTCAGCGGATGATGGACATGGATCAGTTCCTAAATGGTACTCGCAAACGGATTTTGGAGCTAGCGCAGCTGTCCGGCCTGTCAGTGAGTGTGCACACCTCTGTTATCTGTGATATTTTTGCTGTTCATATCTGTGAACTCATCCATCAGCATACTCATTGACTAAATGGTACTATTTATCTATTCCATTGCCTTCTATATTCAGCATTTCTACCTCGTAGCGACATCATCATACGAAAATATGCAATTTGGTGTCTGCGTGCCTGTCTGACTGAATTTCACCGTGATGCATTCGATCTTTACTTATCCAATCTCATCCAAACTTGACAGGGAGACTTAGGGTCACACATTAGAGGTTGTCGTGATTTAACTCCCCCTGCGTGTTAAGGTGTATATCCGTGTTAAGATAGCTTTATCGTGGCGTTTTTCCAATGCTGCTTCTAATAACAAAAGTAATAACAACGCTAACGATAATAGCATAATATTAAGGTGATTACAAACCAAAATTAATACTAACAAGTACAGATACATTCAAAGTACACCGCCCCCATGCCACATAATTAAATATCCTACAGCGCGGCATTGCCGGGGCACCTCCGGCGCCCGACAATACCGCGGTGCAGCTCATAGACGAGCTGCACCATGCCATGTCATTGGGAGGGACCATGTCATTGGGAGGGAGAGGTGTACAATAATTGATTGATTAATTGTATAATTAAAATCAATAAAAGATTGTCACAAAATATTTTCTTAATCAATTGGCTAATAGCATAACTAAACCACGAGTGCTTCATCCGAAGATGTATCTTTTAGAAATTTAATTAAATAAGTCATTAGGAAAAAATTAAATAATTAATTGATTAATCAATAAATAATTAATCGATTAAATGATTAATCAATAAATCAAAAATATCCTTGATAGCCACATCACTTGGTCACTCATGTCCAAATATTAGCTTCCCAGCTCAAAAGGTGCCTGAGATATTGGCCAAATGAGAAAGAAAATAAATAAATGATTAATAATGAAAATAAATAAATAATAATCATTAAAAAAATTAATTATTAATCAATTCGGTCACAGAACACAAAAACCACCACCATTTCAACAGAATCTGTAACTTAAAAAAAAAGAAGTAGTCATTAATCAAATAATTAAATAATTAATCGATTCATTGATTAATTGATTAATTAATAAATCAAAAATAGCTTTTGCAGCCAAATCACCTGGTCATTGGCATGTCCAAATATCAGCTTCCTAACTCAAAAGGTGCCTGAGTTAAGGGTCAGAAGAGAAAGGAAATTTAATTAATTAAATAAGTACTTAATCCATCGCTAATAATTAAATAACTCCTCAATTAATTGACTAATCAAAAAACAAAAAGTACCGTTTTTGACAAAGGACTTGCTCACTATTTTGCCGAAATTTCAGCTTCCTAGCTCAAAGGATGGCTGAGATATCGCCCGGACAAAGAAACAAACAAAAAAACAGGAAAGCAAGAAAACAAACAACCAGAGTGAAAACTGAGTACTCCCTTTCAGCGTGCGTCATTGCCGAGTCCCCTTCGGTGCCCGGCAATGACGTTATGCAGCACCTGGGGATGGCATAGGAAAGGTGCGGTGTACAATAATATCCCCCCTCCACAAGGGATGTTTCCTCCTTGAACAAATGCCATGTTAAACGTAAATAAATAGCTTAACCTGGCATTTCATTGGAGTAACAGCCTCTACCACAAGTACAAATAGTATAAACTACAAACACATACGAATATCTTTTGAAACAGTCGCTAATGCTGTTTAATACTAAACTGAAAGAAATTTGAAGGAATCCGGACATCCGTGAGGTAATCTATGTGTATTGCATCGATGAACGCACCTGAGCGAAGATCTACTGTAATCTATATACCCCACAAGGGTTGATAACACAACCCTTCCTGCCGCTTCTGTGGAGTTTTTCCAAGGCATTTTTAGGGGGAGGAGGGGGGGGGGGGTTCCAAAATAGCTTCAATAACAAAAGTAATAACAACATTTGTACCAATAGCATAATAATGTTATTAACAAAACAATATGAATACTAATACGAACCCCCCTGCAAAAGGGGTTTTGTTGTTGTTGTTGTTGTTGTTGTTTTTGTTTGAATAAACGTCATGTTAAATGAGAATAAATAGCTTAGCGTGGCGTTTCTTGGGAGCAACGGCCTCCACCAGAAGTAAAAAAATATTATAAACCGCAAACACATTTGATTACCTTTTTAAACAGTCGCTAATGCTGTTTAACACAAAACTGAAAGGGAGGAAACCCGGGGTGTGTTCAGGTACCAAGCAGCTAGTTAGCGCTTGCCAAGCCTGCCGTTCCTTATCAATGGTTTTTAATGGAGTGCTTGCTCGAACGCTTGAACTTGGCGAACACTCTCCAAGAAACTTGTCAACTGAACACACCCCGATCTACTGTAACCTATACACCCCAGAGTGAGTAATAACATGACCCTTCCTGCTGCCCCCGTAGGGAACGGGTGTACTTGTTTTGAGAAAATATACAAAGCCACTGGAGAATTGGCCGTAAAATTTGCTTGTCTGAAGAGTATGCAATGGAATACAAACAGCAGATTCATTATGTTTGGTGTGCACCAGCTGAAACACGAAGAACACAAATTGAAGAAGCTGCAGGGTGGTGTGGACTATGCCAAGTCCCTTTTGCCATCTGCACAACTTTCAACACTACAACTACAAGAGCAGTTCAAGCAGCGAAAGGTAGGCCCAGTTCTTTCATGATTTTTTCTTGTCTACAAGGTTGAGGCTTGCAACCTGAACAAAACTGAACAAGTTCAAGCTGAACAAACTTTGACAAATAAGGGATGTGGGGGAAGAATGAGAGGTAGGAGAGGACACACGGGGTGGGCAAAATGAATGCTGAAGTAAATACTCAGAAAGAAAAAACTGGAAATTTGGAAAGAGTCGGGTTTGGGGGGGGGGGGGGGGGGCTTTAATGGGCGTAGAAAAGATCATGGTTTTGGATTTGGGATGATCTGAGATGGTGGTGAACAGCTGTCTTGTTCCTGGAAGACCTGGAGGGAAGAATGAGATTGAAGATAATGTGGAAGTTGATTCCACTGGCAGGAAAAAAGAGGAATGAATGAGTGGAGGTGAACAATGATTCTGGATTTATGTAGCTTTCGCAGAAGAGGGTAGATGGCGGACCTTGTGAGCCCTGCAGAAAATTTGTGGTGGAACAAAGCGCGGAAAGGGCAAAGGATGCAAGACCAGAGAGCAGGCGGGAAGTCAAAGAGACCACCGAACAGTCTCCAATGGCGAAATGATAGACCCATGGACTCAGCTTCAGTGTGGGAGATAATCTTGAAGGTAGAACTTGAATCTTGAAGGTCTAATAATCTTGAAGGTCTTGGTTTCCATGGTATCAAGCTGAACACGATGTGGGGCAGGAGAGCCAGGCCAGAGGGGAGAGCAGTACTCCTTGAAGTTGCGGATGAACGCCTTGTGGGTGGACAGGAGTTCAGGTTTTCCAAGGAAGGACTTTGTACGGCGAAGGATGCCCAGTGGCCACCTGGCATTGGAGGCCAACTTTGAAATCTGATTTTCCCAAGAAAGATCATGGCTGATAGTGAGACCGAGGAGTTTGAATGACTGAGCTTGAGGATTGGTAATAAAGTAGATCGGAGGGTTTGCCAGACGGTCCTTTCCGAGAGAGAGATGGTGAGAGTGTGAGATTTGTCAGGATTGAAAGACATGTTCCAAGTGTTTGAACATCTTGTGATTTTGTCAAAGTCTGAAGAGAAGAAAGAGGCTGTGGCCTGGCTGAAAGATGAGGGATGTCACAGCAGAGGGTGGAGTCATCAGCAAATAGATAAAGAGGATTTTTCAGAGAGTTAGAGAGATTATTCATGATAGGACTGGGCCAGGAACACTGCCTTGAAACACTCCAGCCTTGACAAGGAGAGGAGATGAAAGGATTTCGTTTAGAGCCACAAATGAACTACCAGAGTATATAGGAAGTCAGTAAGCCATGTGTGGAGTTGGCCGTGGATGCTTTGGCAGAGAGTTGGCCTTGGCAGAGGGTTGGAGACCAAGGCAGGAAGCCAGACTGTACCAAATGCTCGAGATATCGCCAGATGTATTACTTGGACAGGATTTTGTTTCCAGAGAAAAATACGTTTTTTATTTGTAGTTTGCTGATTATCAGTTTCAATAAACCGTTGCACTCGACTTTGATTTTGAACAATTATTGCTTGTTCTACTTAGTTGATCTTTTTGCTTTCTTTATGCGATTCAAGGCCCTACTATCTGCGATGGCTGAATGGGAACGTGAATTAAAGGACATTAGGACGCGGGTGGTGAAAGTGGTGCCCGAGGCAAGTCGGGGAAGCAACACAACATGGACGACTATGGAAGATCTCTGCCACGATGTTGCTCAGCTACGGCAGGTTACGAAACAACAGGCCGACTTGCTGGAGGTACGATGTTTTCAGGTTGTCCGTCCGTCCATGCGTTCGTCCTTCTGTGATCAATTTTGTCACTGCGATAACTGTGAACCACTGAAGGGATTTTTTAACAAATTTGGTACAAAGATGTATTTTGATGTAAAGATGACCTGATTCAAATTTGGGTTCAAAGAGTCAAAGGTCATGTGGCCTTTAGCTGAAAGTAGCAGATTTCCATTACCGCAATAACTTGTGAACCGCGAAAGGGATTTTGACCACACTTGGCATAACTATGGACTGCACTATAATACAAAGATGAACTGATTATATTTGGGTTCAAAAGGTTAAAGGTCTAAGGTCAAGTGACCTTTAATTGAAAATCTGTATTACTGCAATAACCTATGAACCACTCAAGAGATTCAACCATACTTTACCGTAATAGGCGTAATATGGACTGTAATACAAGGATGAACCAAGGTCCTGCCCTGCCTGGACCACGATCTTCCTCCACTCCCCTCAGTCAACTCTCTTCACTCTCTAACCAGCCCCACATTACTTGTTTGTATCCCTCTTCACAATCCTCCCATCTCAACCACGGTCTACCTCTTTTCCTCCTACATTGTTCCCTTAACCTATTCGCTCTCTTTACCATTTTCTCTTCGCTCATCCGCACCAAGTGTCCAGCCCTTCTGAGCCGGAATTTCACCAATCTCCCCATCAAGCTCATCCACACACCAACCTCCTCCCTCAGTTCATCCATTCCCCTTACATCCACCTTCTTCTCTCCCACAATCCTCCTGACCCAGTTTTTCTTGTAAAACTGAAACCTCTGTTGTTCTCTCTCTGTCAGTCCCACAGTCTCCAGACCGTAAAGGTAGGCCGCCGTTACACAAGACATCAGAAACTTTCCTTTGAAACTCCTTAAAATCTTTGTCTGCCAGTACACCCTCTACCCTTCCTCATATATTCGCACCCACCTAAATCCGCCTCCGCACCTCTG
Organism: Myxine glutinosa; assembly: GCF_964187855.1. Classification (NCBI taxonomy): domain Eukaryota; kingdom Metazoa; phylum Chordata; class Myxini; order Myxiniformes; family Myxinidae; genus Myxine; species Myxine glutinosa. The sequence goes on from NC_136265.1 coordinate 191,144,868, forward strand.
CAGGGACACAAATCGTATACCATCCTTGGTCTGCGAAAGTGTGCATCAGAGGTGCTACCATCCGACTTACCATCCTCGGTTACCGTTCCCCCCAGATACTCAAACTTATTTCCTTGTCTGATTTCCTTCCCCCATAACCTGATATTAATTTATTTTCTCTGCTGTCCGACCCACATCACCGCTGTCTTCTCCATGCTCATTCTCAGCACATTTTCCTCAAATGCCTCTTTCCACTCCCCCAGTACTTCCTGCATCTACCGTCCACTCTGCACCACAACAACCAGATCGTCCACACTTCAATATCCTCCCCAAACGAACTTTCATGTTTACCTTCCTGCCTACCCGCCCCATCACAATGATAAACATGAGTGAGCTGAGAGCGCTTCTCTGCCTCAAACCGATGTTCAATCTGAACTCCTCCGACATCCTAGGACCAATTGAAACTTTTCCCTTCGTCCCCTTCTACATCACTTCCACCAACCTAACTTCTGCCTCCAGCAATCCGTCTCAGTGTCACCATCACCATCTCTCTCAGGACTAGGCCTCCAGATCCACAAATCCCAATGCCATTTCACCTTGCACCTCCAACCTCTTTTCCACCAGTCTCAGCGTGAACATCCCATCTGTCATTCCCTTACCCTTTCTAAACCCCTGCTGCTCTTCTCCAATCTCCATATTCTTCCTTATCCTTGCGTCCAAAACCCTCTCCAGCACACCTTCCTGAAATGACTAAGGAATGTAATGCCCATGTACTTTCTTGGATCTTGAACATCCTCCTCCCTGACATAATTCCAGTTTTCTTGATGCCTCACTTCCGGTGTCCTCACTTCCTGTGTACCTCACTTCCTGTGTCCTCACTTCCTGCGTACCTCACTTCCGGTGGCTTCACTTCCTGTGTTCTGGGATCATTACTGTATAAAAGCGGGTCAGCTGACGGCATGCGGGCTGCCTACGATCCGCTCCATGCTACGTTCCCTCTTAAGGACTTCAAGCCCTGCTTAGGCCTCTTCTTGTGCACCTGGCCATCATTGTGTTGATTAAAGCCCATCCAAAGGCCTACTTGTCTTTTCTGCTCTGCTCTGCCACAACACTCCCCCTCCCATATCAGCACAATTAACCCTGTCCTCCACTTCTCCAGAATTGAACCTTCTCTCATATATATACATTCAACAACCTCTCCATCCACATGCCTCTGACTTCTCTCACTGCAATTATCATCTCTGTGCACACCTCATCAATGCTTGGCACCCTTCCATTTTTCACCCACTTCAATGCCATCTGTTTGTGATCCTCTTCCGTGATCTCCACCAACTCCACTTTCCCCTCCGCATAGCTTGGCAACTCCAGCTCGCCGTTGCTTCTTTCCCGGTGTAACGGCTCTTCCCACACCTTCAATACTGCGCTCCTCTCTGTCAGTAGCCTCCTGCCACCACCCCCCATCACCCCAAGAACCAATTTATACATCATCCTCCTCCCACCATCCTCTTCCAACTTGTTGTACAGCTTCTCTTCCATATCATCCCTCGCCTAATCCACAGCTCTTTGCTGATTCCTTATTCTGCCCAAATAGGTGCAGCAAGCCCATATCCGGCTGCTGTCATGTGCACGTTAAAAATCATTTTCCACTCCATTACTCAAGTTAGAAGCATCTGATGTTGTTTCTCTTGTATTTATATGTCTTCTCTCTTGGGCTATGATACATGATCTTAGACATGATCTCTTAGGCTATGATACATGATCTTAAGCATGATCTCTTCGGCCATGATACATGATCTTTTGGCTCATGATACATGATATTAAGCATGATCTGTTAGGCCATGACATCTTGAACATCCCTCTCCCCCCTTCCACATCGGCACAACTAGCCCCGTCCTCCATTTCTCCAGAATTGACCCATCTCTCATACATGCATTCAACAACCTCTTTGTCCACCTGACTCCGACTTCTCCCTCTGATGCATACTAATCTTCTTCTGACATGATCTCTCAGCATCTTAGGCATGATGTATTACGGTATGATGCATGATCTCTTAAGCATGATCTCTCAGGCATGATCTCTTAGGCCTTGATACGTAGATCAAAAATAACTTCATTTTCGATTTTTGTGGTGACCACTTGGTAACTACTTTTTTTGCTTGAGTATAGAATGGGGTGCGACATCTAGAATTATAATTATCCAATCAGTGGGGCACAAATCGTAAACTGTTCAGCCTGGCGGAGGTATGCACTCTACCGAGTGCCGTTCTAGTTGGCACTGTTTTCGGCACTGCGACCCCTTCCCTGCCATCTTTCCGCACCGGTTGGTAATGGAGACTCATTCATTTTGTGAAATAAGCCACCTGTGAGATGACCACTTGTTCGCGGTGAGCATTCCTCCCTTCGCTTTGGTGTCTCTGTTGCAAGTTTCCCCAATGCTCTGATCACACGCCATTTGGGAAAAGCCATACCTGTTTTGGCATTGAATGACAAATTCTCCTTTCAGAAGTTCATTGTAGACACATGGACGAGTAGAAGGAAGTGTGCACGTTTTCATCCAGTAGATTGGAAGATACCTTGAGTAGTTGACTCATTTGGAAGCAAACATCCGTGGAATCATGGAATGAATGGTGGGACTCTAGTTCATGGTCACTCAGTGTGGCAAAGAAGGCTTTTTTTGTCAGACTCTATAAGTATGTCTTGGAGGCCCGATTTCACACAGCTATGGCATTCCTCCATGTCTTGGAGGAATGCCATAGCTGTGTGAAACGCCCCAAACCGTATCACTGTTCTTCATCTGAACTCTTCATTTTGCCATCTTATTGCTTGTGCCTTGGCGTGTATGGCCTGGCCTGATCAAATACAATCACAACTCCAATTGATTAGCAATGTCAATGCTTGTTGGCAGCACAGTGAGTATGGTGTCCATTTCTGTTGGACTTGCATTAATGATTGGGAGATAGACAACAAGTGAGGTCTGTGGAATGGACCGAGACAGCAGAGTGCTGAACCCAGTCCATGTAGGCAGAGGAGCAACTTGTCCATCGACAGGTAATCTAGCCAGTAGGTAGGCAAGGATGATGTCGTGACTGTCCCCACTCTTGATGTTTTCTTTTCAAAGGGTGGTGGTTGCTGTTTTTTCTGTTTTTAACACACAAGGTGATATCTGTTGATGATGGCTCAAAGGATCTTTTTACGGCGTAGCCCATGGGGCAAAGCCATCTAGAACAGTGTTTGTCCGTCTTTATGTGTGTTTGTCCCCTCAAACGTATACCAATCAGAGCTGAGGATCTGGTCACATGACAGGGTGATGTGATTACGTCTGATGTCATTACGGCGGTACGGCGGCTGACTCTCCACACACCGCCATTTTGATTTATATGCCGTTTATGCCGAACATATCGTCGAACCTGTCATATATCACAAACGCCATGCTCTACCTTTATGTTTTTCATTCAGTGTGAAACACAAACAAACCAATTGTTAAAATGACCATGAAATATCAAAAGCATCGGCGTTACGGCTCTTCCAACAAAACAGTACGTACCCAACACTTGTGGGGTATATAGATTACAGTAGATCTTCCCTCAGTTTTGCAAGTAAAACTTACCTCACGGATGTCGGGATTCCTCCAAATTTCTTTGTTTGATTTTATAAACAGCATTAGCGACTGTTTAAAAAGCGAATCATGCATGTTTGTGGTTTATAATATTTTACAAGCCCAGCTACACCGCTGCTAGACTTCTGGTCTTGTTTTATTTGTTTGTCTGAATATTGATACAGTTTCAGTCCTTGTGCAGATTCCACACCATGTCGTTGGACAATGATGCCATTTGTGTTGTGGCTCGTTCCTAATTTCCTGACAAATCTGTTCCCCAATGTCATTATTATCCCACATGTATGTCAAAGCAGTGACATGTTTCAGCACGTGTTCCGGATCTACCCCTTTGATGCTAGATAAACAATATCCTGACATGTTGAGTTGATTTTCCTCTTAGATTTGTCACTGAGTGACATCAGTAGGGTCTGTACTCTCCCAAACTGGGCAAGCCAGAAACTTGACAGGAACTTCCGGAACATAATTATTCACTCCCGTACACCATTGGTGAGACCACTGGATGTTGGTGACCATTTTTACAGTGTCAAAGGCACTGATGATAGTTCATCGCACAAGTACATAGCAGCTACAAATAGGTCCATAGTGTTGACATTATGTGCGAAACCACCACCACCACCAATACATAGATTATATCATCACTGGAAGCACCTGGTTCCACGAAGGGAGCAGCCAGAGGGGTCATGCTATAATCCTCATGATAATTAATACCATAGAGCAGAGCACCCACCCTACAGCGTGCAATACGTTCCTGTGACACATCCAAATTTTGGCGGTGTATAAGCAACAGACTGCTGCCAAGATCGCTCCTGATAAAAAATAGCCCGGATTACGTACATGAAGCAAACACGTGCGTTCTACTTATGTGCATATATAATACATTATGGTGATATATCTCAGATAATTGCAATTGCACCCCAAAGGTAGGAGATTTCAAGATGGGTGGACATATATATATATATCTATATCTATATATATATATATATATATATATATATATATATATATATATATATATATATATAATTTCAAAACCTGATGGAATCAAACAAAACTTCAGCAAAGACACCTTCAGGGTTCCCTCATTATTCTCTCAAAGTTTCAGCTTCCTCGGTCAAATTACCTCGGAGGAGGAGTAGATGAAACATACAACATGCAACATTATATATATATATATATATATATATATATATATATATTTATCATCAGTATCACTTTGTGCACTGTGAGGCAGAAAAGGCAGATTTTATCTTCGATTATTTCTGATGTATTTAAATGTTCAACAAATACTAGTTCACTTTGACGTCTTTCTGGCCGCAATAACATAAGTTCAGGATGTTTTCCTTTCCATGCGGTGTTTTAAACTTGACTTTTTGTACTCCGTGTCCAAAATATACTTTTTGAAGACTTCTGTCAATTTTGTAATTTCAGTCAATTTAATCAATGAAACACATCCACAATGTTGTCGAAATCCCCTCATGCTCGAATCTGAGGATCGACCACTGAAACTTTGGTTCATGGTCTCTTAACATGACGCTTGGCCGACCAGCTTACTGTGGCCAGGTGTACCTGTCTCTTCCCTCGACCCTTTCAGGTCATTCAAACTTTGGGAAAGTGATCACTTGACTCTAACCCCCAAGACAATTCACTGACTTCCTGTACGCTAGCGTATAGATCTGAAAACTTTGCTGATTACTTTTAAAACTCCGAATGAACTACTCGTAGTTCCCGCTTACATACCTGTCCTAATCACACCTTGTACCCCTGTACGAAAGCTGTGATGTAATCATGGGAATCTCCTGATCGGTCCTCACACAAGGATGAAGACTTTTGCTGTTGAGTATTTTTATGAAATGCTCCGACAGAGGTCGCTGTTTTCTAAAACTTGCACAGCCTCATTATTCCCTTTTTTAAGTCTTCTTCAAATCCCATCATTACTTGCGAAATCGAAGATTTTTCCAGTACATTGGTCGGTTGCGTTTGCTATTCTGTCTGTTTGTTTGTCTGTTTGTCACCGGCCTACAGGTCACAATTCCATACCGATCGTCACGAAACTTCACTAAGTTGTAAAGGGCGTCACAATTGAGTGTGTTGATTTTGAGGTTTGATTCACAATTTATTGATTTCGAGGTCAAAGGTCATCTGGAGGTCAAACTTCTAAAATCGCCATTTTAAATCTGATTGACTTGAAAATTGAACAGCATTTGTATATTGAGTCACTAAATTGGGAAACCAACTATTTTATAGGTCAAAAGGTCAAAGGTCAACTCAAGGTCAAATTTCCAAAATCATAAATTTTCTTCTGAAAAACCATCAATTTTCATACGATTGAATTAGAAATTGAACAGTATTTGTATATTGAGTCACTAAATAGGGTAATTTACTATTTTTGAGGTCAAAACGTCAAAGGTCAACTCAAAGTCAGGCTTCCAAAATCATCAATTTTCATCTGAAAAAACATCAATTTTCATCTGATTGAATTGAAAATGTAACAGCATTTGCATATTGCCTCATTGAATTGGGAAACCTACTATTTTTGAAGTCAAAAGGTCAAAGGTCAACTCAAAGTCAAGCTTTCAAAATCATTAATTTTCACCTGAAAAACCATCAATTTTCATCCGATTGACTTGAAAATTGAACAGCATTTGCACATTGAGTCACTAAATAGGGAAACCAACTATTTTTGAGGTCAAAAGGTCAAAGGTCAACTCAAGGTCAAACTTCCAAAATCATAAATTTTCATCTGAAAAACCATCAATTTTCATCCGATTGAATTGAAAATTTAACAGCATTTGCATATTGCCTCATTGAATTGGGAAACCTACTATTTTTGAAGTCAAAAGGTCAAAGGTCAACTCAAAGTCAAGCTTTCAAAATCATTAATTTTCACCTGAAAAACCATCAATTTTCATCCGATTGACTTGAAAATTGAACAGCATTTGCACATTGAGTCACTAAATAGGGAAACCAACTATTTTTGAGGTCAAAAGGTCAAAGGTCAACTCAAGGTCAAACTTCCAAAATCATAAATTTTCATCTGAAAAACCATCAATTTTCATCCGATTGAATTGAAAATTTAACAGCATTTGCATATTGCCTCATTGAATTGGGAAACCTACTATTGTTGAAGTCAAAAGGTCAAAGGTCAACTCAAGGTCAAACTTCCAAAATCATCAATTTCCATCTGAGGTCAAAGGTCAACAACTCAGTCAAGCTTTCAAAATCATTAATTTTCATCTGAAAAAACATCAATTTTCATCCGATTGAATTGAAAATTTAACAGCATTTGCATGTTGCCTCATTGAATTGGGAAACCTACTATTTTTGAAGTCAAAAGGTCAAAGGTCAACTCAAAGTCAAGCTTTCAAAATCATTAATTTTCACCTGAAAAACCATCAATTTTCATCCGATTGACTTGAAAATTGAACAGCATTTGCACATTGAGTCACTAAATAGGGAAACCAACTATTTTTGAGGTCAAAAGGTCAAAGGTCAACTCAAGGTCAAACTTCCAAAATCATAAATTTTCATCTGAAAAACCATCAATTTTCATCCGATTGAATTGAAAATTTAACAGCATTTGCATATTGCCTCATTGAATTGGGAAACCTACTATTGTTGAAGTCAAAAGGTCAAAGGTCAACTCAAGGTCAAACTTCCAAAATCATCAATTTCCATCTGAGGTCAAAGGTCAACAACTCAGTCAAGCTTTCAAAATCATTAATTTTCACCTGAAAAACCATCAATTTTCATCCGATTGACTTGTAAATTGAACAGCATTTGTATATTTAGTCACTAAAAATAGGGAAACCAACTATTTTTGAGGTCAAAAGGTCAAAGGTCAACTCAAGGTCAAACTTCCAAAATCATCAATTTTCATCCTGTTGACCCGAGTTTTGATCAGTTCGTCAATTTTGATCTTGATGTAATGGACAATTTGCTGTATTAATGGAAACCTTTTTTTAGGGGGGGGGGGGGTGGATTTTGGAAGTATCGTGCTGTGCATGACGTCCTCTTGGTTTTCTGTTGGGTTTTCATCAATTTTTATTTTTTCTTCTTCCTCCTTGTTTTTTCTAAATTGCTGATCTCTGCCCTGACCATGAAGATTGTTGGAGCATCTCGTTGGCATTTTATTTAGGCAAATAGACTCGGAGATGGCGATCTCCTCTCCAGATGAGGTTTGAACATGAAGTTGCAATTTGGCAGGTGTACAGTCGCACGATGGCCGACGTTGTTGTGAAAAGTTGCCGTGAGACGTTAACGTTCGCCATCGGATGCTTGCAGACGGGTCACCTGGGTTAACGTGTGTCCGAAGGAGTGCGTGGTCATTCATACAATGCCGGGCCTGATGGTTTATAATCAGATTAGGAATATATTCTAAACCAGAGGAGATCGCTCAAAGGCAAGTGCGCTACACCTGTCGGACTTCAGGTGCCCATCTTATTTTTGAACATTCTTCGAGAGAGGAGTTGTTATCAAAAATCAAATATTCAAAGAAAATGCTGATCTCTGCCCTGATCGTGAATATTTATTGATATTGATAACCGAAGGTTGTTAACATTGTAATGGCTAGAAATTTTGCCATTGTTTGGGCCTTTACGTTTCGTCAATATGGTGGCTTCAATGTAGCGCTTTATAACTAGCCAGGCCAGATTTACCTGTAGTTGCAGATCTGGACATATTTAACCATTTTCTGTCATTAGAAGCCAATTTGTTGTCTACCTGGGGAGCAAAGAGCGTTGTGCGAATGGGTTTCATTGTTTTCCAGGATGCCGTGACAGAGCTTGGGCGCAGACAGAAGGAAGGCCGCAGGCTTCGCCGTTTGATGAAGCAAGCACAGAGGCAGCGACAAAATGGGAAAACGAAGTTCAGAGTTGGTGGCTGCTCAGAGAACCAGGTGTGTGATATGCGGTGACACGAGTTTTCAAAAAACAGGTACGCGTTTGTGTTGCTGAGAGGAGGCGGGAGGATGGGAATAATGAGGTTTGGCGGCTTTAGGGAAAACACTTGCTGTCAGATAACTGATTGATGTCTAAGGTGTCGACAAACATGCCGCAGGTGTCCCAGCCTGATTAGATGATTGATTAAGAAGATGCAGTCGGGCAAATGCATATCCAGGTAACTGTTTAGTTTTGACTCAAGAAAGTATTGATCTGCTCCATCTTGAAAAACTTTTAAATGATTTTTTACTTTGTTGTTGTCATCATCGGGTCGACTGGAGTCGGATACATATGAGGTTTCTCCACACGCATCGGTCTTCCATGTTCCTTGGTAACTCTCCTTTTTGAATCCCTGCGTACCTTTTTAATTCATCAAGGTAGGTAAGAGCTGGTTAACCGCTACATCTGGACCCATGACTTGGCGATTAGAGTACGAGATGCGACGCAATTTGATGTTTGCTTCCATAACAGTGTCCCACAAATACAAGTCTGCACTCCCTTAAACAATCAGGAACCCATGTTAGATCTGTGTTAAAGACATGTTGTTTCCAACGAATATTTAGTGTTCTTTGAAGGATTCTTGTGTAATATCCACCTCGTCTGCTTTCCAGTACTTTAGTTAAGTGTCCAAGACTCAGCTCCAGAATGGACAATGTTCTCGACTGTTACCTTCAAGAACTGTATTTTTTAGATTTTGTGGCAATTCCAATTTCCACATTTTATTGAAACGTCACATGCTAGGTAGGTAGGTTAGGTCGGTTAAATTTACGTAGGTTAGGGCCTTTCGCACTTTAAAGTCACAGTAAGGTGACAGTAAGGGAGGCATTAAAAGAGAGGCTGAGTAGGGTAGCGGATGATGTGGTTGAGCTTGAAAGTGGTTGGATGTCAATGAAAGCTAGTCTGTTGGGAGCCGTTGGTGAGGTATGTGGATGGACAAAAGGACCACAGAGGCACTCGTAAACATGGTGGTGGGATGATGAAGTTGGAAAGAAGATTGACAAGAAGAGGAAGAAGTTCAAGGAGTGGCAGAAGGCGAAGGGTATGGGGGCAGAAACAGCAGAGCATGAAAGTTATAAGGCAGCCAAGAAGGCTGCAAAGAAAGAGGTAGCAAAGGTGCAGGAGGCATGTAGGAAAATGTTCAGAGAACGCTTGGATTCGGGAGAGGGTCAGAGAGCGGTATTCAGGATTGCAAAGCAGATAGCGAAAGAGAGGTGTGATGTGATGGGGGTGAGTTGCTTGAAGGATGAAGTGGGACAAATCGTTGTGGACCCAGATGGAATTAAAGGAAGATAGAAAAGATATATGGAAATGCTGTTGAATACAGAGAATGAATGGGATGGCAACAAAGAGAGTAACCCAGTTTTAGGACCGGCAGAGAAGATAACTGAGAAGGAAGTTGAGGAAGCGATAAAAGCAATGAAGAGTAGAAAAGCGGGAGGGCCGACGGGAGTTGTGGGAGATATGTTGAAGGCAGCAGGAAGTTGGGGTGTGAAGAGAATGACAGAGATCTGTAATCTGGCGGTGAAAGAAGGCCGCATTCCAGTGGATTGGGAACTGAGTACCCTCGTCCCTCTATACAAGGGGAAAGGTGACCCTCTAGTCTAGAGTGTGGCTCGTACCGAGCGATAAAGTTATTGGAGCATGGAATGAAGGTATTGGAAAGGGTGTTGGAGAGGAGGATAAGGAAGAAAGTGAAGATCGACGAAATGCAGTTTGGATTTATGCCAGGAAGAGGAACGACAGACGTGCTGTTTATTGTGAGGTAGTTGCAGGAGAAGTACATGGAGAAGAGGAAGAGGTTGTTTCTTGGGTTTGTTGATCTGGAGAAAGTATTCGATAGGGTTCCACGCAAAGTATTGACATGGGCAATGAGGAAGTTAGGAGTGGAGGAATGGTTGATCAGAGTAGTGATGGCAATGTACAAAAGAGCGCGCACAGCTGTAAGGACGAAGGACGGGAACAGTGGTGAGTTTGAGGTGAAGGTGGGAGTGCATCAGGGGTCGGTACTAAGTCCACTACTATTTGTAGCTGTGATGGAGGTGCTGGCTCAGAACGTAAAGGAGGGTTTACCGTGGGAGTTGTTGTATGCGGATCTGGTGTTGATTGCGGAAAGTATGGATGGACTGAAGGAAAAGATGAACAAGTGGAAGGAATGTATGGAGACAAAAGGTCTGAAGGTGAATATCGGAAAGACGAAGGTGATGGCAAGTGGTAAAGCATGTGGTGAGGTGGATAGAACTGGGAAGTGGCCCTGTGCTGTGTGCAGGAAGGGTGTCGGAGTAAACTCCATTCAATGTACAATGTGCGCTGAGTGGGTTCATCAAAAATGTAGTGGTCTGAGAGGGTCATTAACCAGTGTGGCAGCTACATTCAAATGTAAGGTGTGCACAGAGAGAGCTGCAGATGGAGGAAATGTTGAGTTGGATCTTGGAGACGGCGTGAAGCTGGAAGGTATGAAAACATTTTGCTACCTTGGAGACATGCTGAATGGAGAAGGTGGATCAGACTCGGCAACGGTTGCTCGAGTGAGATGTGCATGGAAGAAGTTTCGGGAACTGAGTGGCGTGCTGATGAGGAGGGGAGTGTCGTTGAAGCTGAAGGGAAAGGTGTATGCTGCATGTGTGAGAAGTGTTATGATTTATGGGAGCGAGACATGGGTAATGAACGTAGAGCAGCAACGAAGGTTGGAAAGGGTGGAAATGCGAATGGTTCGATGGATGTGTGGAGCATCGTTGAGAGAGAGGAAGACAAATGATGAATTGCGAAAAATGATGGGAATAGAGCCTGTGATTGATGCTGTGAAGAGGAACAGGTTGAGATGGTTTGGTCATGTGTTGAGGAAGGATGAAAGTGACTGGTTGAGAAGAGTGATGGAAATGAATGTAGAAGGGAGTAGAGGACGGGGAAGACCGAGAAAGGCTTGGCTAAAGATGGTGGAAGAAGAAATGTGGGCAAGGGGGTTAACAAGGAGAGATGCAGAAAATAGGGCAAGATGGAGAAGATTGTCATGGGGACCGCAAGGCTAACCCCCACTCTAGCAGGGAAAATGGCCTTAAAATGCATGTTGTTGTTGTTGTTGTTTGCACTTTAAAGTCATGTTTACTACTCGTAATGCAGGATTTAAGACACGACGTGAAATCGTCGACATTTTCAAGGTTCTTCTCCATTAACATTTACAGCACATCATTACAGATATGAATCTGATATGTTGTTTGAAAATCTTTTTCGAATGAGATTTATTATCCGAAGCAGGAGGGGGCCGGATGGCCTCCTCCTACGTCGAACCGGATGGCCTCCTCCTATGTCGAACCGGATGGCCTCCTCCTACGTCGAACCGGATGGCCTCCTCCTACGTCGAACCGGATGGCCTCCTCCTACGTCGAACCGGATGGCCTCCTCCTACGTCGAACCGGATGGCCTCCTCCTACGTCGAACCGGATGGCCTCCTCCTACGTCGAACCGGATGGCCTCCTCCTACATCGAACCGGATTGCCTCCTCCTACGTCTAACCGGATGGCCTCCTCCTACGTCGAACCGGATGGCCTCCTCCTACGTCGAACCGGATGGCCTCCTCCTACGTCGAACCGGATGGCCTCCTCCTACGTCGAACCGGATTGCCTCCTCCTACGTTGAACCAGATGGCCTCCTCCTACGTCGGACCGGATGTACTCCTCCTACGTCGGACCGGATTGCCTCCTCCTATGTTGAACCGGATTGCCGCCTCTTATGTCGAACCGGATGGCCTCCTCTAATGTCGGACCGGATTGCCTCCTATGTCGAACCAGATGGCCTCCTCCTACGTCGGACCGGATGTACTCCTCCTACGTCGGACCGGATGGCCTCCTCCTACGTCAAACCGGATGGCCTCCTCCTATGTCGAACCGGATGGCCTCCTCCTACGTCGAACCGGATGGCCTCCTCCTACGTCGAACCGGATGGCCTCCTCCTACGTCGAACCGGATGGCCTCCTCCTACGTCGAACCGGATGGCCTCCTCCTACGTCGAACCGGATGGCCTCCTCCTACGTCGAACCGGATGGCCTCCTCCTACGTCGAACCAGATTGCCTCCTCCTACGTCTAACCGGATGGCCTCCTCCTTCGTCGAACCGGATGGCCTCCTCCTACGTCGAACCGGATTTCCTCCTCCTACGTCGAACCGGATGGCCTCCTCCTATGTCGGACTGGATTGCCTCAACCTACATCGGACCAGATGGCCTCCTCCTACGTCGAACCGGATGGCCTCCTCCTACATCGGACCGGATTGCCTCCTCCTATGTCGGACTGGATTGCCTCATCCTACATCGGACTGGATTGCCTCCTCCTATGTCGGACCGGATTGCCTCATCCTACATCCGACTGGATGGCTTCCTCCTATGTCGGACCGGCTGGCCTCCTCCTACGTCGGACCGCATGGCCTCCTCCTATGTTGGACCAGATGGCCTCCTCCTGTGTCGGACTTTTTTGTACAATATTAGAGACCAATTTTAGCCATATTGCCACTGCAGTCTTGTTTTTGTTTCATGGCCACAAAGGCAATATTTGGCTGCAGTTACATTTGAAATTTGCTGGAGTTCCATTTTCACCCAAATGTTGTATTTCTTTTTTTCTCAAAATAAATATGTGAAATTTCAAAAAGCTAATGATCAGATGGAGTAACGCTCGTTTTGTGAACCTTGGCTTGAAACTTGGTGGACAGGTTGGGTGCGTGACAAGGCCGAATTGATTCGGTTTGGGTGAAGATCGGCCTCCGATATACTCGATTTTCTTAAATTGTTAAGTGAGTCTTCACCATTGAGAGATGTTTGATATTGGATGAGTTGGGTAACTAGATGGACCAGTTGGGTAGGTGATGCTTATTGATTAGATTTTGGTTCAGGTCCGGATCCAGGTCTGGCCTGTCAGTGGGATATAAAACGTAAACTGTTCACCTGGCGGAGGTATTGCCCTCTACCAAGTGCCCTGTTCTACTTTGTAATCACTTTGGCTTGAGACAGAGAAGGTCTCTCCCTCGATACTAAGAGAACATATATCTGAAGTCAGATTTCACAGAATACCAATTCCAGCCAAATTTGATGGAGGTTAATTTTGCTTGTGTATTTTATGTCGTATTTTTGTATAACTGACTAATCTATATAACCTGTTAAATCAGCATTTGCTGTTGCGTGTTTCTATCTTCTGAGATCACGAGGGAAATTTTCCCGATGTAAAAAGTTTCCTCCCCGACCATTTGTACAGTACAGTATGTTCTAATTTCACATGGAATCACTCTCTGGCCTACATACAGGATTCAGAATTCTCCCAATTCTTGGCAAGTTTATGAACATCCTATTTTGCTTGTTATAGAATCGTTCTCAATTTAATGATTTGACCCTAATCATCACAGTCTATTAGGAACTCCCCCCCCCCTCCCCTTCCCACGCCTCCTGCCCCCAAGCCCTCTCCCTCCCACACTTCTCCCTGCTCTCAAATGTTGTGGTTGTGTGCTTCCCCTTCTCTCCCCATCTTGTCTTCCGCTCCCTCTTTTTGTATATTTTGTTTGTCTGGTTGATTTGTTTGTGAAATAAATGTTAGCTCTTTCACGAGCCTCGATTCAGTATACAAACAAAAACAAAAAAACAACAAAAAAAAACTAGATTTCATCTTCTTGTGCCATTTTACAGTTTTGCCTCTCTGACAGGACGTAGGCCAGCTGCTTGTGAGGGGTGAGGAAGAACTTCAGAGAGGGACAGCACTACAGGAAGGGCTTCGACGACATGCGCGGCACGGTGTGGCTCTCCTGTGGTCAGGTGTACAGCTGAACGCAGGTTGGCTTACTGATGATGAGGAGCTGCCCGACTTGTGTACCACGGCATACATGTCCACGCCAAGTCTGATAGAAGTAAGTTGGACGATGCCTCCCTGGTCCATATGTTATTTCTTCATTGTATAGATAACACATTGTGGATTACAGGGAGTATTTCATTTTTCGGGAAAATTTACAACTATTGTGTATTTGTATGTTATTCTTTCACAGCCGAACTGTGGCAGATATAGGCCCCAAATTTTGAGTGTAGGTACTTGAGAATCTTGGCTGGACTTTAAGCTACCGCACGTTGGCCTAGATTTCCTTTTTCAGGCCAACGAAGACCGCTATGCAATGTATATTGGGATTTGAGGTCAGGCAGTGCAGCAGCCTCCATAGTTTTTCAATGTCCAACACGTCCCAAAAACACCGCCTGGAAAAGCTCACCGTGCTGGGCAGTGCCAGGTATACCGCCCTCCCCTGGGCAAGCCGGGTAGCCTCTGCAAGTTAAATGTATAACTGAGAGGATATTGTTGAGTCACTGAAGAGGAATCTCCCTGCATTTTGGGACAATATCGATTATTATTATCACAGTCCCATTAAATCATATATTCTTATACGAGTTCCCTACAGGGAACCTCAGAACAGGAGGACGCCATTGGACCCACCAGGCTTGCGCTATGGATGTTTGTCCATGTTCTATCCTTTTTGTAATGCTGAGCCTCAATCAAAGAAGCAGCAAGTTCCATTTTTTAAGTCTTCGGTATGATTCCTGTATTCTTACCGCCCACCTTCGCCGTGCCAAGGAGCTGATGCTGCCACCAAGTCTGGTGAGATATCCTGGGTTTGATTCCGGACAGAGCAGGATGCCACTACAAACCTGTCGTGCGATGCTTCCCATGCGGTGTGTTGCTTCATGGAGTAGGTGATGCCATCGGAAAGGATGTCAGGCCAGTGTTGGTCGTCTGCGACCACCCACTTGTGCATGTTAAAGATCTCACATTGCCCTTTGTAAATCGTACATAATATCATGCATGCTCAGGTGCCCGGATGAAATTACATAACGTTGTGCTCAGGTACCCGGATGAAATTACATAACGTCGTGCTCAGGTACCCGGATGAAATTACATAACGTCGTGCTCAGGTACCCGGATGGAATTACATAACGTCGTGCTCAGGTACCCGGATGAAATTACATAACGTCGTGCTCAGGTACCCGGATGAAATTACATAACGTCGTGCTCAGGTACCCGGATGGAATTACATAACGTCGTGCTCAGGTACCCGGATGAAATTACATAACGTCGTGCTCAGGTACCCGGATGAAATTACATAACGTCGTGCTCAGGTACCCGGATGAAATTACATAACGTCGTGCTCAGGTACCCGGATGGAATTACATAACGTCGTGCTCAGGTACCCGGATGGAATTACATAACGTTGTGCTCAGGTACCCGGATGAAATTACATAACGTCGTGCTCAGGTACCCGGATGAAATTACATAACGTCGTGCTCAGGTACCCGGATGGAATTACATAACGTCGTGCTCAGGTACCCGGATGAAATTACATAACGTCGTGCTCAGGTACCCGGATGAAATTACATAACGTCGTCCTCAGGTACCCGGATGAAATTACATAACGTCGTGCTCAGGTACCAGGATGAAATTACATAACGTCGTGCTCAGGTACCAGGATGAAATTACATAACGTCGTGCTCAGGTACCAGGATGAAATTACATAACGTCGTGCTCAGGTACCCAGATGAAATTACATAACGTCGTGCTCAGGTACCAGGATGAAATTACATAACGTCGTGCTCAGGTACCCAGATGAAATTACATAACGTCGTGCTCAGGTACCCGGATGAAATTACATAACGTCGTGCTCAGGTACCCGGATGAAATTACATAACGTTTTCCTTCTGGCGTGTTGCATTACATGTCCCCTCCAGTCATCACGATCCTCAATACATCAGGATAAGAAAGATTATACCAAGGGAATGTTGCTGTGGGTTGCTTATTTAGTATGCCTGTTGAGTGCTGTTCTTCCCCCATGTTTATCCTTCTTATTATGTGCTCACTCATCATTGTTTAAATGGAGTGGGAGCACGCACAACATTCAAAAAAGAACCTTTGAAGCACCAGCCCGGCATCTTCCATAACTATAAACTTTAGCCCAGCCTGATTGGCGTTCTCATCTCTTCCTCTCCCCATCCCTATCTCTCTTTCTCCCTCTACCTCTTGCTCTCAACCTCTCTATCTCTCTCTTTCTCCCTATACCTCTTCTTATACCCCTCCCTATCTCTCTTCCTCCCTCTACCTCTTGCTCTCAACCTCTCTATCTCTCTCTTTCTCCCTATACCTCTTCTTATACCCCTCCCTAACGGTCTTTCTCCCTGTTCCTCTACCTCTCCCTGTTCCTCTACCTCTCCCTGTACCTCTTCCTCTCCTTGTACCTCTCACTCTCCCTGTACCTCTTCCTCTCCATGTACCTCTTCCTCTCCCTGCACCTCTCTTCCTCCCTCTACCTCTTACTCTCAACCTCTCTATCTCTCTCTTTCTCCCTCTACCTCTTCTTATACCCCTCCCTATCTCTCTTTCTCCCTGTTCCACTTCCTCTCCCCCTCTCTATCTCTCTTTTTTTAGTATACAGAATCGAGGCTCGTACAAGAGCTAACACGTTACACACGAAAACATGCACAGACCCATAACACATACAATAAATAAAGGGAGCGGGAGACAAGAGGGGGAGAGAGGGAAGCACACAAGCACAACAACAGTAGAGAACAGGGATGTCGGTAGATCTGTGGAAGGGAGAGGGCTGGGGGGAGGGGTACACGGTATAAAGCAAATGAACACTACTAGGAATTTCAGGAAAGAAGTTGGAGATTTAAGGAGGTAGATGTGGGGTGTTTTAACGGGGGTAGAAAAGATCAAGGTTTTGGATGGGAAAGATAAGAGATGGTGGTGAACAGCTGTTTTAAAGACCTGGAGGGAGGAGTGGGATTGAAGAGAGTGAGGGAGTTTGTTCCAGAGGCGGGAGAAAAGAGGAACGAAGGAGTGAAGGTGAGCAGAGAGTCTTGATTTTGGCAGTTTCACCAGAAGAGGGTTGCTGGCAGATCTCGTGCATCCTGAAGGAATATTTAGGGGACAGCGCCCAGACAGAGCTGGGGGAGCAAGGCCGGAGAGGAGTGGGTAGAAGACAGAAAGACCACCAACCTGCCTGCGGTGAGTGAGTGAAAGGCCCTTACAATCGGCTTCATTGCGGGAGATTCCAATGATCCTGAAAGCTTCGGTTTCTACAGCGTGAAGCCGAGCTAGGTGTGAGGCAGGAGCACCGGCTCAGAGGGGAGAGCAGTATTCCATTGAGCTGTGGATGAAAGCCTTGTATGTGGTGAGGAGCTCAGAAGTGCCCAGAAAGGACTGCGCATGACTGAGGATGCCCAGTCGGCGACTGGCTTTGGAGGCCAGCTTGGAAATGTGGTTTTCCCAGGAGAGATCATGGCAGATAGTGAGACCCAAAAGCTTGAGTGACATAACTTCTTCAAGAGGATTGTTGAGAAAGTAGATGGGAGGGTTTTCCAGACGGTTTTTATGGAGAGACAAAGTGAGAGTGTGAGATTTGTCAGGATTGAAAGACATGTTCCACTTTTTTGACCAGTTTATGATTTTATTCAGGTTTGCAGAGAGTGAGGAGGCTGCAGACTGCTGATCAGAGGGTTGAGATATGGAGCGGCAGAGAGTGGAGTCATCAGCAAAGAGATAGAGAGGATTTTCCAGAGAGACATAGAGATCATTGATGAAGACCAGAAAAAGCACAGGGCTCAGAACACTGCCATGAGGAACTCCAGCCTGAACAGGAAGGGGAGATGAGAGAAATCCATTCAGGGCCACACGTTGACTGCGACCAGAGAGGAAGTCCGCCAGCCATGCGTGGAGATTTCCATGGATACCATAGGAGGAGAGTTTGGTGAGCAGAGCTGGGTGCCAGACCGTATTGAAGGCACGTGATATGTCGAGGGAGACAGCTCTGATTTCCTGTTTGGCATTGAGGACCTCCAACCATTGTTGAGACAGCAGAAGCAGCATGTCCAGAGTAGTGACCAGGTCTGAAACCAAATTGATGATCAGAGATCAAGCCATTGGAGAAGAGGAAAGATTTCATATCCGAAGTGATGATGGATTCCATGACTTTGCTGATAATTGGGAGGAGGCTGATTGGTCTGTAGTTGCAATGATCTGTTTTTGCACCTTTTATGTGTAAAGCGGTAATGTTGGCTGATTTCCAAGCTGATGGCAGATGACCTTGAGCAAAAGAGAGGGTGAAGAGAACAGAGAGAGGGTGAGATAAAGCAGCAGAGCAGGATTTTAGGACTCGTGGGCTGATGCTGTCTGGTTCAGTTGCAGAATCATCGTCGAGGTTTGACAGAAACTTATCCACCTTGTCAGGAGAGAATGACACACAGTCCAGGAGCAGCTGGGTTCGACTGGGTGCGGTGGGAACAGAGAGAGATGGGTTTGGGACACAAGATTTTGAGGTAAACATGGAGTTGAGGCATTCCGCTTTTCCACGTGCGGTGTCAACATTGTAGTCATTTGAGGTAAGGGAGGGGATGGAGGGGGAACAAACACCAGAAACGGATTTGACCAGACACCATCAGCATTTGGAGGAGGGAGACAGGTTTGAGAGTTCAGTCTTGAGAGTAGAGAGATATTGTTTCCTGGCTCTCCTGTACCTCTTGCTCTCCCCCTCACTCTATCTCTATCTCTGGCCTTTTCTAGATCATTCTCTGAGAGACACCTGCTTGCATCCTGCTAAATAAGCATTTTGGTGTCTCTGTCTGTCTGTCTGTCTGTCCACGATATTCAGTGATTACTTGTCCAATCTCAACCAAATTTGACAGGGAGACTAAGGGTAACACTATGAACGTTGTCGCAACTTCATTTCCCCCCTCACCAAAGGGGGTTTTCCGCCTTGGGCGAAATCCGTGTTGCGGTGTATAGATAGCTAATTGTGACGTTTTTCCAATTCTGCTTCTAATAACAAAAAGAATAACAACACTAATGATAATAGCATAATATTTATATTATTACAAAGCAATATTAATACGAATAGGTAATAATATACCCCTCCCCAAGGGTGTTTTCCTTCTTGGACAAACGCTGCGTTAATGTGTACAAACAACTTATTGTGCCGTTTTTGTGGGGCACCCCAACCGGAAGTAAAAAGATTATAAACCACACACACACACGTTTGATTAACTTTTTAAACAGTCACCACTGCTGTTTAACTCTAAACTGAAAGGGAGGAAACCCGACGTGCTTGAGGCGTTGGATGCTTATCGCGTCTCCCCACAGTCCATTGGATCCGAGCCCAGATCTAATGTGATCTATGTACCCAAGAGAGGACAATAACATGGATGTTATTGACCTCTCTAGTAATGGCAAAATCACAAAAACGTTACTTAAGTTTATAGGAATAGTGTGAAAACGGACTTCCTCAGCTGTGGATCAATAAGTAATGGAATAAATTATTTCAGGAGGCCTCAAGGCTCATGTATCGTCCAACCCTAATCTCCAATCGTCATTTCGGCTCTGCCAAGGTAATTACACCTTCGACATGCCGCTTCGCTTACATTAATACTGCATTGACACCTATAATGTCAACGAATAAGTAATCCCATTTAAATCTCCCATGGATTTGAAATGGGTCCCTCATTCCGTTTTCCAAACTCCCAGCTAATGCCATCCTGAGTCATCTTGTCGATTGATTTTCGAGTTTTCTGTGCACCGTCTACAAGCATGTTCTTTTCGATGAAGTTCTCTCCTACTAGGCCATGATCGGCTACATGTGACTACGATGCATCCCTCCAGACTCCGGTACTCGACTGGGTTGGGATATTTCTGCTCCTTGGGATGTCCTGGGTGAGAGAAAAAGATGTTAACACGATATCTTGGGATCAAATTGTACTTTAGACACCCTGTTGATGCGTGTACATGCAGGGCCTTCAGGAAGTATTCACACCCCTTGACGTTTTTCACATTTTGTTGCGTTACAGCCTGAATTTAAAATGGATTAAACTGAGATTTTCTTATTGCTGATCTACACAAAATACCCCATAATGCCAAAGTGGAATTTTTTTTTTTAGGAATTTTACAAAATAATTAAAAATAAAAGACTGAAATGTCTTGAATCAATAAGTATTCGACCCCCTTGCTATGATCCTCCAAATTGAGCTCAGGTGCATCCAATTTCCTTTGATGATCCTTGAGACGTCTCTACAACCTGACGAGTCCACCTGGGCCTGCTTGTGATGTTGATGATTTGGCAACAAGACTTGTGATGATTTTTCAGTGTGTGCAGCCAACATATTAATATGACGTCACAACGCAGTTTATCCACATTTTTCCTCCTCACCAATGACATACATGTGCGCTGCGTGTGTTAATGCTTTTATATGCACCTCAACTCACTGACCTATTAAAATGTTTGGTGTTTTTCTCATTATTGGTGATTTGACAACAAATAAAATTTTACATTTCAGCCAAATATTTCTGACTATGGCTCTGGTGTTGGAAACCGCTGATGGGATTGCGACCAAATTTGGCACAAATGATAATTGTTGTGTTGTGACTAAAGTATGTTCACGGCATTGAAAAAATCTGCCCCTTTAGGGGTCTACGTGGGTGGGGGGGGGGCTTGCCCCCCCAAAATAGGTATTTGCTTTCTTCTCAGAAACTACACACGCAATTTCGATGAAACTTCACCACAACCTTAATCACCCATGATGTACCAAGGTTGTTCATGGGATTAGAAAAATTGGGGCCTGAGGAGGTATATGGGGTTGGGGGAGGTGGGGTTGCCCCCCCAAATAGGTGTGTTTTTCTTTGTTTGTTTAAAGTCTTATGATTATGTTCGTATCATTCTACATGCTGCCCTGTCTTCCAGCAACCATTGAAATTGGTTTAAATACCCTTAGTCGGTGCAGAATACTGTTTATTTTACCAGGTGAGCATCAGGGGTATTGCCCCTATGTTTATTCCAATATGCTCTCACGACCCCACAGACTAACGGACCCGATCCTAGGTCCATTTTTATGCGGAACTAAGATGTGCATGTGTGGTACTAAGATGTGCATGTGTGGTACTAAGATGTGCATGTGCGGTACTAAGATGTGCATGTGCGTTACTAAGATGTGCATGTGCGGTACTAAGATGTGCATGTGTGGTACTAAGATGTGCATGTGCGGTACTAAGATGTGCATGTGCGGTACTAAGATGTGCATGTGTGGTACTAAGATGTGCATGTGTGGTACTAAGATGTGCATGTGTGGTACTAAGATGTGCATGTGCGGTACTAAGATGTGCATGTGCGGTACTAAGATGTGCATGTGTGGTACTAAGATGTGCATGTGTGGTACTAAGATGTGCATGTGCGGTACTAAGATGTGCATGTGCGTTACTAAGATGTGCATGTGCGGTACTAAGATGTGCATGTGCGGTACTAAGATGTGCATGTGCGGTACTAAGATGTGCATGTGTGGTACTAAGATGTGCATGTGTGGTACTAAGATGTGCATGTGTGGTACTAAGATGTGCATGTGTGGTACTAAGATGTGCATGTGTGGTACTAAGATGTGCATGTGCGGTACTAAGATGTGCATGTGTGGTACTAAGATGTGCATGTGTGGTACTAAGATGTGCATGTGTGGTACTAAGATGTGCATGTGCGGTACTAAGATGTGCATGTGTGGTACTAAGATGTGCATGTGTGGTACTAAGATGTGCATGTGTGGTACTAAGATGTGCATGTGTGGTACTAAGATGTGCATGTGCGGTACTAAGATGTGCATGTGCGGTACTAAGATGTGCATGTGCGGTACTAAGATGTGCATGTGCGGTACTAAGATGTGCATGTGCGGTACTAAGATGTGCATGTGCCATACTAAGATGTGCATGTGCGGTACTAAGATGTGCAGGTGCGGTACTAAGATGTGCATGTGCCGTACTAAGATGTGCATGTGCCGTACTAAGATGTGCATGTGCGGTACTAAGATGTGCAGGTGGGGTACTAAGATGTGCATGTGCGGTACTAAGAGGTGCAGGTGCGGTACTAAGATGTGCATGTGCGGTACTAAGATGTGCATGTGTGGTACTAAGATGTGCATGTGCGGTACTAAGATGTGCATGTGTGGTACTAAGATGTGCATGTGCGGTACTAAGATGTGCATGTGTGGTACTAAGATGTGCATGTGCGGTACTAAGATGTGCATGTGCGGTACTAAGATGTGCAGGTGCGGTACTAAGATGTGCATGTGCCGTACTAAGATGTGCATGTGTGGTACTAAGATGTGCATGTGCCGTACTAAGATGTGCATGTGCCGTACTAAGATGTGCATGTGTGGTACTAAGATGTGCATGTGCGGTACTAAGATGTGCAGGTGCGGTACTAAGATGTGCATGTGCGGTACTACGGATAATTCGGTTTGTTTTACATTTCATGCAATAAACAGCAAACGTAATTATTCTCTCACATCATTTCGAAAGGCCAATTTGATCAGAATACCAGGAAGCAATTTCCTGCTTTTTCCCTTTGTTAGGAATACGGATGTATAAGGTATAATAAGGACAGAAAACAAGGATATATAAGTTATATGAGCTGATGGCGTCGTCGCTCGTGTTGTTGTTTCCCTAGGGAAAGTTTGGGAAGAGTTCATCATCACTGAGCTCAATATCCGAGGAAGAGGACCGTGAAAGTTCCAAGGAAGCTCGGGGACATTGGGATTACTTTGGCAAAGAGTCCGCGATGAAACCGATGAATCCCAAGTGTAAATCTGCAACACGTCTGCTCAAGGTGAGTGCACAATCCTCAATGTTTTTGCTAAAGTTGTGACATTTTCTTAAAGCCAAACAAAATGTCATTTTCTAAAAGTTGGTGTCACTAGATTTGTCATCATGATTCGTTT
Source organism: Myxine glutinosa (assembly GCF_964187855.1). Lineage (NCBI taxonomy): Eukaryota > Metazoa > Chordata > Myxini > Myxiniformes > Myxinidae > Myxine > Myxine glutinosa. The sequence goes on from NC_136265.1 coordinate 191,168,149, forward strand.
TTAAACTTCAGGTCCTTATTTGGATAAGACAAAATCTCTGTTATGCAGCAAATTGAACTTCATTTAACTTCCCAGTAACGAATTGTCCATCAGGGGCCTGGAAGGATGTCTCGTGTCTTCCACAGCCAATTGTGGACAAGAGAAGCGGACATTTTGGGTGTTAACTCTTTGGCGGACGGAGCAAGGATTAATGACGAAGGTGTAAAGTCTGAAACGTCATGCTTCCCCTTGCTTCCCATGGCGGTTCGCAAACCTTGATCAACGTTCTATTGATTTCATCCACTGTCCTACCTGTCCGCCAACGCACACTGATGCTAGGCTAGCTAGGCCTTCACAAGCAAGACGAGTCGTTGGTTCTCTGGGCAGCCAACTGCATCACGTGTGCTTGTGTACGTTATGTGAATGTGCAATTCCGCATCCTCCAACCACAGATCCACGTGTAAGTTTGACATAGAAACAGCTTTTGATTTCAAAGTTGTTTCACACAGGTCAACCAGTGTTCACGTCGCCATTTAAAAAAAATGTGCTTTGGGACACGTATGCTAAACTTTCCATGGATTCTGCAAGAAGAACAAATAAATCGGTGCTTGAAGAAACTAGATGGTATTCATGGAATACTTACCCTGCACATGGAGTACTTACCCATGGAATACTTCATGGAATACTTACCCTGCACATACAACCTGATGTGAACCAACTCTTCTGTTTTTGAAGGGTTTAAAAAAAAATCTAATATGGCTGCCAGACCACGTTAGCGATGACATCATAAATTTATATTCTCTAATATAATTGTTGCATATATCATGCTCAAGGAATTTCAAACTGATCAGACAAAGCGTTGTCCCTATCGAATTATGACGTCATAATTAAGGCACCAATGACGTCATCGTTAACAACACTTATTTCCCATGTGGAATTCTTTACAATGAGCCATGTTTCAATTATTTTCCATGGAGCAGTTTTGGAGATATAGAGGTGCAACATTTATCGATTTTTCCAAGATGGCGCCTGTACCACGTGACCTATGACGTCATAATTATCATTTTAAAACTCTACAGGAGGAGGCGCTCGAATGGTCAAAATTTCGTATCAATCGGACCAAGAATTGCAGAGAAATGTTTTTTTTCATACTGATCAGATCAAGCATTGTTCTTGTTGAATTATGACATCATAATGACGGCACAGATGACATCATCATTAACATATCTTACACCACATGGGGAGTGAGTATTTGACAATGAGTTATGTTTACATTTTTGGCATTGCGCGGTTTCGGAGATATAGAGGTGTAACGTTTTCCAAGATCGTGTCCGTACCACCTGACTTATGACGTCATAATTACTCCCGTCAGTGAGTAATGCATTCTATCGTGTCCGTCCGTGTGTGTGTGCGTATGTGTGTTCGTATGTTCATGTGTTCGTGTGTTTGTGAACAACATATCTGGAAAAGTTCTCAACGGATTTCGATGAAAGTTGGTGGGATGATTGCCCTTGGGATAAGGAAGAATTGATTAGTTTTTGGTGACCACGTGACTTATGATGTCATAATTATGAATTATGGTAAATTATGGCAGTCCTATGGTAAAATTTCCCGTCGATCGGACCAACGGTTACCGAGAAAATGAATTTAAAAAATGCAGACATGCACATCAGACGTGTGGATGCAACCGCATCCCTAGCTGTGCTTTTCGCTTCGCGAGTGTAGGGTAATTACCCCACCATGTACATTAGAAGCACTGATAGTAAAACAGAAACTGTGGTGCTTTGGACACATCATGCATGCAGAAAACCTGTCTGTACAAGTCAACCATGCTGGGTGTGGTTGGAGGAAGAAGAGGAAGAGGCAGACGTTGTATTTCTCTGGATGGAACCATGCTGGGTGTGGTTGGAAGAAGAAGAGGAAGAGGCAGACATTGTATTTCTCTGGATGGAACCATGCTGGGTGTGGTTGGAAGAGGAAGAGGCAGACGTTGTATTTCTCTGGATGGAACCATGCTGGGTGTGGTTGGAAGAGGAAGAGGTAGACGTATTTCTCTGGATGGAACCATGCTGGGTGTGGTTGGAAGAGGAAGAGGCAGACGTTGTATTTCTCTGGGTGGAACCATGCTGGGTGTGGTTGGAAGAGGAAGAGGAAGAGGCAGACGTTGTATTTCTCTGGATGGAACCATGCTGGGTGTGGTTGGAAGAGGAAGAGGCAGACGTTGTATTTCTCTGGATGGAACCATGCTGGGTGTGGTTGGAAGAGGAAGAGGTAGACGTATTTCTCTGGATGGAACCATGCTGGGTGTGGTTGGAAGAGGAAGAGGAAGAGGCAGACGTTGTATTTCTCTGGATGGAACCATGCTGGGTGTGGTTGGAAGAGGAAGAGGTAGACGTATTTCTCTGGATGGAACCATGCTGGGTGTGGTTGGAAGAGGAAGAGGTAGACGTATTTCTCTGGATGGAACCATGCTGGGTGTGGTTGGAAGAGGAAGAGGTAGACGTATTTCTCTGGATGGAACCATGCTGGGTGTGGTTGGAAGAGGAAGAGGAAGAGGCAGACGTTGTATTTCTCTGGATGGAACCATGCTGGGTGTGGTTGGAAGAGGAAGAGGTAGACGTATTTCTCTGGATGGAACCATGCTGGGTGTGGTTGGAAGAGGAAGAGGTAGACGTGTTTCTCTGGATGGAACCATGCTGGGTGTGGTTGGAAGAAGAAGAGGAAGAGGCAGACGTTGTATTTCTCTGGATGGATGGGGTAAAGGTTTCAACGAAGCTGATTCGACCAGGGCTTCGGGAAGTGGTGCGAGAAAGGGATGTTTGGAGAAATCTGATCAGGAAAGTCACCAGAAATCGGGCCCGACCTGACGGAAGTGGATAACTATCATTTTGTTATTGCTTTATTCTAGTCTGTCTATACGAATTTGATGAATTGCTCTTGTCCAACTGGTCCTCTACCCAATCACCCACTCCAATGAGTGATGAAATCATCATCATGTGGCCACGATCTGCAATTCCTCGAGTGAGAAAAGAAACTTCAAATGGCCGCAAATCAAACTCCTTTAAAATGATATTTCGCTGATGCAGATTCTTCTTCTCTCCCATTGTGTTTCCTTCCTGGTTCGCTGGCAAAGCCGCGCCCCTTGTCCATGCGGCGATGCATCTATTCGTGCTCCGAACCATCCCCCCCCCCCCCCCCTCCAACCCGCTCACAATGTCTCTTTTCATTTTGCTGAACTTGGGTTCCAGAAAAACCTCATTTACAGCAATTTACTCTTGCACGAGCCCACGTCACATTTCACCAACCGCACCCCCGCTTCCAGCACCCTCTGCCCGCCTATATCCTGCCACCCCCAATCCAGTCCTGCAGCTCCCTGCCCACATCGCGCAAAAGCAAAAATGGATATTCGCCTCGCTTTCTGCTAAAGTGGAAAATCTGCCAACATTGCATCGGCGACGGGCCCAGGTGGCATCGGTGCCCGTGTTCCCAAATCCTGTTTCTGCTGCACATGATGGTTTTTCATCAACGTTACTTCCGGTACAAAGCAGACGCGGACGGGCTTTGCATCTTCAGACGCTTTCTCGTTTGTATACTGTATTTGCTTTTGTTGTTTTTCTTTGGAAATTTAAAACAAGACCGGAAGTGTAACAGCGGTGAAGCCGGGCTTGTAAAAAATATTATAAACCTCAAACACAAATTATTAGCTTTTTAAACAGTTGCTAATGCTGTATATAAGAAATTTGGAGGAATCCCGACATCCGTGAGGTACGTTTTACTTGCAGAACTGAGCGAAGATCTACTGTAATCAATATACCCCACAATGGTTGGGTACGTACCCTATTGTTGGAAGAGACGTAACGCCGATGTTTTCGTTATTTGCTGGTCATTTTAACAATCGGTTTGTTTGTGTTTCCCACAATGAAAAACGTCAAGGTGGAGCATGGCGATTGTGATATATGAAAAGGTCGACGATATGTTCGGCATGAACGGCATATAAATAAAAATGTGGAGTGTGGAGAGTCAGCCGCTGTACCGCCATAGTGACATCAGACGTAATCACATCACCCTGTCATGTGACCAGATCCTCAGTTCTGATTGGTATACGTTTGAGGGGACATACATACATACGTACATACATGCAGACGGACAAACACTGTTCTAGACGGCTTTGTCCTATGGGCTGCGCCATAAAACATCCCGAAAGGTTGGATATGCTCGAGTCACATGGTCATCGGCTCATTAATTTATTTATTTTTTGCTGTTGCTCCTGTTTTGTTTCTACAGGATGGAATTTCGGCATCATGCGGTGAGCTCGAGCGAGTGGACGTTACGGATCCATCCAGCGATGGCGTGATCACTCCATGTGAAATGAGAAGTTCAGAAACAACCGACAGCAATGAAGTGCAATATAAAAGGCCCAAACGATTTGACGACGTCATTGGTAAAGTGGAAATTTGTGACCTCATGAACCCCGGTTACACCGAGAAGGGTGGCTGTGGAGAGGATACCATCGTGGCGGGTGTCAGATCCATGGGGATTTCTCATCCTAGAAATGTGATAGATTTCGAGCCCATACATGACGGCGTCTCCACAGAGATGCTAAAAAATATAGAATACAAAATTGATGTAGGAGCTAAACTCAAACTTCCTGACATTCAAAGATCTCCTCAAGTATCCGTACTCAGTAACCAATCTAAGCAGGAAAAAGAGTCGACGATGTTGACTGCCAAAGACAAATCCCTGGTTAAACCCGTTCAGGTTAAACTTCACCCTAAAAACAATACCTCTGACGTCGTTGTTTTGCGGGATCCGGAGGAAAGGAAGTACCAAGTCACGGAAACCTCTTCTTTTCCCCCACAAAGCGCACACGACGTGTCAGTTGCACAATTTGGTTCACCGTCCGATATGTTTAGGACCAGGCAGACTTTCTCTCCTCTTCGCTACTACGTACCAACGGTACCCATCAGCAGCAGCAGCAGTTACCCAAGGTTCGGCCGTGATGGCAATCGCTTCCATTGGAATCCGCCGTCCATGACAAACTACACCTCAATCCATTCCATGTTGTCCCCGCTCTATTTCCAGAATCAAAGGCCACTATTAGGAATGCTCAGACGTCCTGGAACTGTTCCTAGAGTTTGGCAGTCATGTGTGCCAGGATTTGCGAACCTTCCCAAGAGCATGTACCAAAGCCGCTTTGGTAACCCACATTTCCACTAATTTACTGGAAACAGATTGATGTAGCAATTTTATTGGCAGAATGAAGGCTTATGTGTGGAAACTGGCAGAGACTCTTCGCTAAAGTGTTTGCCAGTTGCATCTAATCATCGTGAACAGCAAGAAGAAGCCGACATTTCCGGTATTAACCGTTCGTCTGAGCCCACACTTTTGATCCGACGAAGGGTTTAGGCCCAAAAGGTCAGCTTCTCCTTGCTTCCCTTGGCGGATGGAGTACCTCGATCTACTTCCTGTCGATTGCATCCATTGTTTATATCTGTCTGCCAATGCGGCGCCACTAGGCCTTCACAGGCAGATGAGTTCTTCATTCTGAATCGAATCATTTCCAGAACACAAGTAGCTGAATTTTAAGTGAATAATTTTACTGCAATAAACATTCCTACACATTTCACTTTCCTCTCTGCAAAAATTTGATTTGATGTGCTTGCCCGCTTCCTTACAGGAACTGAGCTTTCTCAATAACCGCATCACGTAACAAAGTTTAAAATCCTGAAAATGGCGAATCCACTTTCTTTCTTCCCTTTGTGAGGGTTGAGGCCCAACATTACCAAGCCTTGACCACGATACACCTCCACGTCCCTCTGTCCTCAGCCAACTTTCCCCACTCTCAAACCACGGTCTACCTCTTTTCCTCCCTCAAATTCTCCGCTCTTTGCCATTTTCTTTTCCCAAATCCACACTAAGTGTCTCACACTCTCAGCAGCCCTTTCACCAATCTCCTCCCTCAGTTCACCCATCCTCCTTTTATCCTCTCTCATCACTCCTGCGATACTCCGAACCCATTTCTTCTCGCACACCTGCAACTTTTGTGGTTGTCTCTGTCAGTGCCACCATTTAGGGACCGTAAAAGTAGGCCGGCATCACCCAAATCACCACAAACATTAAAATCTGTGAAACACCGGTATCCCTGCCCTCCTACAGTCCCCGTCATCAAGTTCCACTCCGATCTCTTTGCACATGTACAACGGAGATGTAGAAGCTCTGGCTCAGATTTAAATTTTGAGAATGTAATGATAATTCCCACAATCTTTGGAGTCTGCGTAGTAAATATTGGCACTTCACTGCAACCAATGCACAACTAGGATTATGTGTTTTTAATATCCATTAAAAAAGAAATATATATATACTGTATATGTTATTTTAAAGGAATTTTACTAAACAGACACTTTGATCTGTTTAACCTAAAAGGGGTTTACTCAAGGTGATAGAATGTATGTGTGAAATTAAGGGATTGTCATAAAAAGCAGAGAAATATAATATTCATCGATCTAACTTCATTTGATTTGACGTAACTGAACACACCTTGCTGGTTTGTTGTTATCGGCTTCTTTGTTACCCTCATTTTCTTTGACGTTACTGAACACATATTGCTGTTTTGTCGTTATCGGCTTCTTCGTTACCTTCGTTTGACTTGACGTCACTGAACACATCTCGCTGTTTTGTCGTTATCGGATTCTTCGTTACCTTCATTTGACTTGTTGTTACTCAACACAGCTTGCTGTTTTGTCATTATCGGCTTCTTCGTTCCCTTCATTTGACTTGTTGTTACTGAACACATATTGCTGTTTTCTTGTTATCGGCTTCTTCGTTACCTTCATTTGATGACGTTACTGAACACACCTTGCTGTTTTCTTATTATCGGCTTCTTCGTTACCTTCATTTGACTTGTTGTTACTGAACACATATTGCTGTTTTCTCATTATCGGCTTCTTCGTTACCTTCATTTGACGATGTTACTGAACACACCTTGCTGTTTTCTCGTTATCGGCTTCCTCGTTACCTTCGTTTGACTTGACTTTACTGAACACATCTTGCTGTTTTGTCATTATCGGCTTCTTCGTTACCTTCGTTTGACTTGTTACTGAACACAACTTGCTGTTTTGTCGTTATCGGCTTCTTCGTTCCCTCATTTGACTTGACTTTACTGAACACAGCTTGCTGTTTTGTCGTTATCGGCTTCTTCGTTCCTTCATTTGACTTGTTGTTACTGAACACATCTTGCTGTTTTGTCGTTATCGGCTTCTTTGTTACCTTCGTGTGACTTGTTGTTACTGAACACATCTTGCTGTTTTGTCGTTATCGGCTTCTTCGTTACCTTCATTTGACTTGTTGTTACTGAACACATCTTGCTGTTTTGTCGTTATCGGCTTCTTCGTTCCTTCATTTGACTTGTTGTTACTGAACACATCTTGCTGTTTTGTCGTTATCGGCTTCTTCGTTCCTTCATTTGACTTGTTGTTACTGAACACAACTTGCTGTTTTGTCGTTATCGGCTTCTTCGTTCCTTCATTTGACTTGACTTTACTGAACACATCTCGCTGTTTTGTCGTTATCGGCTTCTTCGTTCCTTCATTTGACTTGTTGTTACTGAACACATCTTGCTGTTTTGTCGTTATCGGCTTCTTTGTTCCTTCATTTGACTTGTTGTTACTGAACACATCTTGCTGTTTTGTCGTTATCGGCTTCTTCGTTACCTTCATTTGACTTGTTGTTACTGAACACATCTTGCTGTTTTGTCGTTATCGGCTTCTTCGTACCTTCATTTGACTTGTTGTTACTGAACATAACTTGCTGTTTTGTCATTATTGGCTTCTTCGTTCCTTCATTTGACTTGACTTTACTGAACACATCTTGCTGTTTTGTCGTTATCGGCTTCTTCGTTCCTTCATTTGACTTGACTTTACTGAATACATCTTGCTGTTTTGTCGTTATCGGCTTCTTCGTTCCTTCATTTGACTTGTTGTTACTGAACACATCTTGCTGTTTTGTCGTTATCGGCTTCTTCGTTCCTTAATTTGACTTGTTGTTACTGAACACAGCTTGCTGTTTTGTCGTTATCGGCTTCTTCGTACCTTCATTTGACTTGTTGTTACTGAACACATCTTGCTGTTTTGTTGTTATCGGCTTCTTCGTTACCTTCATTTGACTTGTTGTTACTGAACACATCTTGCTGTTTTGTCGTTATCGGCTTCTTCGTACCTTCATTTGACTTGTTGTTACTGAACACAACTTGCTGTTTTGTCGTTATCGGCTTCTTCGTTCCTTCATTTGACTTGACTTTACTGAACACATCTTGCTGTCTTGTCGTTATCGGCTTCTTCGTTCCTTCATTTGACTTGACTTTACTGAATACATCTTGCTGTTTTGTCGTTATCGGCTTCTTCGTTCCTTCTTTTGACTTGTTGTAACTGAACACATCTTGCTGTTTTGTCGTTGTCGGCTTCTTCGTTCCTTAATTTGACTTGTTGTTACTGAACACAGCTTGCTGTTTTGTCGTTATCGGCTTCTTCGTACCGTCATTTGACTTGTTGTTACTGAACACAACTTGCTGTTTTGTCGTTATCAGCTTCTTCGTTCCTTCATTTGACTTGACTTTACTGAACACATCTTGCTGTTTTGTCGTTATCGGCTTCTTCGTTCCTTCATTTGACTTGTTGTTACTGAACACATCTTGCTGTTTTGTCGTTGTCGGCTTCTTCGTTCCTTCATTTGACTTGACTTTACTGAACACATCTTGCTGTTTTGTCGTTATCGGCTTCTTCGTTCCCTCATTTGACTTGCTGTTACTGAACACATCTTCAAATCATTTGGGAATTCATTCATCATTTGGGTCGGGATTCAAACCCAGGCTGTACGGCTCAGATGGGAATGCGCACACGTCCAAACTATCCCTTTAATCCTTGTGTTTGTGTTGTTCACATCATGTTCTCTTTTATAACATTTTAAATGATGTTAATCAACGCGAGCCAATAACTTCGTGGAAGTTGATCAAAATGACCTCTTGAGCACCAAATCCATGCGAAGGTATCATCAATCCATCGCTCACACCAAAGGATAACCAACGATCATTTATTTGTTTATGTCTCAGAATTATTTATATACATTACTACTTTGATCACCTGGACGACGTCCCCCGACCACAGCATGTGATGTACGATTGTATAAAAATGTCCATTTCTATCTTTTACAAACACATTCTCTCTTGAGCCTATCTATGGTAGTTTAACCTGTTAACTAAGTTTGATCCTTTTTAATATTTCTTGGACTGTAAATGTAAGTCATAGCAATAAAATCATGCTTAATGATGGTTTCTCAACGTCAAATGTCATTTTTCTCGATTTTCATAACGATTGGTCGATAAAACCCACAAATGGACCATGTGAATTGTTTTTGTGAAATGTCACTTTTGTGTAGGCCAGAATTTGTATGCACATTTTAAGGTCTGGAGAAGGAAGAGCTAGAAGACAGAACAGATCAGGACGCAACAGCAGAAGGTGAATTGGGAAACGTCAACAGCAGGACGGACGGAGAAAAATATGGAGACGGACTACCAGGGGATGCAGGTAACGACGAGGGTAGGGGAGGACGCAAGAGATGAACAGTATGGATACAGGAGGAAAGTTGTGGGAGGGCTGGGAGGTTGTTTAACAGGGTGTAGAAAAGATCATGGTTTGGATGGGGGATGACCTGAGGTGGTGGTGAACAGCTGTCTTGGAGATTTGGAGGGAAGAATGAGATTGAAGAGTGTGGAAGGTGGTTCCACAGGTGGGGAAAAAGATGAATATATGAGTGGAGGTGAGCAGTGGTTCTGGGTTTAGGCAGTTTCATACTAGGAGGGAGTTGCTGGTGGACAATGTGCGTTCTGTAGATACATGCTGGGGTAGGGGTGGCAAAGCACAGAAAGAGCAGAGGATGCAAGACCTGTTGCAAGACCTGTTCAACCTGTTGGTGATGGAGAAGTGATAGGCCCATCAACTCGGTTTCCTCACGGGAGATGCGCAATGATCTTGAAGGCCTTGCATGTGAGACAGGGGAGCCAGCCCAGGGGGGAGAGCAGTACTCCATCAAGCTGTGGATGAAAGCCTTGTCGGTGCATAGGAGGTCAGGTGTGCCAAGGAAGGATTTTGCATGTCGGAGGATGCCTAGTCAGCATCTCGCTTTGGAGGCCATCTTTGAAATGTGGTTTGCCCAAGAGAGGCCATGGCTGAGTGAGACCCAGGAGTTTGAGTGACAGGACTTCTTCAAGGGGGTTGTTGAGAAAGTAGGTGGTAGGGTTTGCCAGACAGTGCTTTCAGAGAGAGTGTGGTTGGGATTTGTCAGGATTGAATGACATATCCCAAGTCCTTGACCATCTTGTGATTTTGTCAGGGTCTGGAGAAAGAAGAGGCTGCAGCCTGCCTGTCTGAAGGATGAGGGATGACACGGTAGAGGGTGTAGTCTTCAGCAAATAGATAAAACTAACTTTCCAGAGAGTCGGAGAGATCGTTGATGAAGATCGGGAAAAGGACTGGGCCCAGAACACTGCCTTGGAGTATTCCAACCTTGACACGGAGAGGAAAGGAAAGGGTTCAGTTTAGAGCCACACGGCTACGGCAGTGGAGGAAGTCAGCAATCCAAGAGAGGAGTTGGCCTTGGATTCCATAAACAGACAGTTTAGGGAGTAAAGCAGGATGCCAGGCCATATCGAAAGGTTGACATGCACTGAACCAAAAGAAACGCAAATCCTGAAGACAAATCAAATATGGTTTATTTTTGTTGGTGTATTACTGACACAATCCGATGGAATGATAGACATTCCCGGATGTAATGTCAGACAATAATGCTGTGGATGTTGAGACACAACACAAGCACTGAATATTGTGACTTCCGGCAATGGTAGAATCTTCAAAGAGAGATGACTTTCAGAACCTTGTGTGACGACCATTTGCGACAATAACTGCAGTACAACATCTGTGCATGGATTGAATAATGTGGTTGACAACGTTCATAGGGATGCTCCGCCACACTTGGAGAATGGCTGTTTGGAGCTGATCAGCTGTCCATGGTCTGGGGAGCACGTTGTTCAAGCGTCTCTGAGCGGCCTCTCAAACATGCTCTATTGGATTCAGATTGGGACTTACAGCTTGCCAAGGCATTCTGTTGATGTGGTGGTGGATCAAGAAGGCTTGTGTTATCCTGGCAGTGTGGGGACGGGCGTTATCCTGCTGGAACTGGAGGACTTGGTCAATGTAGCGCGGTGCTGTTAGGCCATTTTCCCTGCCTGCACTAACACTGTGAAATATGACGAGGTCTGTTTTCTGATTGAGTCCAATAGCAGCCCAAACCATCACACGAGGACCATCCTAGGCGTTCCTTAAAGGTCACCATTGTGCTCCCCTCTACATCGCCCCACTCTCACACATCCATCAGCGGGATCAATGCAGTAACGACTCGTCTGTGAAGAGGACGCATCTCTACTGTTGGTGATGCCAGTTCGTATGCCTCTGGCCCATGCAACTCTGTCCTGACGGTGATGTTGAGTCAGCTCTGGACCCCCAGCCGGTCTTCTACATTGCATGCTTCTTTCACGAAGTGGGCGTTGGACTATTTTGGGGTTGACAGGCCTGCCATGGATTCCAACAGTTACGGGCTGTTTCACTGGCTGACTGGAGGCGTTGCTGCAGGTGATTGTGATGAATGTGTCCATCCTGACGTGCTGTTGTCGCCCTTTGTTTACCTGAGCGCTGGTGGTCATTGGTGCTGTTGGTTGCATTGAATTTCTGCTGGAGATGATAAATGGTGAACATGTGGACATTGAAAGTGTTGGCAACCCGCTGTGCCCTCTTACCAGCTTGCACTTGTCCCAAGGCTCTCTCCATCTCAAACTGTCGCATCCGTGGCATTGCCGTTGCTGACTGATGCAAGAATAACACGAGGCAGGCCTTTAAGCACCACACCTCCACGGACAATGTGTGATCCTTGTTGCACACGTTCAGTAAGTGTGCATGCATCCCATCAAAACCTTAACTTCGAACACGGGCAATGCTAAGGAACACGTGATCCACGTCCACCACACAGCTTTCAGAGCTTGCAACAAAACTTCGTCCAACAACAACCAGATTCATTAGCTGTTGGTGTCGTATTGTAATAAACCAACCACCTTTAGAGGCCATTTCCCCCCGCAGAGCAGGGGTTTGCCTTTTTCTGGCACCATGGTCCCCTTTTTGAAGCAATGTTTTATGGCCAGATGCCCTTCCTGCCGCCAAACCTGTTAGTTGCCTCTACCGACACACAGGGAATTACCAGTGAACAGGTACTCAATTTGCCGACCTTGGAAGGATGACAGGCTGTCAACCCCCTTGGTGTTAATTCAGCGATTGACCGGGATTTGAACCCAGGATCCTATGATCCCAAGCTGACACCCTAACCGCTAAGCCAACACCATAAACCAACAAAAAGTGCATGTCAAGAGAGATGGCCCTGATCTCATTATGGAGGCCCTTCATCCATTGTTAGGACAGTATAAGCAGCATGCGTAAGGTAGAGTGAGTGGCCTGGTCTGAAACCACATTGATGATCTGAGGTGAGGCTGTTGGAGAAAGGAAGGATTTTTTTGTCAACTGTGATGATGGATTGCATGACCTTGCTGATGATTGGAAGTAAGATAATGTCAGTTGCACAATTTGGTTCACCGTCCGATATTTTTAGGACCAGGCAGATTTTCTCTCCTCTTCGCTACTACGTACCAACGGTACCCATCAGCAGCAGCAGCAGTTACCCAAGGTTCGGCCGTGATGGCAATCGCTTCCATTGGGATCCGACGTCCATGACAATCTACACCCCAATCCATTCCATGTTGTCCCCGCTCTATTTCCAGAATCAAAGGCCACTATTAGGAATGCTCAGACGTCCTGGAACTGTTCCTAGAGTTTGGCAGTCATGTGTGCCAGGATTTGCGAACCTTCCCAAGAGCATGTACCAAAGCCGCTTTGGTGACCCACATTTCCACTAATTTACTGGAAACAGATTGATGTAGCAATTTTATTGGCAGAATGAAGGTCAATGTGTGGAAACTGGCAGAGACTCTTCACCAAAGTGTTTGCCAGTTGCATCTAATCATCGTGAACAGCAAGAAGAAGCCGACATTTCCGGTATTAACCGTTCGTCTGAGCCCACACTTTTGATCCGACGAAGGGTTTAGGCCCAAAAGGTCAGCTTCTCCTTGCTTCCCTTGGCGGATGGAGTACCTCGATCTACTTCCTGTCGATTGCATCCATTATTTATATCTGCTGCCAATGCGGCACCGCTAGGCCTTCACAGGCAGATGAGTTCTTCATTCTGAATCGAATCATTCCCAGAACACAAGTAGCTGAATTTTAAGTGAATAATTTTACTGCAATAAACATTCCTACACATTTCACTTTCCTCTCTGCAAAAATTTGATTTGATGTGCTTGCCCGCTTCCTTACAGGAACTGAGCTTTCTCAATAACCGCATCACGTAACAAAGTTTAAAATCCTGAAAATGGTGAATCCACTTTCTTTCTTCCCTTTGTGAGGGTTGAGGCCCAACATTACCAAGCCTTGACCACGATACACCTCCACGTCCCTCTGTCCTCAGCCAACTTTCCCCACTCTCAAACCACGGTCTACCTCCCTCAAGTTCTCCGCTCTTTGCCATTTTCTTTTCCCAAATCCACACTAAGTGTCTCGCACTCTCAGCCGCCTTTTCACTAATCTCCTCCCACAGTTCATCCATCCTCCTTTTATCCTACCCCCGCTAATTTCGGTCCCCTTGTGTTTTATACCTCTCCCCCCCCCCCCCCCCCTCCCACGCCTCCTGCTCCCAAGCCCTCTCCCTCCCACACTTCTCCCTGCTCTCAAATGTTGTGGTTGTGTGCTTCCCCTTCTCTCCCCATCTTGTCTTCCGCTCCCTCTTTTTGTATATTTTGTTTGTCTGGTTTGTTTTGTTTGTTTGTTTGTGAAATAAATGTTAGCTCTTTCACGAGCCTCGATTCAGTATACAAAAAAAAAAAAAAAAAAAAAATCCTCTCTCATCACTCCTGCGATACTCCGAACCCATTTGTTCTCGCAGACCTGCAACTTCTGTGGTTGTCTGTCAGTGCCACCATTTAGGGACCATAAAGGTAGGCCGGCGTCACCCAAATCACCACAAACATTAAAATCTGTGAAACACCGGTATCACTGCCCTCCTACAGTCCCCGTCATCAAGTTCCACTCCGATCTCTTTGCACATGTAACACGGAGATGAAGAAGTTCTGGCTCAGATTTCAATTTTGAGAATGTAATGATAATTCCCACAATGTTCGGAGTCTGCGGAGTATATATTAGCACTTCACTGCAACCAACGCACAACTAGGATTATGGTCTGTTGAGGGGATCAGTTTTTTTTCCACCTTTTTATGTAATGCTGTGAAGTTGGCTGATTTCCAAGGAGATGGAAGATTACCTGTGATAAATGACAGGAGGAAAGGGGCAGAGACACAGGAGGTGCAAGAGCAGCAGAGCACATTTTTAGGACGAGCAAGCTTACAGCGCATTCAGAAAGTATTCAGACCCCTTCACTTTTTTCACATTTTGTTATGTTGCAGCCTTATGCTGAAATCGTTTAAATTCATTTTTTCCCTCATCAATCTACACTCAATACCCCACAATGACAAAGAGGAAACAGGATTTTAGAAAGTTTTGCAAACTTATTAGAAAGAAAAAACTGAAATATCACATTGACATAAGTATTCAGACCCTTTGCTGTGACACTTGAAATTTAGCTCAGGTGCCTACCATTTCTCTTGATCATCTTTGAGATGTTTCTACACCTTGATTGGAGTCCACTTGTGGTAAATTCAATTGATTGGACATGATTTGGAAAGGCACACACCTGACTATATAAGTCTCACAGCTGACAATGCATATCAAAGCAAAAACCAAGCCATGAGGTCGAAGGAACCTCCTGCGGAGCTCAGAGACAGGACTGTGTCGAGGCACAGATCTAGGGAAGCCACAAAAAAAAAACTCTGCTGCATTGAAGGTTCCCAAGAGCACAGTGGCCTCCATAATTCTTAAATGGAAGAAGTTTGGAACAACCAGGACTCTTCCTAGAGCTGGCTGCCCGGCCAAACTGAGCAATCGGGGGAGAAGGGCCTTGGTAAGAGAGGTGACCAATAACTTAATGGTCACTCTGGCTGAGCTCCAGAGATCCTGTGTGGAGATGGGAGAAACTTCCAGGAGGACAACCATCACTGCAACACTCCACCGATCTGGGCTTTATGGCAGAGTGGCCAGACAGAGGCCAAACAGTTCAATGTTGGTTTCATCAGACCACAGAATCTCGTTTCTCACAGTCTGAGAGTCCTTTAGGTGCTTTTTTGCAAACTCCAAGCGGGCTTTCATGTGTCTTTCACTGAGGAGAGGCTTCCGTCCACAAACTTTTGAGATATCTGCTCACAGACAGACAAGCACACAAACATAAAAAGGACATGCTGCTTCTGCTGTCTCAACAATGGCTGGAGGTCCTCAATGCCAAACAGGAAATCAGAGCTGTCTCCCTTGAGATATGTTGCACCTTCGATACGGTCTGGCACCCCGCTCTGCTCACCAAACTCTCCTCCTATGTTATCCATGGAAATCTCCACTCATGGCTTGCAGACTTCCTCTCTGGTGGTAGGCAACATGTGGCCCTGAATGGATTTCTCTAATCTCCCTTCCTGTTCAGGCTGGAGTTCCCCAAGGCAGTGTTCTGGGCCCTGTGCTTTTTCTGGTCTTCATCAATGATCTCTCCGACTCTGTAAAATCCTCTCTATCTCTTTGCTGATGACTCCACTCTCTGCCGCTCCATTCCTCATCCCTCAGATCGGCAGTCTGCAGCCTCCTCACTCTCTGCAGACCTGGACAAAATCACAGACTGGTCAAACAAGTGGAACATGTCTTTCAATCCTGACAAATCTCACACTCTTACTATGTCTCTCAGAAAAGACCGACTGGACAACCCTCCCATCCACTTTCTCAACAATCCTCTCCAAGAAGTTCTGTCGCTCAAGCTTTTGGGTCTCACTATCTGCCATGATCTTTCCTGGGAAAACCACATTTCCAAGCTGGCCTCCAAAGCCAGTCGCTGACTGGGCATCCTCCGTGGTGCGAAGTCCTTCCTTGGCACACCTGAGCTACTCACCACATACAAGGCTTTCATCCGCAGCTCAATGGAATACTGCTCTCCCCTCTGGGCCGGTGGTCCTGCCTCACACCTAGCTCGGCTTCACTCTGTTGAAACCAAAGCTTTCAGAATCATTGGAATCTCCCGCGATGAAGCTGATTGTGAGGGCCTTTCACTCACTCACCACAGGCAGGTTGGTGGTCTTTCTGTCTTATACCGACTCCTATCTGGCCTAGATCCCCCCAGCCCTGTCTGTGCTCTGTCCCACAAATATTCCTACAGGTCACACCAGATCTGCCAGCAACCCTCTTATGGTTAAACTGCCAAAATCGAGACTCTCTGCTCACCTTCACTCCCACCTCTGGAACAAACTCCCTCACTCTCCAGGTCTTTAAAACAGCTGTTCACCACCATCTCTTATCTTCCCCCATCCAAAACCTTGATCTTTTCTACCCCCGTTAATTCACCCCAGATGCACTTTTTTTTGAAATACCGACTTCTTTCCTGGAAGTCCTGGCAGTGTCCATGTGTTTTATACCTCTCCCCCCCCCCTCCCCCCCTTCCCATGCCTCCTCCCCCCAAGCCCCCTCCCTCCCACAGATCTCCTGATGTCCCTGTTCTCTGCTGTTGTACTTCCCTCTCTCTCCCCATCTTGTCTCCCGCTCCCTTCATTATATGTTTTATGTGTCCGTTTATGTTTTTTGTGATTGATGTTAGCTCTTCCACGAGCCTCGATTTTGAGTACAAAAAAAGGCCTTTTGGTACCCAGGAGTACTCTGGTATCGGAAGCGGACGATTTCACCACGCGGCGGATGCTGATGTTTGACTCAAGTTTAATTTCCAAAGATGCAATGAGAACATCAACACAATTGAAAATGTAAAAGCACATGACTGTGTAGCCTACAAATTAAGGGAAAGAACATTTCTTTTAAGTTATTATACCATGTATGCTATGCTGTTGAGAACGATACAATTTATATATATATATATTTTTACATTTGATGCAAAATAACCATCTCAATAAATAAAGATGTTGAGCAATAAACAGAACTGTGTTCGATTTGTACTGAGAAACTGTTCCTTTAATGTCGCCATTTTGACTTTTGCCATTTCCAAAGAATATGCATTAGTTACAGAAAGTAACCTTTAAAGTCTCATAGCAACACGGAAATTGCATAGGGATGTAAAATGTCAATGGCTTCAGTTGTTTTGGAACCTGAAACGAAGCAGGTAGAAGAGGCTACATTTGGCCCCCGGGTGTCGTACCATGCGCACATCCCAGCACTGATCCACAAAACGTCATTCGTCGGTGCGTCATCCGAACGTACGTCCATCGGGCATTCTAACACACACCAGTAGCAAGGACAGTGAGGGCAACACAGCATTTCGTGATTACTGGGGTTGAGAAATGGCGTCACCAAGCCACCCTAAGCCTTCCACGGTACCGTATCGTTACCTTCAAGGGAAACCTCTCCAATTTTGCAAATCCAAGTTTCCAGTATGATCCGATGTTGGCAATTTGGTTTTTAACACGAATCGAGATTCCCTTGAAGCGAAAGCGCATTAACATTCATGAAAGGCGAGGATTAAAGAAAGGCCGCTCTCTACACAAAACCATGTCATCGCGGGGTCTCGTACACTACCGATTAAAAAGGACAAAATGTTCTCTCCAGAGATGTGCTATTCCGCGTGCAATATTACATCACAAGGTACAAAATGTATTCTCGTAGAAAACAAGGTCTGCACTTTGATTCCAAAATACAACACTCAAACAACACACGGGTAGGGGTAGGGCAGCGTTATGTGCTTTACATTAAAAACACTCACTTTTTATACACACATGAACACACGCTCTTCCAGAAAACAAGCTCAAAACGACACCAACGTACAACCTATCGGTTTAATACACGCACATACTATCGAAGAACAAGTGTCAAAGGATGTTTCGACCTTATGACTTGGACAATTAACTTATTGTTGCACAATGAGCAGCTTCACGAACAGAATGTCATAGAGACCGAGACGCTACTTAGACAATTAAAGCTCAGGGTGATTTGCCACTGTTGATGCATAATATACCACGTGTAATCATTTTGCATAACTCTGTTACCCCACCGCCCCCCCCCCCCCCCCCCCCCCGTGTGTGAGTGAGCAATCCCGTGTGTGAGCGAACAATTCCCGTGTGTGAGTGAGCAATCCTGTGTGTGAGCGAACAATCCTGTGTGTGTGTGAGTGAACAATCCTGTGTGTGAGCGAACAATCCTGTGTGTGAGCGAACAATCCCGTGTGTGAGCGAACAATCCTGTGTGTGAGCGAACAATCCTGTGTGTGTGTGAGTGAACAATCCTGTGTGTGAGCGAACAATCCTGTGTGTGAGCGAACAACCCCGTGTGTGAGCGAACAATCCTGTGTGTGAGCGAACAATCCTGTGTGTGAGCGAACAACCCTGTGTGTGTGAGCGAACAATCTTGTGTGTGAGTGAACAATCCTGTGTGTGAGTGAACAATCCCGTGTGTGAGCGAACAACCCCGTGTGTGAGCGAACAATCCCGCGTGTGAGCGGACAATACCGCGTGTGAGCGAACAATACCGCGTGTGAGCGGACAATACCGCGTGTGAGCGGACAATACCGCGTGTGAGCGAACAATACCGCGTGTGAGCGAACAATACCGCGTGTGAGCGAACAACACCGTGTGTGAGCGAACAACACCGTGTGTGAGCGAACAATACCGCGTGTGAGCGAACAATCCCGCGTGTGAGCGGACAATCCCGCGTGTGAGCGGACAATACCGCGTGTGAGCGAACAATCCCGCGTGTGAGCGGACAATACCGCGTGTGAGCGAACAACACCGCGTGTGAGCGAACAATACCGCGTGTGAGCGAACAATATCGCGTGTGAGCAGACAATACCGCGTGTGAGCGGACAATACCGCGTGTGAGCGAACAATACCGCGTGTGAGCGAACAACACCGCGTGTGAGCGAACAACACCGTGTGTGAGCGAACAATACCGCGTGTGAGCAAACAATCCCGTGTGTGAGCGAACAATCCTGTGTGTGAGCGAACAATCCCGTGTGTGAGCGACCAATCCCGTGTGTGAGCGAACAATCCTGTGTGTGTGAGTGAACAATCCTGTGTGTGAGCGAACAATCCCGTGTGTGAGCGAACAATCCTGTGTGTGAGCAAACAATCCCGTGTGTGAGCGAACAACCCCGTGTGTGAGCGAACAATCCTGTGTGTGAGCGAACAATCCTGTGTGTGAGCGAACAACCCTGTGTGTGTGAGCGAACAATCTTGTGTGTGAGTGAACAATCCTGTGTGTGAGTGAACAATCCCGTGTGTGAGCGAACAACCCCGTGTGTGAGCGAACAATCCTGTGTGTGAGCGAACAACCCTGTGTGTGAGCGAACAATCTTGTGTGTGAGTGAACAATCCTGTGTGAGTGAACAATCCCATGTGTGAGCGAACAATACCGCGTGTGAGCGAACAATCCCGCGTGTGAGCGGACAATACCGCGTGTGAGCGAACAATACCGCGTGTGAGCGGACAATACCGCGTGTGAGCGAACAATACCGCGTGTGATCGAACAATCCCGCGTGTGAGCGGACAATACCATGTGTGAGCGAACAATCCTGTGTGTGTGAGTGAACAATCCTGTGTGTGAGCAAACAATCCCGTGTGTGAGCGAACAACCCCGTGTGTGAGCGAACAATCCTGTGTGTGAGCGAACAATCCTGTGTGTGAGCGAACAACCCTGTGTGTGTGAGCGAACAATCTTGTGTGTGAGCGAACAATCCTGTGTGTGAGTGAACAATCCCATGTGTGAGCGAACAATACCGCGTGTGAGCGAACAATCCCGCGTGTGAGCGGACAATACCGCGTGTGAGCGAACAATACCGCGTGTGAGCGGACAATACCGCGTGTGAGCGGACAATACCGCGTGTGAGCGAACAATACCGCGTGTGAGCGAACAATCCCGCGTGTGAGCGGCAATACCGCGTGTGAGCGAACAATCCCGCGTGTGAGCGGACAATACCGCGTGTGAGCGAACAATACCGCCCGCGTGTGAGCGAACAATCCCGCGTGTGAGCGGACAATACCGCGTGTGAGCGAACAATCCCGCGTGTGAGCGGACAATACCGCGTGTGAGCGAACAATACCGTGCGTGAGCGAAGAACACCGTGTGTGAGCGAACAACACTGGGTGTGAGCGAAGAACACCGTGTGTGAGCGAACAACACTGGGTGTGAGCACATGTCATTTAATTCTTAAAAGGCTTTTTATTATTATAAATGTTCTTTCAGGCACCGTCAAGAGGCACAATATGGACTTGTCAGAACAATCAGGCTCTTTGTGTTAAAACGAAACTTGGTTATATGTAAAAGGCATCAAGGTGTGTTCCCTTCATTTGCTGCAATGCGGAATTGGACAGCAAAGTTAGTAAGGTGCTTGGGATTTGTAAAAACGATTGGCTCTTTGTACAAACTTTATCTGTTGTGATATGTGTTCTCTTAGGCGGACAAGGTGTGGGACCTCTTGTTTTATACCTTGCATCAGCCTATAATCGGCAAGGCCCTCTTATCCACTGCCTAGTCGGTTCAAAATGTCCCATGCGGTGGCCGCCTTGCATGGAAAAGTGATTCCATTTTATTCTAAAATATATTTATAAAATGTGCTTGTATGGATGGTGATGTCGTGTGAGAAGTTGACTTTAATCGAGAGTGGCGCTCATAGCTATTGTACCTGTTATGAGAATACACACACCTGGGACATCTAGTCAATGTATGAACATGTGGGGAAAGTGGGTCATGGATGCTTGTCAAACCGTCTGGTGGTGATTCACAGTCTTGATGTAGACTAACGAGTAAATAATACTGGTAACCTGCGTGGACAGGTTTGCTGCTTCCAAGGTAACCTCATGGCAAGGATTGCACTAGGTAGTTTGCCTTTGCCGTTGCCTTCACAGTGGCAGTCGGGGCAGGGAATGGTAATTTGTTTTGGTCACGGCGATAGCTCACTTAATGATGACGAAGGACACCGTGGGATCTTTAACACCCACAAACTAATGTTGGTAGATGGGACACCCACCGATTCCTCGCCCTGCATGCGAAACACCAGGGTGACGACCCAGAGGCGAGTGCACCCAGACTTCTAGGCTAGATCCTACCAGTCCTGATGAAGACTAATAACGTTAATTTGGTTGCCTGAACCAGACTAGATTTCAATTTTTGAATCGTTTGAAAATGTTGATGTAATCAAACAGGGCGGTGTGCTCTGGATGTAACACTCCCTCCTGACATCCACTAGAACATTGATATTGGCAAAATTCAACAGCAATTTTATCAGAAGCTACAAAACCTCAAACCTGGCATGGGGTGGGAGGACCGAGGCTCAGGGTGGGAGGATCGAGGCTCAGGGTGGGAGGATCGAGGCTCAGGGTGTGAGGATCGAGCACCAACCAACGGAACGACCTTGCTATACACCTTGAACTATCATTGCGAACTCGATTCAAACAGACATGAAGGTGTGTGCCATGAATAAGTGAAACACAATGGAGTCCCAGCATAAATAACAATGAATTTGGTGCAATTAAAAGCAGCCTGGAACAGCGAAACAATAATAAAAAAAGAACCACACCTTCGTTCAACTTGAGTCACGGCATCATCTGTGTACCTGGTTTGATCGGAGACCGCCCATGGCCAAGAGGGAGAGAGAGAGAACTTATTTGCAGCTTCTACAGTTGTGTGTGTGTGTGTGTGTGTGTGTGTGTGTGTGTGTGTGTGTGTGTGTGTGTGTGTGTGTGTGTGTGTGTGTGTGTGTGTCATTGGTTCTTATCTCCATATGTGGTTTCGGAAAGTGGAACGGAGTCCTCCCAAGTCTCGAAGTATCCACCTCCGTTTCGAAGTCTCATGGAACAGTTTGTGAAGTTTTCTTATTCTCAAAGTTTTGTCCCGAGGGTTCTTTTGAGGATTGTCACCGAGCCTTGGACAGCTTCCAACTGCAGTTCGTTTGTCGTAGTATCCCCAGGAATGTTTTTAAGATCCCTGTAAGGTTCTTTTTTTATCATTCAGGTTGCTCCAATTATCACTGGTACAATTTTGATGCTCTTCAGCTTCCAGGATCTTTTCACGTCATTTTTGAGATCTTCGTATTTGGTCATTTCTTGATTTCTGCGTTGTTTAGGCCAAAATCGCTGGAGAATGACACCTCAATTATAGCAATGCCTTCTTTTATTTTTTGTACCTCAGCACTATATCCGGTCCAATGCTATATTTTCTATGTTCACGCTTGATGGGATCATTAGTTCGTACGTGAGCATTACTTCCTTGTTTTCAGTGATTGCTTTTGGTTCATGTTTCCACACGTTTTCTGCACCTGGGATATTGAGACTTTTGCAGATGTGCCGGTGGTTTACTCGACATACATTGTTGTGACTTTTGGTGTACAGCTGTTCTGACATGAGTTCTTCACATCCTGATAGGAGGTGGCTCGTACTTTCTGTTTATATCTTGCAGAACACCTGTCTGATTGACTCAGACCCACCATTTTCTTAAATCCATCGGTGTAGTGTCCTTGATCTTGGGCATTTATTATGATTCGGTCTCCATGCCTGACATCTTCCATTTGAACCTGCCTTTGGAATTTTTTTGCTAGGTGGGTTAGGGATACCTTATCTGGTTTAGTGTCTTCGTGTTTGTTTACAAATTGAATTTGGTAGTCTGTTGCACTTTTTACGTATTCGGCCAATCCTACAGTTTCTGTGCACTTGGTTGAGCTCCATCAGTTCGCTACCACCTTCTCGTCTCGGCAGGTACATTCTCGGGATGTATTGATTTCTGTAAAACGTTTTGTGGATTGTGAGGAGTTTCCTTGTTTTGATATCCAGTTTATTGATTTCTGATTGTGGCTAGTTCATTATTCCACAGCTGTACTGGAATACTGGTATTGTGAGTTGGTTTATGGCTTTGATTTTGTCCCTTGGGGAGAGGTATGTTTTCAGGATCAACCTCATTCTACACAGGTATTCTTTGATAATTGTTTTGCACATTTGTTTGTGAGATATTTGGTGGCCCTTAACGACCCCCAGGTATTTGTATGATGCTTTGTTGTCGAGTTCCTGTATTATTGTATTTGTGTCGATTTTTATGTTATACGTATTTGTTGGTCTACCTTGTATGAATGTGCACTCGGCACAGTTATCCAGGCCAAATTCCATTTGAATGCCGGAGAGTACTGTTTCACTAATTTGAGTTGTTCTGACAATTTGTTGTCGTTTCGTGCAAAGAGTTTACATCATCCATGTGAAGTGGATGTGTCACCTTTTTGTCTCTCTGGACGTTCTCTTATGTGATGTCAGGGTGTATCCATGACCTTGGTCATTAATGAGGTTTCTCAGTGGGTTCAGAGTCAGGCAATCCCTGGAAGATTCTTCAACGTATCTTCACTCCTGGTATTTCAATCTTTCCTTCTGAGTGCTGTGGTATTCCAAAGCCGAGTGCTGTGGTATCAATGTGGTATTCCAAAGCTCCATTGCTTTCTCAATCAGTTTGATTATTTGGAGGTTGATCTTGTCCATTTGCATGTATTTTATCATCCATGAATGTGGGACACTATCAAAAGCTTTTTTGTAGTCTATCCAGACTGTGGATAATTTTGTTGTTCTTGTATTGCAATTTTCGAGTATGGCCTTGCTTAAATGGTAGGTGGTCTATTATTCCATAACAACCTCTCTTACATCCCTTTTGTTCTTCCTCTGGACCTCCACGTGTGTGTGTGTGTGTGTGTGTGCATGTGTGTGTGTATGTGTAACATTGTAGCCACCTGTGGTTGCAACGCTGCTCCACCTTTTTGTGCATTATCCCTCTGGGTTTCTCCATTTCCGATCTGTCCCGTTTTCTATCTCCCATTTCTTCTTTATCCTTTGCACTTTAAGCTTAACTCACTGTCTGGAAAACAGGTGCTACAATATTGCTTTAGTCTCCGACTCCTTCAAACCTGCAATATTCAAGATGCAAGGCCAAGGTCTGTATTTTGCGTACTTGATCTTATGTCAGAGTATATAACTCCATTCCTTTGCTCCTCACCAGTACCATGATTTCCTCCTCCTCTGTTGGTTTCCAATCTCTTCCCTCTCTCTAATGGACCTGTCCCCTGACCCCCTTTTTATCTGCATGCTTCCCTCTGATGCTCTGTTTGTCTGTGAACCCGCTACCCTCTGTCATTTCGCTCTTCCATGAGCCTAGATTTATATATACAAAACAACCTTCATTTTTATTTTTAAATCTCCAAAGTGCAGTGAAAAATTGTCACGAGAAGCCTGTCACATTAAAATTAAAAGAAGGGAACAAAATTAGGAAAAATATCGATCAGCTGGGAAAAAAAAGTTTTCGAGCAAGTTACTCTGCCAGGGCATCCCCGAATGAATTTCAGGTGACCTATGGTGGCACGTTCCTGGGCCGCTTGGTTGGTGGACTTTTTTGAGCATTCTCTATTCCCTGTGATTGTGTCCACGAGTCTTCCTGCAGAGTGTGCGCGTCCAGCATTTCCAGCAAGAGGTCGTAGAATGGAACGAGGTTTTTGCACTTCATGCTGTACATGTGCTGAATGCCCTTGTTGCTGTTGGTTAGGGTTAGGTGGAAAGAGGATACAGTGAGAAATCCCATTCAAAAATACTTGTGATTATAGACAAATATATCTTCAAAATATTTTCAAGTGCTTGTGTGTTTGTGTGTGGAGAACCCACATTTTGGGTGTAGGTCCTTCAGAATCTGGACAAGGTTTTAAGCTACCCCACTTCCTCCCCCCAACAAAATTCCGCACTCTCTCCCCTCCCCACAAGGAAACTATCTGTCTGCATGTTGGTGTAGGTCTGTCTGCAAATAAATAAATAAATAAATTAGCTGGGCCAATCTCCCCCAAATTTTGCATAAGTGCTGGGGTTGCCGAGGGTCAGGTCATGGGTACAAAGCCCCCTCAAGCCCAGCAAAGCAATGCTCCGTGTATGTGTTTGTACATCTAAAAATCAAGAAACTGACTTAAAACTCATCAAGACTCTGCTCACCTTCACTCTTTCATTCCTCTTTACTCCCACCTCTGGAACAAACTCCCCCACTCTCTTCAATCCCACACCTCCCTCCAGGTAATTAAAACAGATGTTCATCTCTTATCTTCCCCCATCCTAAACCTTGATCTTTTCTACCCCCGGTAATTCACCCCAGATCCACTTTCTTGAAATACCGACTTCTTTCCTGGAAGTCCTTGCAGTGTCCATGTGTTTTATACCTTTCCCACCCCACTCCCCCCTTCCCATGCCTCCTCCCCCAAAGCCCTCTCCCTCCCACAGATCTCCCGTTGTCCCTGTTCTCTGCTGTTGTACTTGTGTGCTTCCCTCTCTCTCCCCATCTTGTCTCCCGCTCCCTTTATCATATGTTTTATGTGTCAGTTTATGTTTTTTGTGATTAATGTTAACTCTTACATGAGCCTCGATCTTGTTTACAAA
This sequence comes from Myxine glutinosa, assembly GCF_964187855.1. NCBI lineage: Eukaryota > Metazoa > Chordata > Myxini > Myxiniformes > Myxinidae > Myxine > Myxine glutinosa. Next base: position 191,193,788 of record NC_136265.1, read on the forward strand.
AAAAAAGAAAACAAAAAGGAGGAAATGAGGCCATTTGGTCCATCATTGCCGTGGTGCAGTCTTGGGTTAATCTTTGCTGCATCCTTAAAACACTAATCTTGATGGTATACTAAAATCCAATCACCCAATGTTGATTGATGTGTGTGTGTGTGTCTGTGTGTTTGTGTGTGTATTTGTGTGTGTGTATTTGTTTGTGTGTGTGTGTGTGTGTAGGTGTGTGTGTGTTTGTGTGTGTGTATTTGTGTGTGTGTGTGTGTGTGTTTGTGTGTGTGTGTATTTGTGTGTGTGTGTGTATATGTGTGTGTGTGTATGTATTTGTGTGTGTGTATTTGTGTGTGTGTGTGTGTTTGTATGTGTGTGTGTATGTATGTGTGTGTATGTATGTGTGTTTGTGTGTGTGTGTGTATTTGTGTGTGTGTGTGGACTTGTGTGTTTGTGTGTGTGTGTGTATTTGTGTGTGTGTGTGTATTTGTGTGTGTGTGTGTGTATTTGTATTTGTGTGTGTGTGTGTGTGTGTATGTATGTGTGTGTGTGTTTGTGTGTGTATTTGTGTGTGTGTGTGTATTTGTATGTGTGTGTGTGTGTGTATTTGTGTGTGTGTGTGTGTGTGTGTATTTGTGTGTGTGTGTGTATTTGTGTATTTGTGTGTGTGTGTGTGTGTGTGTGTGTGTGTGTATGTATGTGTGTGTGTGTGTGTGTTTGTGTGTGTGTGTGTATTTGTGTATTTGTGTGTGTGTGTGTGTATTTGTGTGTGTATTTGTGTGTATGTGTGTGTATGTGTGTATATGTGTGTGTTTGTGTGTGTGTGTGTGTATTTGTGTGTGTGTGTTTGTGTATGTGTGTGTGTGTGTGTGTGTGTATGTGTGTGTATTTGTGTATGTGTGTGTGTATTTGTGTGTGTGTGTGTGTGTGTGTGTTTGTGTGTATGTGTGTATGTGTGTGTGTGTGTGTGTGTGTGTGCCCAGCTGATGAGCGTGCAGTCAGGAAACTAGTCAATTGCTTACAGGTTAAGGTTCTTACTAGGTAAGGGAACTATGTTTTGAGGTTTGAAATTTAAATAAAGTTGAATATGCGATGTTGTGAAATTAACATAATTTACAGCAAACGTTTAAATTATATTAAAGATTAGGAACAACCGGCACTGTGCAATTAATTAAGACCGTGTGTGTGGTAAAATTGTTCGGAACAGAAATGAAAATAATGAGGTGTGCGTGCGCGTGTGTTGTTAGTTGTCATCTCCAAATGCAGGTTTCAGAAGGTGGACCAGAGCCCTCCCTGGTATCAAAGTGTCCACCTCCATTAGCGTGAACATGCGTGTATAATATATGTGTATATAATATGTATAATATGTCACATATAATATGTGTGTGTATCTAATACTAGATGAGATACCTGTTCCACACCTGGGGAAATCTGAGTATGTGGTTTGGGGGAGTGGGTCACATCAGGTGGAATGTGGAGGGGTTTGGTGAGGGGAGGAGGGCATGTGGTGTTAGAAAATGGAGTGGGGGAGATACCTGGTCGTCCAGGTGAACCTAAGTGTGGGGGTGGGGATGGGAAGGGGTGGGGTTGTGGGGATCTTGGGGTGGGGGAAGGTGAAAGCGTTGCCATACATCTATTCCTCTACCCTGTCTGAACTTCCTTCCGGGATCGGCAATTCCACACGCAGTGTTTGGTACATTCGGGAAATAAATGCAGAGTTATTCAAGGCTGAATTACGTGAAAATATCGAATGGGAGCCCATCATTAGTCGCCCTGTGGGTTTTGCGCGAGTCTCTGCAGGTTAATGAACGTGGCTGAGGCTGGTGTCGAATACTCCGTTAGCATCGACCATTCCGCACGCAATGTTCGGTACACCGGCGAGATTTTTAAAGGATGAATGATGTGAAAATTTATATAATTTTTCTTTTAGTTTATATAAAGTTATTTAGGCTATGTAGATTTAGGCGGGGTGAGGCGGGATGTGTGGTAATGGGTGGGGTAGAGGGAGGGTTGGGGCTTGTTAGAGAAGCAGGTCACAGTGCAAAACCATCCTGGGGGAGTGAAGGCTCTTGATGCCAAGTGTGAATGAGCACCATGGGTGAAAGGGTGTAACTGGTATATGGAAAGAAACACACATGGTGGGGGGTGGGGAGATCTATAGTACAAAACCACCTTGGGGGAGTGAACAGTCTTCCTGGCAAGTTTGAGCCTCGTGGGTCAACAGGTGTGGCCGGCAAGTCAGAACAAACACACAAACACGGCTCAAATATGGATATAGATAGATGTACAGTCATGAGAAAAAGTAAGTACACCCCTTGTAAAGTTTTGACTTTTTAAAACATATTTCAACAATATTGACAGATAAAGGTGATATAATATAACAAATATCATGAAACATTTACATTTTGTAGTCCATTGTATAATTTTGTAGTCCATTTTGTAGTCCATTGTACATTTGCACGAGCAAATGGAAGCAATGTTTCTTCCAGAATGGCCCTGTACTTGAACTGGTTCAGGTTTCCATTCAGAACAACCAGGTCAGTTTTGCACCCTGCATGAAAAGCAGCCTAAACGGTCACCCCACCACCTCCAGCTTGGACTCTTGGCACTATACAACCTTTGTTGTAGGCTTCATGCACTTGTCTGCGCACTCGGACGCGGCCATCTTGACAATATACCAGAAATCTAGACTCGTCACTGAAGATCATGTGATTCCAGTGTCCTGGCTGCCATTGACGGTGCTCTCTGGCCCACTGAAATCGGCGCTGGCGGTGTTGTCTGGTCAGGCGTGGCTTTCTCAGGGGATGCCTGGCACGATAGCCTGCTTGAACCAGTCGTTGGTTGACTAGCCTTCTGGATACAGGCACATTTGTCAGTTGCTGCCACTCATCCCTAAGCCGATTAGCTGACTTCGTATGGCCATTGCGGACTAACCGGTGCAGTTGGTGATCATCCCTCCTTGTGGTTCTGCGGGGACGTCCTGGCCTCGGTATTGGAGCAGGGACACCCCTCTGAGCATTTCGTTTCAGGATCTTTGACACCTGACCTTGAGTGATGCCATACTGCCGAGCAATAGCACGCTCTTTCATGCCGTAATTTCGTTCAGCCACCACTCCATGACAAACAGCATTGTCGAGTTGACGGACCATCTCCAGAGGAAGCGGCAATAACTTTTGGAGATGTGCAGCAGTTGTTTTCCACTAATACAGAACGCAACAACCCTTGTATACCCGAATGTGAAGCCAATCGTCAAATGCACCTGTCCGTACATTTTGCCACGCCACCTGTGATATAATCCTGTTGTTGACTTCTTGCTGCGACAGACAATCAGTGACATGGTTCTTTTAACAAATAAATCACCAAAGTGTAAAAGAAACTCACCAGATTGATATACTGAGTTAAGAAAGTAAACCCAAGTCAAGAAAAAAAATAATTCCATATTAAATGCCTAGTCTGTAATATGTGTAATATGCCACAAATAATGTGTATCATCATACATCAATATGTGTGTATCATTATACATCAATATGTGTGTATCATCATACATCAATATGTGTGGATCATCATACCTCAATATGTGTGTATCATCATACATCAATATGTGTGTATATAATATGTGTAATATGCCACATATAATGTGTATCATCATACATAAATATGTGTGTATATAATATGTGTAATATGTATGTATATAATAAATAATGTTTAATATGCCATGTTACTTCCGGTCCCTTGGGCGACGAGGCTTGCTTCGAGCTCTCCACGGCATCGAAGTTTGAGTGTTTTCCCATTCGTGTCTTTGTCGGGTTTCCGCTGGTTGTTTTGTTGTGTGTGTGTTGTTGTGTGTTTCTGTTTAGTTTTGGTTTTGTGCTTGTTGCGGATTTGTGTGTGATTGTTCGTTTTTAATTCGCGCGTCGTGCGCGGCCTGGTCTTTCCGGGCTCCCTTCCCCCCGTCGGTGTTTTGTGAGTGTAAGTTCTTTCCTTCACAGTATTTGCTTGTTTCTTGGATTTTCTTTTCTCCCCCCTGCCTCTCGCGGGCATTTTACCCTTTTTCCGGCGTTTTTAAAAACAGGACAAACGGATAGACAAAGAATTATATTGTCGCGCAACCGCGATTAACACCATAGTTGCGGATTGCCGATGACGAGGCTTTAACTCCCGAGGCGAAAACTCAATAGCGGATTCCAAATCAAACACTTAAAGTTAAACGCGCGGAATGGCGGGACGGGACACAGCAAAGCTCCGCCGCCTTATCTATTAAAATGAAACAGGAAACTGCGTTCAGGTATATACAGAAAATAATATAAGGATTTATTATCGGTTCCGAGAACAAAGAAATATGATGCTCTAAACCCCCTATATGGAGTACTCCCACTCGACAGAGTTATTAAACAAACCACATGGCAGACGACGAAATGAACAAAGGGGGTGTGTGTGTGTGATGCGTTCTTCGCTTTGCTCGCTTGGGAGCGTGGCGTGGAGATCGTGCAGGCTTTGGATGGCTAGGCCCTGACACGTGGGCGGGAGTGGTCTCCCCGACGCGACTCGCTCGCCGACCCCAGTCCTCTCGCCCCGCAATTCTCAAACGCTCGCCCCCGTCCGAAGGACCACGGTTTCTCGGGCTGTCGTCTCTGCCCGGCGCCTTGGAGATCGTGAGTGGTTGGCGATGGTACGCAAGAGGCCACTAATACGGCCACCAACGGGGCGAACCTCGGCACGACAGTCGCCCACGCAAGCACGCGATCCAATCGCAGGGAAGATGGAGGGAACGAAGGCAGGAAAGAACGAGAGGGGAAAAATGTCCAGTGCACTCTTATCACGACTGAATCCTCTCAGCTCCCCCAAATGGCGTCTGCTCTGCCTCATGTCCAACTCCGAAGTTCCTTCTTCTCCTTCGTGTCGTCACTTCCCTCACGCACCGTCATGCCCTCTCGTGACGTCCATTCGTCCGCCCTTCCCCATGACATCAAAAGATCCACCCCCTTCTCATCGTGTCTCAGCAGGGTGCGTTTTGGTCGGTGTTGTTTCATTGATGTGAAAGGGAAGGGAATTAATTAATGTAGGTGCGCTAGGGGCATGAATTCCTACCGCCTAGATGCGGTGCTAAAAGGGACATTGGATTGACCACAGGGGTGGGAAAACACACAAAGTTACCCTTATCGCCCTAACTACTTAGCACTTCCTGTCCCCGTACAGGAAATATATACGCAATTATCCCGGCATACGCCTACACATACTAACTTAAAGGTACATAGTGGGTTCTAGCTATCGCGACATCCCGGAGCATTTTACCTACTCAGATCTACTCTGCTCTACATATTGCTCTACCAAATTCATAACAATATATTGATTCTTTCTCTCATCCCGGACACGTGCTTGTTCGCTCTCCTCCTCGTCTCGACTTGTGCCCCGCCCCCTGTATCTCGTTTGGATATTGTTGGAATATGTTTAAACCGCAGCCGTGATGCTGACGCCGCCCTGCCCCCCCCCCCCCCATAATTTCCATGTCTTAAACGTTTCCCAGTGTGTACCCTGGTCAGAATAGGTACACCGTATCCCTGCGTGTCGTAAGAGACGACTAAGAGGGTTGGCGTCAGGAAGGGCATCCGGCCATAAAAACATTGCCTCAAAAAGAGAACCATGACAATTACAACTACATATGGGCAGGGTGCAGCCCGAAGTGGAGATCGGTTTCTGAGGTTTGGGACATGGAATGTAGGGACAATGACAGGGAGATCAGGAGAAGTGGTGGAAGTATTGGTCAGAAGAAGAGTGGACATATGTTGTGTGCAGGAGACGAGATGGAAGGGAAGTGGTGTGAGAATGGTGAAGGGTAGGCAGGGACAGAAATACAAGTTTGTGTGGCAAGGGTGCCCGGAGGGCGTGAATGGTGGTGGTGTCCTGTCTTCTGAGGAGTTTGAAGACAGTGTGGTGAGTGTGACTAGAGTGAGTGATAGGTTGATGATGGTGAAAATGATGATTGGAAAGCTCTTGGTGAACGTCATCTCGCGATATGCTCCGCAGGTTGGTCGAAGCGATGAAGAGAAGGACAAGTTCTGGTGTGCGATAGAGAAGCTGATGGAAAACGTGAAAGATGAGGAAGTTGTTGTGGTGGGAGGAGATCTGAATGGACATGTGGGAAGGAGTATGGATGGTTTTGAGGGAGTTCATGGGGGTTACGGATATGGTGTGAGAAATGGAGAAGGTGAAAGGATTTTGGAGTTTGCTGATGGAGCTGATTTGTTGATTTGTAATACTCAGTTCCAGAAAGAGGACAATAAGCTTGTTACATACACGTCAGGTGGGTCGACGACAACCGTTGACTACCTGATGGTGCGTAGGCGAGATAGGGGGCACCTCCGGGACACAAAGGTGATCCCGGGGGAGGAGGCTGTTTCACAGCACCACTTGGTTGTCTGCGACATAAGGGTGAAAGGTGCGAGGCGAGCTCGGCGGGTGAAGTACCAACCAAGAATGAAGGTGTGGAGGTTGAAAGAGGTGACAGTAAGGGAGGCATTAAAAGAGAGGCTGAGTAGGGGAGAGGATGATGTGGTTGAGCTTGAAAGTGGTTGGATGTCAATGAAAGCTAGTCTGTTGGGAGCCGTTGGTGAGGTATGTGGATGGACAAAAGGACCACCGAGGCACTCGGAAACATGGTGGTGGGATGATGAAGTTGGAAAGAGGATTGACGAGAAGAGGAAGAAGTTCAAGGAGTGGCAGAAGGCGAAGGGTATGGGAGCAGAAACAGCAGAGCATGAAAGTTATAAGGCAGCCAGGAAGGCTGCAAAGTTCAACGTTCACCAAGAGCTTTCCAATCATCATTTTCACCATCATCAACCTTCCACTCACTCTAGTCACACTCACCACACTGTCTACAAACTCCTGAGAAAACAGGACACCAACACCATTCACGCCCTCCGGGCACCCTTGCCACACAAACTTGTATTTCTGTCCCTGCCTACCCTTCACCATTCTCACACCACTTCCCTTCCATCTCGTCTCCTGCACACAACATATGTCCACTCTTCTTCTGACCAATACTTCCACCACTTCTCCTGATCTCCCTGTCATTGTCCCTACATTCCATGTCCCAAACCTCAGAAACCGATCTCCACTTCGGGCTGCACCCTGCCCATATGTAGTTGTAATTGTCATGGTTCTCTTTTTGAGGCAATGTTTTTTTTAATGGCCGGATGCCCTTCCTGACGCCAACCCTCTTAGTCGTCTCTTACGACACGCAGGGATACGGTGTACCTATTCTGACCAGGGTACACACTGGGAAATGTTTAAAACATGGAAATTCGGGTGGGGGGGCGGGGGGGGGGGCGGCGTCAGCATCACGGCTGCGGTTTAAACATATTCCAACAATATCCAAACAGAACCATGAAAACCATGAAAAACAATCTGGGAAAAGTCTCCAAGCGAGAACGTGGATTTGAGAAAGAAGGAGCAGAGGCGGAAGAAAAACGAGATACAGGGGCGGGGCACAAGTCGAGACGAGGAGGAGAGCGAACAAGCAACGTGTCCGGGAGGAGAGAAAGAATCAATATAGAATTCTTTGTCTCGGGAGGTGAGGTGAGGGGGAGAAAATAAAATAAAAGAAACAAGCAATACAGCGAAGGAAAGAACCCAAATCGACAAAACACCGACGGGGGGAGGGAAGCCCCAAGTTACCAGGCCGCGCACGAGGTACGACCCAGAAAACGATTAACTACACACAAGTTTGTACGAATTACAAACCAATACCAACCAGAAACACACAATAACACGTACACAGCAAAATAACCAGTGGAAATTTGACAAAGACAAGAATGGGAAAACACTTAAACTTCAATGCCGTGGAGAGCTCGAAGTACGCTTCACTCGCCTGAGGAACCGGAAGCCAGAAGCCGGAGATCGAAGAACGAATAAACAAATAAGAACAACGAATAAACGAATAAGAACAACGAATAAGAACAGAGGAGGAAATATATATATATTTTTACGCGGCACGAATTAACCGACGATTTTGTATACAGGTATGAAAAATTAACACCGAGAATCTTACTAAGGACACACTATAGGTACACACACCGAAAGATAAATACAGTTTCGACAAAAACACAATTGTGAAAAATTACTTAACTTCGAAAGCGTGAGCGCATGGACAGCTTCGAAAAGACGTGATGAAAAGACGTGATGGACCGCTTCGAAAAGGTTACGTTTTGTATCCAAGCTTTGTTTACAATCTGGATTCGGACCTGAACCAAAATCGAATTGGCTTGTTTGTGTCACCCCTACCTGACTCATCCACCTAGTTTTGTCATAATCCATCCACAACTTTTTCAAATATCATGCTATATATCGTTTTTGGTCCTATCGATCAATGGTGAGGAATTTAAAAATTCTGGTATCCATTTTGGGATCTGGATCTCCACTAAAATCAAACCGATTTGTCCTAGTCACACAGTCAACCTCTCCAGCAAGAAATGGCACATCACCAAAACGGAATATACACCTGTCATCCTGGTGCGTCACAGGAAAGGCGATGCATCACTAAGTGTGCCATCTGTTGGACAAGACGATAAGCCGGGGGTCAAGTCTGCTAGCATTCGCTAGACATTAAAGATCCGAAGGCGTCTCTCAAAAGTACACCTGTACGTGCTCGTTCCATCGACAAATTCCAAATTTCTTCCCTAATTTAGACGGTGGCCTGAGAGTCACTTTACCTTTTGTTGACTATTCAATGTCACTTTCTCTGAAAATTACGGCACCCTCCGATATGATCCTGACCAGCAGCCAAATACTGTATAACAATGAATGGATGACCTTATACATACATACCAAATGAAATATTATATATATATATATATATATATATATATAATGAATGGATGACCTTGTGATGATACTCATATAATTAACCAGCACTCTTTAACATGTTTTATGATGTTTGATGAAAGCACCAATAACCAACAGCCTTTCTGGGCCGAATGATAGTGTTCAAATGAAAATAACATTCAACGGGGTCAGGTGACACTAATTATGCCATTAGTAAATTGAATTCGATGAGATAAACAGCTCATCTTTGGTTTCAAATCAACAGTCATGATCGTGACTCGACTCCACAATGCAACACAATGCAATGCATTTGAATTTGGCAAATTGTACAGAATCTTGTCCTGAGCGCACAGGCGATTTGGTGAGGAATCTTAAGGAGATGTAGGAGGTTGGTATACATACATACATACATACATACATACATACATACATACATACATACATATATACATACATACATGCATACATACATACAAACATACATACACACAAAAATATATACGTACATAATACAAACATACATACATACGAAAATATATACATACATACATAATACAAACATACAAACATACATACATACAAAAATATATACATACATAATACAAACATACATACATACAAAAATATATACATACAAATATACATAGAACTAGAACGCCACTCAGTAGAGCGCATACTCCCGCCGTGGGTCAAGTTGGAATAGTACGATTTCACAAAAGTTTGAGGGAGTAGTTCAGTGACAACACAAGACAAGACAACACAAGACAAGACACTGCACAGATATATATACAGTCACGTGAAAATGTAAGCACACCCCATGTAAAGTTTTGACTTTTTCAACCTATTTCAACATACAGCTATTTGATCTTCATTTCAACAATATTGATAGACTAGCCGAAACCCGTGGAACATCCACGGAAGGGAGGATGTGGTGTATGGATAGAGTGTACCATTATGGATGGCATCGGGGAGTGCTCATGGGATCTTCTTCTTCCGTTAAGCTCCAATTTTTTCTCTTTAAGTTAAGTCCAATCAGTCCTCTCTGCTCGAAGTGTTCAGGCCATGCCTTCCCGCTCATACTTTTATTTCCGTTCGGTGTAGAAAGAGATTGACATATCGTTCGTCTGTTTTCAGCTCGTTATCTTTAAGCTTCCTTACGTCTCGCCACCTGCTACACCTCTCTGAGTTACGAGGATTTATGCAACGCACCCCGAGTATCGCAACGTCGCTCCATTTAACTTTATTAAAATGACGATAAAGACGTTTCCTTATATATCCTAATTTAAAATGTTCAAGGGAATAAAAAGACCATTTGGTTCACACCACTCGACTGTCCAATCAGCGGACAGCTCGCTTCGCCTTCGCCCAGCAGACGCCAATACGATGGCGTCGTAAGATGGCGTCGTATCGGCAGTTAATCGGATGCTTTTGGGCCCCAACGTCGGCTAATTCAGATTTTTCGAGTATGGCTGTATGTGATAAACAAAGAGCGCGGTTCGTAGATCGTAAATCCATTAGTGTCGTGGGCATCGGGTCATTGGGTGCGGCGTAAAAGGGATAACAAAGTCGAGTCCTTACGCTATTATTATAGAGATAAAGGTGATATTGTAGCGGTTACCGCTGGATGTACATAATCGCCTTGCACCGGCCAGAACACGGCCAGACGCGCCTCTCCCGGGCATGCCCGGACTCACTGTTCCCGGGCACGCCCGAACCTCCCGGGCACGCCCGGTCTCGTCTTTCCCGGGCATGCCCGCTCTCGCCTTTCCAGGGCTCGCCCAGAGCGTCCGGGCATGCCCGCTATCGCCTTTCCAGGGCTCGCCCAGAGCGTCCGGGCATGCCCGCTATCGCCTTTCCAGGGCACGCCCAGAGCGTCCGGGCATGCCCGCTATCGCCTTTCCAGGGCTCGCCCAGAGCGTCCGGGCATGCCCGCTATCGCCTTTCCAGTGCTCGCCCAGAGCGCCCGGGCACGCCCAGCCTCGACTTGCCAGGCCGCAGCCAAACACGCCCGGGCAGGTCCAGACTCGCCTTTCCAAGGCTCGCCCTTGATACCCGGGCATGCCCGGTATAGCTTTTGCCGGGCAAACTTCCCGACATAAATGTGTATATATATTGTTGCCCGAAAAACGGTCTTGTCAGAATACCTGAGCTGTTTTGTTTCAATAAAGCAACTCGGACGAATTCCGTCTTTGGTCGCGTCAATTCTTTCGACTCGCGTTGGAGAGCAGTTCCTTCATTGGTGACCTACCGACATGGATACGGCAGTGACGCTTAAACTGCCTACCTTCTGGGAGACTCACGCGGCTGTTTGGTTCGCCCAGGCGGACTCCCAGTTCGCCCTGCGAGGCATCACCGCGGACGACACCCGCTTCCACCATGTTGTGGCGGCGCTCGGTTCTGCCACCGCGACCCGCGCCTTGAGCCTCCTCCAGCACCCGCCGGCTGCTGACAAATACGACGCGCTGAAGACGCTCCTCCTCGGCGCTTTCGCCCTCTCACCGGCAGCACGCGCACGGCGCCTGCTTGACCTGCCCGAGCTCGGCGACACGCGCCCGTCCGAGCGCATGGACTATATGCTCTCGTTGCTCGGCGAGCACTCTCCGGCATTCCTGTTCCGGGAGCTGTTCCTCCGTCAGCTGCCTAACCCGGTACGCCTCGCCCTGGCTGGCACGTTGATCACGGATTCCCGTGCCCTCGCCAGGGAAGCCGATAAGATCTCCTCGGCGGGCCAGCACATCGGCGCGGTTACCTGGAGCCCGCCGCCGTCCGAGGCGACGCCCACGACGCCCGAGCGCCCTGCGCGGTTGGAGGTCGAACTGCCGGTGCAACTGGCGGCCGCCACGCCGCACCGCCCGCTTCCGACACGACGGCCGGGGCCTCCACCTGACCGGGCGTGGTGTTATTACCACGCCAGGTTCGGACACAAGGCTCGGACGTGCCGGCCCCCGTGCACTTTCGGCAGGTCGGGAAACGGCCGGGCCGGCGTTCATTCCCAGCCATGAGCGCCGGCCACTCGGGCAACTTGCTGTTTATTCGGGACAAAGCGTCTGGACGGCGTTTCCTGTGCGACACCGGCGCCCAACTGAGCGCCATACCTGCCTCTGAGCAGGACAGTCTGGACGCAGTTTGCGGCCCCTCTTTGGTCGCTGCTAATGGCTCGGCCATACGCACTTTCGGCCCACGCGTCGTCACCCTCTGCTTCGGCAGCCAGCGCTTTCAATGGACTTTTGTTACCGCCAGCGTCCCCGTGGCTTTGCTGGGCGCCGACTTCCTCTGCGCGCACGGGCTGCTGGTCGACGTCAAACGACGTCGCCTTGTCCACGCCGAGACCTTCAGCTCCCTGGCGTGCACAATGAGCAGCTCCGCGCCGACCGAACTGGCATGCGCCCTCCCGGCAACGAACGAGTTCGCTCGCCTGCTCGTGGAATTCCCGGCCCTCACGCGGCCGACGTTTTCGGCCGTCGCGGTGCGGCACGGGATCGAGCACCACATACCCACTAAGGGCCCGCCGGTCACGCCAGGGCCCGCCGCCTCGACCCAGCCAAGCTCGCCGTGGCAAAGGCCGAATTCGACGCGTTGGAGCACCTCGGCATCGTGCGGCGCTCCGACAGCGCGTGGGCCTCGCCACTGCACATCATGCCAAAGCCGGGGGGTGGATGGCGCCCGTGTGGCGACTACCGCCGTCTCAATGACGCTACCACCCCCGACAGGTACCCGATCCCGCATATTCAGGACTTTTCCGCCCGTTTGGCGGGACGGGTCATCTTTTCGAAAATTGACCTGATACGGGGCTACCACCAGGTACCTGTCCGGGCAGCCGACGTCCCGAAGACGGCCGTCATCATGCCGTTCGGCCTGTTCGAATTTTTGCGGATGCCGTTTGGCCTCAAGAACGCGGCCCAGGCGTTCCAGCGCTTGATGGACGGCGTGCTGCGCGACCTGCCGTTTCTTTTCGTCTATCTGGACGACATCCTCGTCGCCAGCACGTCCCGCGCCGAGCACCTCCTCCACCTCCGAACACTGTTCGGTCGCCTCAGCGAGCACGGCTTAATTGTCAACCCGGTCAAATGCCACTTCGGCGCGACGACCGTTGACTTTTTGGGCCACCGCATCACCAAGACCGGGGCCGTGCCGCTGCCGACCAAGGTCGAGGCCATCACCACGTTCCCGCGTCCCCGTTCCATCAAGGCCCTCCAAGAGTTCCTCGGCATGGTGAATTTTTATCACCGATTCGTGCCCCGCGCTGCTCAGCTCATGCGGCCCCTTTACGAGGCCCTCCGGGGCAAGCCGGCCAAGCATGACATTGTTTGGTCCGCGGCCATGGACGCGGCCTTCGCCAGTGCCAAACGGGCCCTCGCCGACGCAACGCTGCTGGCTCACCCGGTGCTCAACGCGCCCATCGCCCTCACTACGGACGCCTCCAACTACGCGGTGGGCGCCGTCCATGAGCAATGGGTGGACGGGGTTTGGCAGCCACTCGCTTTTTTCAGCCGGCAACTCCGGCCGAACGAGTTAAACTACAGCACGTTCGACCGCGAGCTGCTCGGGCTATTCCTGGCCGTTCGCCATTTCCGACACCTCCTGGAGGGCCGCCCGTTCACGGCTTTCGTCGACCACAAGCCGTTGGTCTATGCAATGGCTAAGGTCACGGAGCCGTGGTCGGCCCGCCAGCAGCGCCACCTCTCCGCCGTGTCGGAGTTCACCACGGACATCCAGCACGTCGCCGGCAAAGACAACGCCGTGGCCGACTGCCTTTCGCGGGCCAGCGCGAACGCGGTCCACCTCGGCGTGGACTTCACGCTCATGGCGGCCGACCAGACCACCGACGCCTCGGTGCAGGCACTCCGCGTGGCGGACACGGGCCTCCGCCTGGCCGACATCCCCTTCGCGGGCACCGTCCTGCTCTGCGACGTCTCCCAGGGCCAGCCTCGCCCCATCGTGCCCGTTTCCTGGCAGCGCCGCATCTTCGCCTCCATCCACGGCCTTTCTCACCCGGGCCGGAAAGCTTCTCAGAAGCTGGTGTCGGCGCGTTTCGTCTGGCACGGTCTTCGACGAAACATCCGCGACTGGGCCAACGCCTGCACGGCCTGCCAGCGAGCCAAGGTCCACCGCCACACCCAGGCCCCGCTGGCACCTTTCGCCGTGCCTGAACGGCGTTTCGACCACGTCCACGTGGACCTGGTGGGTCCCCTGCCCCCCTCGCGGGGGTTCACCCACCTGCTCACCATGGTGGACAGGACCACCAGGTGGCCGGAGGCCGTGCCCCTCACCTCCACCACCACCGCCGACGTGGCGCAGGCGTTCATCGCCACCTGGGTCGCGCGCTTCGGCGCACCATCGGACATCTCGTCCGACCGCGGCCCACAGTTCACGTCTGAGCTTTGGGGCGCGGTCGCCCGTTTGTTGGGGGTCACGCTGCACCGCACCACGGCCTACCACCCCCAAGCCAATGGGTTGTGCGAGCGGTTTCACCGCTCCATGAAGGCCGCACTCATGGCCGGCCTTCAGGACGACGGTTGGGCCGACCGGCTGCCGTGGGTCCTTTTGGGCCTTCGCACGGCCCCCAAGGAAGACCTCCAGGCGTCCGCCGCCGAGCTCGTCTACGGCCAGCCACTCCGCGTCCCGGGCGAATTCGTGCCTGACGCTACCAGTCCCTGGTCCGCCGCTCGCCAGCGCTCGGACCTCCAGGAGGCCGCCCGACGATTTGCCCCCGTGCCGACGTCCCGCCACGGTGGCCCCCAGTCCTACGTCCCCCCGGCGCTTCGCACAGCGGAGTACGTCTTTGTGCGTCATGACGCGCACCGGGGGCCACTCCGGCCGCCGTACGACGGGCCCTTCCGGGTCCTGCGACGGGGCGACAAGTCTTTCATCGTCGACTTCGGCGGCAGGCCGGACCGGATTTCTGTGGACCGCCTCAAACCGGCGCACATGGACGTCCAGCGACCACCACGGTTGGCCCTTCCTCCGCGGCGAGGCCGCCCCCCGTCCACAGTTCCCCCCGCTCGACCACCCACCACCACGTCAGACCCCTCCCCACGACCCTCCAGGGGTCGCTTCGGCCGGGTCATCCGGGCCCCCCTTAAATTGACCCTGCCAGTGCAGGTCGATTCTGGAGGGGCGTGTGTAGCGGTTACCGCTGGATGTACATAATCGCCTTGCACCGGCCAGAACACGGCCAGACGCGCCTCTCCCGGGCATGCCCGGACTCACTGTTCCCGGGCACGCCCGAACCTCCCGGGCACGCCCGGTCTCGTCTTTCCCGGGCATGCCTGCTCTCGCCTTTCCAGGGCTCGCCCAGAGCGTCCGGGCATGCCCGCTATTGCCTTTCCAGGGCTCGCCCAGAGCGTCCGGGCATGCCCGCTATCGCCTTTCCAGGGCACGCCCAGAGCGTCTGGGCATGCCCGCTATCGCCTTTCCAGGGCTCACCCAGAGCGTCCGGGCATGCCCGCTATCGCCTTTCCAGTGCTCGCCCAGAGCGCCCGGGCACGCCCAGCCTCGACTTGCCAGGCCGCAGCCCAACACGCCCGGGCAGGTCCAGACTCGCCTTTCCAAGGCTCGCCCTTGATACCCGGGCATGCCCGGTATAGCTTTTGCCGGGCAAACTTCCCGACATAAATGTGTATATATATTGTTGCCCGAAAAACGGGCTTGTCAGAATACCTGAGCTGTTTTGTTTCAATAAAGCAACTCGGACGAATTCCGTCTTTGGTCGCGTCAATTCTTTCGACTCGCGTTGGAGCGCAGTTCCTTCAATATAATATAACAAATATCATGAAACATTTACATTTTGTAGTCAATTGTATAATTTAAATAAACATAAATGCAAATTTTGCATGTGGAAAAAGTAAGTACACCCCATGAAATGTTTTTTATCTTTTTAACATATGTGGACATATCAATATTTGATCTTCATTTAAACAGTATCTATCGATAAAGGTGATCTAATTGAACAAAAAACAATGATATATTGACTTTGCAATAATTTATTCAACAAAAAATTGTTGCACAGCTCGTTTCAAATCCCCCCACAACATCTCGATGGGATTTAGATCCGGGCTTTGACTTGGCCATTCCAGAACCCTCCATTTCTTACTTTTCAGCCATTCCTTGGTGGATTTACTGGTATGTTTAGGGTCATTGTCATGTTGCAAGGTCCACCTTCGGTTGAGCTTCAACTTTCCGACAGATGGCCTCACATTATCCTCAGGCACCCTCTGGTACAATGAAGAATTCATAGTGGATTCGATGATGGTGAGCTGCCCAGGCCCTGATGCAGCAAAGCTGCCCCAAACCATAATATTTCCACCACCATGCTTTACAGTTGGTATCAGGTTCTTGTGGTCAAATGCTGTCTTTGGTTTTCGCCAAACATGTCTTCTGGTACTGTGGCCAAATAGCTCTACCTTTGACTCATCTGTCCAGAGCACATTGTTCCAGAAGTGCTGGTCTTTGCCTCGGTGTTCATTGGCAAACTTTAGTCTTGCCCTGATGTTCTTTCTGGACAGCAAAGGTTTCCTCCTGGCACACCTCCCATGTAGATCAAATTTGTGCATCCTCTTTCTCATGGTAGACTCGTGCACTTTGACATCAACAGTGGCAAGAGCTACCTGTAGGTCCCGTGATGACATTCTGGGGTTCTTAGAGACTTCTTTCAGCATCTTGCGGTCTGCTCTCGGGCTGAACTTGCTGGGGCGGCCTGGCATGAACAAGTTGGCAGTTGTTTGGAATCTTCTCCACTTGTAGAGGATCTTCCGGATAGTCGAATGATTGATGTCAAATTGTTTGGCGATCTTTTTAAATCCCTTCCCAGACTCGTAGGCATCTATAACCTTCTTTCTGAAGGCCTCAGATAGCTCTTTTGATCTAGGCATGGTGACGCCGCACACTTCAACAACAAAGAGCAAACCAAACTAAATGTCTAAGGTTTAAATATGACAGGTTCCTCCAAGATCCTCTCTAACGATGTTCTAATCATTTGCACCTGAGCTGGTGCACCTGATTCTAATTTTAGGTATTTGAAGTAGTGATAAATGTCGGGGTGTACTTACTTTTTCCACATGCGAAATTTGCATTTATGTTTATTTAAATTATACAATGGACTACAAAATGTAAATGTTTCATGATATTTGTTATATTATATCACCATTATCTATCAATATTGTTGAAATGAAGATCAAATAGCTGTATGTTGTGTTATGGATTCGTCACTTCCGTTGTTGTGGTTTTCATCCACTTTAAACATTTTTGATTCCATGTACTATTATTGTTGTCGTTTAAGGGAAATAGATATTGCTATTTTCAAAAGGTAAAAAAGTTAATGTTTTAAATGAAATGACTCAAAGAAACCTTGCTCGACGCACAAAACGCGCGAGTCAAAATGGCCAACGGCCCGTTCTCGAGACGTAACGGCCCAACAATGATTCTCTCCGGAATCGATCGCAAA
Organism: Myxine glutinosa; assembly: GCF_964187855.1. Lineage (NCBI taxonomy): Eukaryota > Metazoa > Chordata > Myxini > Myxiniformes > Myxinidae > Myxine > Myxine glutinosa. The sequence continues at coordinate 191,211,033 of NC_136265.1, forward strand.
ACCTGACACGCAGGTTAATCTGTCACAGCGATAACCACTCTGTCGCAGGAATCCCTTTCCTGGGAAACCCAAAGTTCACTCGTGACTCTTGCTCGCCAACGTTCGCTCCAAACCGCAAAGTAACTATGCTTCTTGTCCGACTCCACTTGCTCCGCCTTCTTTTCTCTTCTTCCTCTTCGTCGTCCGGTTCCCGATCTGGTTTCCGGTTTCTTTTAACTCTAACTTTTTCACCTTTTGAAAACAGTTCATAAACAATAAACCTTTTGAAAACAATAATAGTACATGGAATAAAAAATGTTTACAGTGGATGAAAACCACAACAACGGAAGTGACGAATCCGTAACAATACATACAAACAAACATACATACAAACAAACACACAAACATACATACATGCATACATACAAACAAACATACATATATACATACGCAGGGTAGTCCAAAACGATGTGCAATTTTCAAACATTCTTCCTACAGTATTAAGGCAACATTCCCGTAGGGCAACGCCGTCTGGAACGGCGTTTATCTGTCCGTCCAGTGTATTATGTATGCTTGTCCCTCACAAAAGTCCACCAATCAGAGCTGAGAATCCGGTCACATAACAGGGGGATGAATTTAGTAACCATTACATTTGCGTTTAGGAACGTTTTGAGGTCCCAGCGGGTGTCATAAGGTAGGTAGGGAGGTTTCATAAATTCCTCAATAAAATTATGATTTTGAAATGTGATCAACACGGACCTTGCTCCCGAATCAGGAAGTGAACAGATGATAACGGTTCGCCGATTTGATATCTCAATACAGCCGTGATTTAACATTATATTTTGATATAGTAATGCCATAGAATATAAATTTGTGATTGGAATGATGAATGATGCTGTTTGGAATGAAAATATAGAGATATTGAGGGTAAAGCAGAATGAGTAAATGATGTAAGGGTTTCCATCCGTGACATTCGCGGATTCCCCATTTGCAGTTTCGCCATTGACTGGATATAACAACATTCAGACTGGGTCCGTTTTTTGTCCAAGTTCTTCACGAACCTGCTCTAATACCTGACGTTCGACTAAAGGTGGCACAGAGATGTGGTGTTTATTGAATTTTTCTAATACTTATATTATTTGCTAACTGGTATCCCCACTCAGGTCATACTATCCTCCGCAACTATAGTTAGACCCGGCTACGCCATTGTTTAGACTATCGTTCTTGTTTATCACTAACTTGCATACATTATTTACACTCTGGGAAGACAACTTAGCCAGTAAACCTGCACGCATTGGCTTGCACTTTTCTAGAGATACCGCGACATCTTTAACGTTCACAATGAAACTGCATATGGACCAGTTTTATGTGCAGGCCGGTGTTACGTCCCCATAAAAAGTACAAAGTGCTCCAATATCCCATTATTAGTATTCCTCTCCAACCAGAGATCAAACTCGGACTGGACGTGCTGAATGGTGAGCATGTTGTGACGTGGACAACCCTGAAACGATCATTCATCTTACAAAGTTTTAGGTCTTACACGAGCCTCGATCTTGTATCCAAAAATAAATAAATAATAATTTCATTATTTCGTGTTACCTGCTCATCGGCTTTGGGTGATTTGTCCCATTGTGTCTTATCCACACCTCATTAACCCAACATACAACTTTACATTCATCGTACATACCAATACAAAAATAACTAACATGAATAAATAAAGTATTCTCATAAAAAGGGGAAACCGTCCAGTCGTCCAAAGAGATGATGTACACACATTTTGATTGAAGTTTGAAAAAGGGGTAAGCAAGTTACATGTTCATATAATTGGTCCAGGTAATTACAATTAATTTAGCTCCTCTTTTTACCTCCGCCGCAGAAGGCGAATGGAGGTTATGTTTTCACCCCTGTCTGTTTGTCTATTTCTCTGTCTGTCTGTCTGTGAACAAGATATCTCAAAAAGTTGTGGACGGATTCGGACGAAATTTGGTGGAGAGGTATTGTATGTGACAAGGACTAAATTATTAGATTTTGGTAAAGATTCGGATCCGGATACTAGAATTTTTAAGTGATTCTTCACCATTGGGAGATAGGGCCAAAAACGATACATGGCAGGATATCTCAAAAAGTTATGGATTGATTTGGACGAAAAATTGTGAACAGGTTGGGTGTGTGACATGGACTAATCGATTCGATTTTGGTGAATATCTGAATATGGATTCGGATACGAGAATTATTTAATTTTAAGTGATTCTTCAACATTGAGAGATCGGGCGAAAACCGATATATAACATATTTCAAAACGTTATGGACGAGTTATGACTAAACTAGGTGGATGAGTTAGTTTGGTGACAAGAACAAGCCGATGAGGTTTTGGTTCAGGTCTGAATCCAGATCCGGCCTATCAGTGGATACAAAACAAACTGTTCAGCCTGGCGGAGATATGCGCTCTACCGAGTGCCGTTGTAGTTGTGCCTGCAACAACTTCATATTTTGTTCTCCTTCAATAAAGCTTCCAAAAATGGGGGGCTAAGATAATCATAATTAGTGTTTGATAACTATGAAGAGGTAAGTTACCCCCCAACCCATCTACCACCCACTTTTACATCTTTAAAATGAAGGGCCAGATTATCCTGATTGCATGAATATTAAACATCAAGTATAAACTTGGCTTTGTAGATATCATGACCTTAATATGGTTACACTATTTTTTTTATTTATAAATCTCACTCTTCCATGAGCCTCGACCTTGCATACAAAATAAATAACTTGGCTGTATTTTAATGCCATTGTTTTGTGCAGATAGATGCAATAGAACCTCTCATTGGATAATTCACCAGCAGTAAAATATCAAAAGAACCTCGGATTACACTACAAGGGCTGATTCTCGTTGTGTGATCTCCAAATGACATTATCAGCCTTGCTTTGGCGTGTTTTTGCAAGCATTTCTTAACGCATAATGTCCGACCAAGTCCTGCGAGTGAGTGCTGGTAATGTGTCCCAACAATTAAGGAAAAGTTTGGATGTAAAAATGCATGTCATCAGGTGTGTGTATGTGGGTGAACGTCAGGTAGATATTGGTCGGACCTTGGGTTTGAGTACATCAACTGTTAGATCCATTCTTAGTCCACCCTGGCCTTCTCCAAGAAGCCTGCCGTTTTCAAGAGGGTTGAGCCACAGCCTGGCCCATCCTCCCGGGAGTAGCTCCGCCACAAGCTCCGACCAAATGCAAGGTCTTATGCCAGTTCCAACTGAATGCACTGGAGAGCACGTAACTTATTGTATTTTCTAATACCAATACCTATCATTCAAAAAGATTATTTTATGTCTCTGCCGACGGCCAGAAGTATTACATTTTTCGGGTTGTCCATCCGGCTGTCCGTCCGGCTGTCCGTTCGTCCGTGATTGGTTTTCGTTACTGTGATAACTAGAAAACGGCTGAAGGGATTTAAATCAAACTTACATCAATCATGTACGATGATGTAAAGATTCACCAATTCGCTTTTGGGGTCAAGAGGTCAAAGGTCAGAGGTCCGGTTAGGTAAAAATTCTGTAACCGAGCTAACTTGTGAACCAGTGATGGGATTTTGACCAAACTTGGTATAAGTATATTTCATGATGCAAACACGAACCAATTAGATTTTGGCATCAAAGGTCAGAGGTCATTTTCGGTAAAAATGTGATACTTGAGAATTGCTGAAGGGATTTAAATCAAACTTGGTACAAGTATGTATAATGATGTAATAATGTGGGCGGAGGCATATTGGTCAAGGGTGCGACATCAAAGAGTGTTGTTCTAGTTATTTAGAAAATGCTTTAATATGTTTATCATGTGTACAGTATCATTATGAGTGCTATTACCGATACCCAAGTGAGCCCAGTGGCATGACCATAGTTAAGAAATCGTGCTGTCGGAAACATGTTGCAATGACCTCTTAGAGCGCTGTTTCTTATAGCACTAATTATAGTTTCTTATAGCACTTTTCTTATAGCACTCTAAGAGGTTGGAACGCATCCACAGCACTTTTAGACGTCTGAATGCACTCATAATAATAGAAGCAACACTAAACAAAAAAATGACTTCCTTCAGTCTTGCATTATAGAAGTGTATTCTGTTCTTTTTCAAAAAAAACAAAAAATAATAATCGCACACAATAAGGATTGACATGACTCGGTTATGGTACCTGATATGTCGAATGTGTGAGAGGATGGTGAGGAGGTGCGACAGGCGTCGGAACTGTTCAGGGGTGGCGAGACTCCGACGGGCGATGCATTTGACGAGTGTGTCTGTCGTCGCTTCCACGAGCTGCTGCACCTTCGCTCGACTTCCATCCTTCTCCGAAGTCGCTACCATCAGGCCTAAACACGTGAACATGAACTTATGATGTGTACAAATAAGATGATTCATCGAGTTACCTTCCTCAAAAATGACTACTCGTAATTTTACGACGCAGTATGGTACGAGCAGTCATTTCTTGAATAACAATTGTTTTGATTTTGGACTTTAGATGCACTTTTGAGTTTAATATGAATCTTAAAATAATGGAGAAAATTTTAATATAAATGTGTATATGTATATTTGTATGTATGTATGATTGTATGTATGTATGTATGAATGATTGTATGTATGATTGTGTGTATATATATATATATATATATATATGTATGAATGAATGTATGTATGTATATATATATATATATATATCTATATATATATATATATATATATATATATATCTATCTATCTATATATATATATATCTATATATATATATATATATATATATATATATATATATATATATATATATATATATATATATATATATATATATATATATATACAGTGAAACCTTGACTTACGAGTGCACCAACTTACGAGTTTTCCGAGATACGAGCCGTCGCTCGGGCGGTTTTTTGCTTTGAGATGCGAGCCGAGATCTGAGTTACGAGCTTACGCCACCCGCCACCAGGTGGGTTCCGGTCACGTGGTTATCTTGCCGTGCAAGCATCTCTGCCGTATATCGCTGCTGCTTTGTTTTCGCATTTTGGTTATTTTGGAAAATTTCTTAGTTTTAACCATGGGTCCTAAGAAATTGAGTGCCAAGGGCAGTACTGAGAAGAAGAAGAGGATGATGTGCTTGGATATAAAACACGCAATCGTCGAAAAACATGAGCGAGGTGTGCGTGTTGTCGACTTGGCGAGGCAGTACGATCGTAGTACTTCTACGATATGTACGATTTTGAAGCAGAAGGAGTCGATAAAGGCTATAACGCCAGCCAAGGGCGTTACGATTATTTCAAAGCTCCGGACCTCTGTCCATGAAGAGATGGAGAAGTTGTTGTTTGTGTGGTTGACGGAGAAGCAGCTCGCAGGAGATACCGTGACCGAGAGCATCATGTGTGAGAAGGCCCGAGACATTTACGGGGATTTGGTGCAGCAGACGGCGGGAACATCAACGGACGAGGCATCGGAAGAGTCATACAAAGCCAGTCGGGGATGGTTTGATAATTTTAAGAAGAGGACCGGCATTCACTCCGTCGTCAGGCATGGTGAGGCAGCAAGCTCGGATGTGAAGGCAGCTGAAGATTTTATTATAACTTTTGCCGAACTGATAGAAGCCGAACGATACATCCCCCAGCAAATCTTCAACTGTGACGAGACAGGGCTCTTCTGGAAAAAGATGCCGAGGAGGACGTATATAACGGCAGAGGAGAAGAGCATGCCAGGCCACAACTTGTTCAGAGTGCCGGCGATAGCTCGCCTTCTCTTTGTGGAAGACACGGTGAGATCCTTAACATCCAACAACTAATGGGACGCAAACGGGGCGCCCAGTTTAGCGGTACACACATTGATGAATCACCCTGCCTGTGAAACACCGACATGACAGGTTATAGCTGGGTCGGGATTCAAACCCAGGCTGGACAGTTTAGAGTCAAGTGTGCGTACCTCCAGTCCAGGCCATCCTGCCAACTTGTATGCTGCATACAGGTGAAATATAAAGCGCGAGATATTTTTATATATACTGTATATAAAAAAAAAAATTGGTGTGATTTTTGCGGGCTGGAACGGATTAATAGCATTTCAATGCATTTTAATGGGGAAATTTAATTTGAGAAACGAGCAAATTGAGTTACGAGCTCGGTCACAGAACGAATTAAACTCGTAAGTCAAGGTTTCACTGTATATATATATATAATGTTACACCTACGGATTTCGAGTCTACTACGAGAGGGATCCTCTGTTCCCCTCGGACTTAGACTCACCTGAGGCCACAGAGAACATATAACGTTGTGTCACGTTGGGTTCATAGGCAAACACGAACACCAATTAGTCAACCACGTGGTCCAGTGTCCTCCGTCTAATTGCCTCTTAACTGGAGGTCACGTGGCCTCCTGACCAGGGGACGCGCCCTCGGTTATGCACTAAAGTCATCTTGATTATATCTTGATTGGGGCGGCAGAGAAATCGCGAGTGCATACCAGACTTAGATGAGAGACAATCAATTGTGGAATTATAACCTTAGATTAACCCAGGTGCGGACAGTGTTGGACCAATCGAGGAAAGGACGGACACAGACAGATCGAAAGAGAATTCAATAAGAGAGGATTTATTACGTGCAGAAAACAATGGTATAATGTGAAGGCCATGCAGGGGGGAATTCAAGGATTTAATGTACAAACAACGGCAATGAAAATGAATCAAAAACGGGAATATGCAATCAAATGTGCAAGGGGAGCAGTTACAAGCAAGGTAGAGTGTAAGCGAGTACAGTAAAGAAAACAGATGAGGTGCAGAGCTTAACTCTAAGCCTTACCTACCGGCTATACACCAGACCCAATCAGTACCCAATCAGACATCCGCGGAAGGGAGATAAGCAAAGAAAGAGACAGAAGGACAAGGGTTATCTGCCTCTTGGCTCACCGAGCGGGGCCGTCGTGCCTCCACAAACTAAACACTAAGGGGGAGGGGTTACTTGGAAGAAGATTGAGTGTGATTGCATGTATTCCCGCTCTCCCGAGGGTTAGCCCCACCCAGGTGAGACCTCCATCACAAATTGTGCTCAGTTTGTCTTCCAACCACAGCACATGATGGGTCCTCCTCTATTAACATGTGCCAGTGTGTCGTGACGCTTACAGCTGTGGGGGCAAATGCCGCGAGCTCTTAGTTACTGGTGCGAGCAAATTAATGTCAAGGAGGGCTAATGGCCAATTAGTGCCTGCTTGTTCTGGTGGTTCACGGGGTTTGAAGAGGGAGAGTTTGTCCATTACCTCCGCTGTTCCATGGCCCTCTCCCCTCGACTTTCAAGTTGGTGGCGGTGTCTGTGATGAAGTTGTGGATATTGGGTTGTGGTGTTCTTGGGTCGGAGAGCAATGAACAGCGTGTATAATGACAATGCAATGTAAGCTAATGTGTGAAAAAAACCAGGGGGAAAATAAAGTGTGTCCTCATAAATGATGAAGTGTTTTGTATTTAATGCGTTGTCTAAAGGAAGATCAAGGTAGAAGTTTGGTCTTGACGCAACCTCCAAACTGGCTTTTGGCATGATAAGCTAATTAGTGCCCAGTGCATCACGAAGCTCATGCAATTTATAATTACTCCGAGAATATGGAGGGGTTAAAAGGGGGGGGGGGTGGGGGGGGGGGACCTCTCCATCCCTCATCAATGCATTCAAGTACAATCTACCAACTATACAAAGGGAAGGAACTACTCTGGTAAATAACTAACTACAGGACCTGTATGTTGGGTGCAATCAACAGTATAAATAAATATATATTGCTACGGTTTTGAGATGTGTACAGTGAGCTCAATAAAGGTTAAAGGTTGCCCCCCATAGATAGTCACACAAGCAACATGTAGCCTCATTTGTAGTATAGTTATGTCTTAGTATGTGTGAGAGTAGGCCCTTTCCAGTGGTAATCCTGCGTTGTGTAAAGACAGGAGAATAGGTCCTACTTTGGCAAACCATTCCACCTCTGTGGGCGCAATCCAGTTTGTTAAGCATTGGTTGTTCATTAGTCGAGCTAACACAAGGTAGGCCTAAAAAGGTGGGGGTGGCGTTGAGGTCGGGAGCGGCAGAGGCGATGACGGTAAGCATGAGCCACCAATCAGAGCTCCGAGGTGGTTGCGTCAGAGGGCGTGGTGAGAAGAGTCTGGTGAGTTACAGAAGGCTCGCGGGGCGGGGCTATATAACCTGATGCGCAAAGCCCTCAACAGGACTTGGAAAGGACTGGCAGAGGATAAGCGCGTTGTAAAGGACTTGCAGAGAGGGAGGACTTGAACGGGACTTGCAGGGGGAAGAGCACTTGCAGAGGAGAGGGAGAGGACTTGCATCACTCGCACTGTATGATCTTGACTATCGCTGGAGATACGCGGGCGCAGCCAGGGCGTTTATAACTTGCGCATTTCAGCGCAAGTGAACGT